>NW_006922127.1:1220930-1228969 GCF_000298275.1 Orycteropus afer afer
TTGGGCAATCCTACTTCCGTAGTGATACTGCCTCGGAAACCCAAGGAGGGGTCGCTATGAGTCGGGTTTGACTCGACGGCACATAACAACAACAACAACTATGGCTGTGGAATCATTTGGTTGTCTTTTCAGTTCTTATGCACTCACCACCTGGCTCCTCATGGTTGTAATAGAGAATGACAGTGGCTGCACAGATCTCTGTTAGCCGTGAAGAGCAGTTAAGGGTGGGTCAGGCTTTTCTTGGTGGTCCTTTATCATTGGCCAGGTGTTGAAGAAGGAAGTGGTGGCTCTTACCTAGTAAGTGAAACTGCAGGAGGTGTGGGCATGGTTGTGTTGTATGGACACAGTTGTTGTCTCCCACTCTGTTAGGAAAAAAACAAGTGAAAAAACATTCAGAAAGTAAAAGCAAGTGGACAAAAAGCACAGCACATAAACACGCAGGAACAATCACCAAAAAGAGAAAAATTTAAGAAAGGAAAAAAAAAAAAAAAGAGGAAAGGCAATAAATGAGAGGAAATAATTAAAGAAATACTTTAAAAAGCCAAAAGAAATATGCATAGAAAAAGGGAATAAAAGAAAAACCCACAATATCTGGAGCAGGGGCAATAAGAGAAAAGAGGTAAAAAAGGAGAATAATGAAGAAAAAAATGGGGAAAATGTAGAAAAACAAGGAATAGGGAGAACCACGAGAAAGGAAAAAAATGGGAACCAGGAACAGGGAAGAGAGAAAAGGCTGAAAACTAGAACCTGGGAAGGGAAGAAGAAAGAATAGTAATAAAAAGGGTGAACAAAAAGGGAAAAAAGAACAATAATGATTTTAAAACAGACAAAAATAAAGAAACTGGAAAAAAAAAAAGAAAAAATCTGGGTGGATCAGGGTAGGGCACCCAGGCTCTGTCCTAGCACATGGACTGGGGTGGAATTCCTGCCAGTCCAGAAGGTGGGTGGGAGTGAGCAATGGCTACACCTCCATTCAGTAAGAGGGTGTGGGGTCTAAGAGTAAGGAGGGGAATGTTGCACCTTTCCAGTCATTGTTGTTGTTGTTATGTGCCATCGAGTCAGCCCTGACTCATAGCGACCCCTCCTTGGGTTGCCAAGGCAGTATCACTACGGAAGTAGATTGCCTAGTCCTCCTTCTGAGGAGTGGCTGGTGGGTTTGAACCGCCAGCCTTCTGGTTAGCAGTCAGATGCCTTAGGCACTATGCTACCAGAGCTCCTTTCATCTGATATGTCCTTGTGGTTCCCGCAAGTGGATCCTGTTAGGTCTCTGGAATCTGAGAGAACCCTGTCGCTTTAAATATCCAAAATGGTTGAATTGCTTGTAAACATTCAAAATGGCTGTGCCCTCTGGACAGACAAAAGCCCACAGCTCACCGCCTTCCCCTTCGCTGCTTCCTCTCTGTTGCTCCCCCTTCGCTGCTTCCCCTTTTATTCAGCAGCCACCAATGCACTCCTCCATGCAGCCCTTGGCCAGCAGGGCCAATTTTTAGGTTAATTCTTAGGTCCTAACACTGCTCGGCAATATCCAAGCTTTCTGTGATGTCAGGATTGCTGCCAGCCTGCAGCTCTGTATGTCTCCTTTTTAGGTGTTTTCATACAGGTTCTTATACTAGTTGGAGTTTAGTCCACTTCTGTATCCTTCCTTTCAAAGCTCAGGGCATCCAGGATTATTTTCTGTATCTGTGTTAATTGGTTCCCCTTTCCTTTCTTGAAGAGGTTCTGTGCAGTCTGCCTGCCTATTCCGCCATCTTACCAGAGCTCCTGTATACTGTATGTTTTGGCAAACAACACACCCACACAAATAACACACACACGTGCTCACTCACTCATTCATATAATGCACATAGTGCAACACAGGAAACTAAAGCATGAGGGGTTCGTGTGTTTTGCAAAAAATCCATATAATATGTGTGTTATTTGCATAAAAACAGTCTATCTACATATATACATAAAAAACCAAACTCACTGCTGTCAACTTGATTCCGATTCATAGTGACCCCCATTGGGTCTCCGAGGCAGTAAATCTTTATGTAAGTAGATTGTCCTGTCTTCCTCCCATCGAGTGCCTGATGGGTTTGAACCTCCAGCCTTGTAGTTAGCAGTCAGATGCCTTAGGCGCTGAGCCACCAGAGCTCCTTACACGTATACACATACATAAGTATGTATTATTATTATTAGTTGCCGTCATGTCAGCCCCCAACTCATGGCAACTCCACGCACAGCAGAACGAACCCCTGCTTGGCCCAGCATTGTCCCCATGATTGGTTGCTGATTGGACAATTCTGATCCATAGGCTTTCCACTGGCTGATTTTTGGAAGTAGATCCAGGCCTTTTTCTATATCTCTGTCTTCATATCTGGGAGCTCTGGTGGTGCAGTGCCTAAGGCACTTGACTGCTAACCAGAAGGCTGGCGGTTCAAACCCACCAGCCACTCCTCGGAAGGAAGGTTGGGCAATCTACTTCCGTAGTGATACTGCCTTGGAAACCCAAGGAGGGGTCGCTATGAGTCCGGTCTGACTCGATGGCACATAACAACAACAACATCTTCTTATCTATGGGTGGGATTTGATATCTAGAGAGATTGGGTATCTAGAAACATAAATATGTAATGTCTGCATGGTCTGTCTGTCTGCATTTCACATGCACACTGATTATGTCTCCAACTTCGGGGAAGCCATAAGACTGCCAGGAGTGAGGCACGCACACCCACTGGCATTGCCCATTTCACGAGTGCTCTGGTCATCCGTGATTGAGCTGGATACATGAGACCTATACACAGGGTTGATGGAGTGAAAGCTGTTACTATTGTTCATAGAAAACAAATGGTAAACAATAGCAACAGGTGCCCAAAGGGGAAATGCTTACCTCTGTATAAAGTACCCAGGTCCTTTCTTTGCCGTAGTCCAGGTCACATGTCAGAGACCTTCTTCATACCATCACTGCCTCCAGCTACCTCCACGCTGCCCAGGGACCTGCATGGTTCCTGGAGATGCTGTTCTGCCTGGGGCCTTACTGGCCCCTGCTGCCAGCTCCTGACATACTGCTGGGTCTACGGGGTTTTCTTGCTCCCATGCTACCCACATCTGTGTGCTGCCTGGTGGGGAGGAGTGGAGCTCCTACACAGTGCATTCGAGGCCTCTGCCCTGCATGGACAAGTGCTACAGTTCTTTGAGCTACACTGTCAAGCCACCAGCCCAGATGCATCTGGCTCTGCCCTGCTGGAGGAAGACCCTGGAACAGGACCCTGTAAGGCCACCTCTGCACAGGGCACACTCAGGCTTCTACCCTGCAGGGCAAGTGTTACAGCCCTTCCAGCTCTGCAGGCAGGCCTCCTGCCTGAAAGCACTCAGCTCTCACTCCACGGGCCAGCTAGCTCACCATCACTGTCTCTCAACATCTTCCATTACTGACAGTGTTGTGGTTCTCTCTTCTGGGTCTAGGAGGTTCTTAGCACTCAGGCCCTGGGTCCTTGGTTCAAAGGACATACCCCATTCCAAACTCTTCTTCATACCAGTGAGCTGCTCCCAACCCTCTGTGTAGCTGGCCCTTATATACGCAAACCTCCTTGTCAATTGTAAGTCATGTTCCTCCCACCAGGATCACAAGCTGACCAATGCCATTAATCCCATAGGTAGACCACAGATCACTCAGTTTGCATAGTGAACTGACCATTCCCTTACAAGCTTGTGGCTCAGCCCATTATGCTTGGAGAATTAGGAGACAATGGCTAGAAAGGTCATGTAAAAGCAATTCACTGCATCTCATAAAGTAGTTCCCTTCCCAAACCAAACCAGACTCATTGCCATCAAGTTGTTCTGACTCACAGTGACCCCCTTTGGGTTTCCGAGGCTATAAATTTTATGGAAGCAGACTGCCTCATCTTTCTTCTGTGGAGTAGCTGGTGGATTCGAACTACCAGCCTTTTGGTTAGCAACCAAATGCCTGAACCACTACACCACCACAGCTCCTTATACCAAAGCTCCTTATAGCGGTCCCTAAAAACCAGAAAAAAACAAACTTGCTGCCATTAAGTCAGTGCCGACTCATAGTGACCCTGATTGCATTTTGAAGGCTGTAAATCTTTATGGAAGTAGATTGCCCCATCTTCCTACCGTGGAGTGGCTGGTGTGTTTGAACCGCTGACCTTCTGGTTAGCAGCAAAGTGCCTTATCCACTATGCCACCCGAGCTCCTATAGTAGTCCCTGGAGGATACCATGGACTGTCAGAAGAATGACCAAATTCATCCTGGAAGAAGGATAGCTGGAATGCTCCTTAGAAGCCAGAATGGCCAGACTTCATCTCTTGTACTTAGGTCATGTTTTCAGAAGGGACCGTTTCCTGGAGAAGGGTATCGTGCTTGGTAAAGTGGAGGGTCAGTGAAAAAGGGGAAGACCCTCAACCAGATGGATTAACACAGTGGCTGCAACAATGAGCTCCAGTGTCGCAAGGAGTGTGAGGAGGACCGAGCAGTACTTGGCTCTGCTGTGCGTGGGGTTGCTGTGAGTCAGAGCTGACCTGGCACTTAACAAGAACAGCAGCGGGGGATGTAAATGGTTAATGCATTTGGCTGCCATTGGAAAGGTTGGATGTTTGAGAGCACCCGGAGGTACCTGGGAAGGGAGTCCAATCTGCTTCTGCAAAATCAGCCATTGAAAACCATGTGGAGCACAGTTCAACCCTGACACACACAGGGTTGCCATGAGTCAGAGTCAACTTGACAGCACTGTTTTCCTTAAATTCTCTGTGGGATTTGTTATCTGTTACTCACTTAATAATAGCAAAGCATATATCATGAAGAGGAGCAAAAACGTCATTTTCACTTCAGTTGGAAGCACTGGCTTGGGATTTGGTTTAGCAGGGCATTCTATTACACCTTGCCTTGCTCTTAGGACTGTAACTCAAACCCAGATTCACTGCCATCTAGTTGATTGTGACTCATAGTAACCCCCATTGGGTTTCTAAGGCTGTAAATCTTTATGGAAGTAGATCGCTTCATCTTCCTTCCACAGGGCACTTGGTGGGTTTGAACCACTGACCTTCTGGTTAGCAGCTACTAAAGGGGCATGGAGGCCACATCTTCTGACCTCCTCTAACATAGCAAGAGGAAGACAGAATCACCATCAGCAGCCCAAGGCCTGTTCCTATGAGGCCAGACATGCTGCCACCCTCCAGATCTCTTACCTTGACATCAACCGTCCCTCTCACGGCACACACCACCTCTCTGCTGGGTTTGATAATTCATTGCAGTGACCATGTGTGGTCACATAATCTCACAGATTATGGGATTTATTAGGGAAGCAACAGGCTGCAATTCAAATTCAGGAATGCTCTCAGGATATGGTTCTTCAATCAGAACAGTCTCCCCTCTGCTCTGTCCTTAGACATGTCTCTCTGGCCCTTGGCCTGTTGGTCTGGCCTCTGCCTCTGTGGGCCAGGTGAGCCTGCCACTCTGTCCCGAGCCTCTTGGTTCTGCTGCCACTGTCTCTCAGCTGGGCGTCTCTCTCACAGCATGTGTCTCTCTCAGCAATGTCTCTTTCTCTCAGTAGCCTTTTGCTATCTCAGCAGCATGTCTCTCTCAGCTGGCAGTGGGAGATTCTTTTCTGCCTCTAGGAGGGCTCATTTTAAGCCTGGAAGAGTGGCAAAACTACCAAATCCCAACATCAGAATTCTACACACCTGAGAGAGCAAACTTCCTAGAAGATTACTTCCTGCTGCTCCAACATAAATGCTCCAGGTGGATGACTTTTAACAATCAGGAGTTTAAATTGCATGGTCCCACCCAGTAATCCAGGAGGAGTTGAAAAGACTATGGCTAGACAAGCCATACCACATAATTTATTACACCATAGCAGCCAAATGGCTTGTCTACTCCGCCACCAGAGCTCCTTCCTTAGGACTATAAACCAAAAAATCAAACTCACTGCCATTAAGTCGATTCAACTCATAGCAACTCCTCCTTGGGTTTCTGAGGTGGTATCTCTATGGAAGCAGATTGCCCAACCTTTCTTCTGAGGAGTGGCTGGTGGGTTTGAACCATCAGACTTCTGGTTAGCAGTCAAATGCCTTAGGTACTACACCACCAAGCTCCTTTCTTAGGACTATAGGTATTTATATACATTCTGTCCTCTGTCCTGAGAACATTGCAATTTCCCTGAAGGTTAAGGCCCCTCTTGTATTTCTCTTTTTGTTCCTATTGGTCCTTGCACTGTGCTTTCTATAGATTGATGGTCATCTGGGTCCATCTTCAGAAACCCTTTGAGCCCCATCTGCATGTCACCTTGCTTCTGTTACCTTCCCAATGCTCGTGGCCTTGACCCTGGGAGGCCAAGGTCGTAGGAGAGGGTGAGTCTAGCCTGAGCCCCAGAAGCCTAGTGCAGCCCCTGTGACAGATCCCAGCTCTGGGATAGTGAATAAGCCAGGCAGCCTTCTCAGGCCACTTAATAAATTGAGGGGATTGGAATAATTAACATCTCAGTTCCTTCTTCCTCAAACGTTTAATAATTCTGAGATGAATAGACTCTCAGCAAGGCTTTATAATCCAGAGAGGTGAATCAGAAGAAGCCAATTATGCCTCCATATCAATCAATTCAGCAACTCTATACCGAGTGTCCACAATGTACGAAGGAGCCCTGGTGGTACAGTGGTTAAGCTCTTGGCTGCTAGCTGAAAGGTTGGTGGTTCAAATTCACCCACTGGCTGTGCAGGAGAAAGGCCTGCTGATGTGAAGATTACAACCAAGAAAACCCTGTGGAGTAGTTCTACTCTGTCGTATGGAGTCGCTGTGAGTCAGAATGAATTTGACATTGATTATGTGTCTGTCTTGCCCTCATAGGCTGTGCAGTCCTTTAGGGCAGGCTTGGGAGGGATTTACTCATCTTCCTAATTGCATGCCTGTGTGATAGTTTTGTGTCAACTTGGCCGGACCATGATTCTGAGTGGTTTAAGCAGTTGTGATGTAGTTATTCCTCATGATGAGATCTGATGTATATGCTTTGAACAGCCAATCAGTTGAAAGGGAGTTTCCTTAGGGGTGTGGCCTGCTTCCAATATATAAGTGGAAGTCCTGGGAAAATTCAGACCCTTCTGTGGATCTGGAGCCTGTCGTGCTGCCTGCAACTGACCTTGAGTGAACAGTCCACCACTCTGGCTGCTGATCTTGGATTTGTCAACACCTGGTACACTGCCTGCCGACCTTAAGCCCATTAGCCCCTAGAGCTGCATGAGTTGGGAAAAGCCTCCAGCTTGACGTTTGATCTAGGAGCCTAGGACTTGCCAGCCTCTATACCTGTGTGAGCCATTTTCCTAAGATAAAATATAAGCTTTACTGGTTTTCCTTCTCTAGACAGCCCAGCCTTAGAGAGCCTGGCAGTGCCTGTGGTGCTCCATACAGGCCTGTGAAGTAAGTACGTGGCAACACACTGTGCACCAACAACCTCCTCGGCTGCTGAGAGCTGAACTGACATTAGCTCAGTTCCTAATGCTAAGGTGTCCTTGGGTGGCACAAACGGTTAAGCACTTGGCTGTTAATGAAAAGGTTTGTGGTTCAAATCCATCCAGAGGCTTCTTGGAAGAAAGACCTGGCAATCTATTTCTGAAAGGTCCTAGCCATTGAAAAGCATACAGAGCATAGGTGTACCCTGAATCACACAGGGTTACTGTGACTGAGAATTGAGTTGATGGCATTTAACAGTGATAATAATAACTACTAAAAACAGCAAAACACAATGTGGTGGTTTAGTTTGTATGTCACCTTGGCTGGGCCTGATTGAGTGGCTGGGCAGCTGGATGTAGTATTCCCCATGATGAGACTGGTCATCAACTCCATAGTGGAATCTACTGTGAGCAGCTGAGTAGCTGCCTTAGGGATGTGGTCTGCTTCCTGTATGTAAGGAGAAGTCTTGGGAAATGGTCTCTAGTTTATGGCACGCTTGGACCCTGCATGTGACCATGTCCTTGTTCAGCAGCCTGCCATGCTCTGCTGACCTTGGGACTTTCAGTGGACTTGAATGAATGGCCTGCTGTGTGGTTTGGTAACAT
>NW_006922127.1:1229069-1237666 GCF_000298275.1 Orycteropus afer afer
CTTGGGGAATGGTCTCTAGTTTATGGCACGCTTGGACCCTGCATGTGGCCATGTCCTTGTTCAGCAGCCTGCCATGCTCTGCTGACCTTGGGACTTTCAGTGGACTTGAATGAATGGCCTGCTGTGTGGTTTGGTAACATTGGGACTGTGCTTTTTCACTTGTCTACCTTGGGCTTGTCAGTCTCAGCAGCCAGCCACTGTCTGAGTTAAGAGATGCCTCTAGCTTCAGTGGGCCAGAAGCAGGAGGCAGAACTGAAGCCCAAGGTCGAGGGGCTTTCACTCAGCCCCTAGAGCCTGTCACTTTGAACTTGGACTTAAAGCCACCAAATTATAAGAATAGACTCCTGTTTGTTAAAGCCATCCCATTTGTGGCATATTCTTGTTAGAGCAGCACTAGGTACCCAGTATATACAACAACAATTAACCACAACAACTAAAAACCAACAGTGACAAATAAGCAGAAACAACAGCAAACAATAAACAACAACCAAAACCGAACAAACAATTGACAACAATTAACAACCAAAAAAACAACAACCGACAGTCACAACTGACAACACCACCACCAACTGACAACAGCTAACAGTAACAACCCATACCCACATCCCCACCTGCTCAGTCTCTTCTGGTCACTGCAGATCAGGGATGAGCACCACTCACAGGGTCCTTGACCTCATGGAGCTCACATTCTGTTAAGAGAGGAGGCAATGCATGAATAAACCAATGTGTTGGATCGGGGGGAAGCTGTGAAAGAAATAGTAAGATGCCGTGATTGGGAGAATGAGTGACTTCTCTAGGAAAGCATCTCTTAAGAGGGGACATTAATCTGAGAACTGAAAGAATAAGAAGGATCCAGCTGTAGTGTATTTAAATGCAAAGGCTTAGGCTCAGGTTTGGGGTCGTGGTTTCATGGGACATCCCAGTTAAGTGGCCTAATAATATGTTTAGCTCTTGTGTTCTACCTCCTAGTTTGTTGCATGGTGCGTGGGATCTTAAAAGCTTGCACGCAGCCATGCAAGGCATAACGTTTGGTCTCTATTTACTTGGAGCAATGGAGAAAGGAGAGTCAGGAATCCCATTACTGCCGAGTTGACTCTGACTCACAGTGCCCCTAGAGGACAGAGTGGAATGGCCCCATAGGGTTTTCAAAAACCAAACCCACTGCTCTTGCGTCAGATCCGACTCATAGTGACCCCCCCTTGGGTTTCCGAGGCAGTATCACTAGGGAAGTAGATGGCCCAACCTTCCTTCCAGGGAGTGGCTGGTGGGTATGAACTGCCAGCCTTCTGGTTAGCAGTCAAATGCCTTAGGCACTATGCCATGGAAGCAAAGCCCAAATCACACTCACTGCCGTGGAGTCTATTCTGACTCACAGCGCCCCTAGAGGACAGAGTGGAACTGCACCATAGGGTTTCCGAGGCTGTCAATCTTTACGGAAGCAAAGCCCAAACCACACCCACTGCCGTGGAGTCGATTCCTACTTATAGCACCCCTGCAGGAAAGAATACTACTGCCCCATAGGACTTCCAAGGTTGTAATATTTACAGACACAGACTGCCATATCTTTCTCCTATGAAGTGGCTGGTGTGTTGGAACTGCTCACATTCTGGTAAGCAGCTGAGCACTTAACCGCTGTGTCACCAGGGCAGTCAGGAATAGGAGGAGGATGTAGAATGTATAGCTAATTGCCTCCGTGAACAACGGCCCCCTTTGTCATGAGACCAGAACTGGATGGCCTCTGCTACCCTGACTGAGGATTTTGATCAAAGATTCATTCCTTAGAAGAATTCTAATCAAAAGGAAGAAAATACAGAACAGAGCTTCAAATTCTCATGGAATCCAACTTTCTGGAGCCATTGGACTTGGATGAACTCCTGAAACCATTGCCCTGAGATAGTCTTTAAACCTGAAACCAAAAATGTTCCCTGAAGTCTTCTTAAATCCAAATGACACTTTAGTTTACCTAGCCAAGAATGTCTGTCTTAGGTATTGTGCTCTTTTTTGATCTTTTGACGTGGGATCAGATTGACCAGAAAAACGTGAAAGCTTGGATAGCAGGCTTCGGGGGCAGTGAGTGTGTGTCCATGGGGCAGGAACAACTCAGAAAAGGAGAGAGAGGATGGTTGCACAGCTAGAAGAGTGTTGTTGTTTTTGTTGTTGTTAAGTGGTTCTGAGTCGGCTCTGACTCATAGAGCCCCATGGACAGCAGAACAAAACACTCCCTGCTCCTATGTCAGCCTCACAATCCTTGCGATGCCTGAGCCCGTCATTGTAGCCACTGTGTCAATCCACCTCATTGAGGGCCTTCCCTCTTTTCAGTGGCCCTTCACTTTACAAAGCATGACATCCTTCATGACCAAAGTAGGTGAGACAAAGTCTAGCCATTCTCACTTCCAAGGAGCATTCCAGCTGCACTTCTTCTGGGACAGATCTGTTAGTTCTTCTGGCAGTCCATGGTCCTTTCAGTATTCTTTGTCAACATCACAACTCAAAACAATCAACCTTTCTTCTTCGGTCTTCCTTATTCATTGTCCAGCTCTCACATGCATATGAGGTTATTGAAAATACCATGGCTTGAGTTAGGTGCACCTTAGTCTTCAAAGAGACATCTTTGCTCTTCAGCACTTTAAAGAGATTTTTTGCAGCAGATTTGTAGCGTTGCCGAAATATACATGTAGAAGCCGTCAAATTGGTGGATTGTTCTACTGTGTATATTCTGAACTACAACAAGAAATAAAATAAGTTACATAAAAAAATAAACACAAAGGCTGTGAACAGGAAGGCCCAAGGGGCTACAGTGCAGTGAGGAAGAAAAGGAAGTGGTAGAAATGAGAAAGGTTTCATGGTCAAATAGATCATGGCAAGGAAACCATTGGAGGGTTTGTAGCAGGCCAGTGACCTCAGCTCTATCAGTAAACCTAGGTGCTGTTGAGTTGATTTCAAGTCATGGCAACCCATGTGCGTCAGAGTGGAACTGGACTCCACAGGGCTTTCAATCTTGCTTTTTTTTTTTTTTTTTAATTAGGATTTGGGTGAAGATTTACAGAGTAAATTCACTTTTCATACAGCAGTTCACATATACTTTGTCTCATGTCATTGACCAAAATTTACAATGCAGCAGCTCCCCTCCCACTTCCTCCCCATAGTTACCTCCTCCCAGTGTCCATCCCTTCATACTCTTCTGCACCCTGAGAGGCCCATTGTCTGCCAACCCTGTATATGATCTTGGATACACTCTCCATTTAGACATACATAATTGTTTAGCTTGTTCACCCATCTATCCATCCCTATACTCATGTTTGCCCACAGGGCTTTCAGTGGCTTGATTTTCCAAAAGTAGATCCCTAGTCTTTTCTGAGGTGCCTCTGGATGGACTCAAACTGCCAACCTTTCAGTTAGTAGCTGAGTTTGTTAACAGTGCACCACCCAGGACGCCGGACTGACTGGTAGGTCAGTGTATAATCGGGCTACTGTGTGGAGAATGGCTTGTTAGAGAAGCAAGGTTACAAAGCAGAGACCTGCTGGGAGACTCAGCAGTGGTTTACATGGGAGATGATGGTGGTGACGGTGATGGAGTTTAGAAGTCTGCCTGAAAGGGTGGGCCAAGGAAGCTTTCTAGCACCAATAACTTGGGTAGGGAAGACTGAAGGAAGGTGGGGCTTGGTGGTGTGAAGTAGGCACGAGGTCTTTTGATGATGGTGATGTTTGTTGCTTTGACACCATTTCTAACTCATGGTGACCCTGTTAGTGCAGAGTAGAACTATTCTATAGGATTTACAAGGCTGTGAACTTTCTGAGAAGACCACCAAACCTTTCTTCCAAGGTGCTGCTGGGGTGGTGGTGGTGGTGATGGTGGTGAACTTCCGACCTTTTAAGCCAGTAATGCAGTTCGTAATTATTTGTGCCACCCCGGGACTCGGTAGAGGTGCTTTTTTTTTTTTTTTTAAACAAACAAACAAACAAACCACTTCTGTCAAGTCAATTCTGACTCATGGCAACCTCACTGGGTTTCCAAGGTGATAGATCTTTACAGAGTAAATCTCCCAGTCCTGCTTCTGTGGAGTGGGTGGTGGGTTTGAACCACCAACTTCCTGGTTAGCAGTCAGATGCCTCAGGCACTGTGCTACCAGAGCACAACGTGTAAGAGGTCTTTTGTCTGGTCCAAATTCCTGGAACAATCTACACCAATGGAAGCAGCAGTCTGGACATCAGATGACGTATAGCACTGGGCAAATTGGCTGCAAAGGACCTCTTTCAAGTGCTGAAGAGCAAAGATGTCTCCTTGAGGACTAGGGTGCATCTGACATAAGCCAAGGTATTTTTAATCGCCTCATATGCATGTGAGAGCTGGACAGTGAATAAGGAAGACCAAAGAAGAGTTGATGCTTTTGAGTTGTGGTGCTGGTGAAGAATGCTGAAAGTACCCTGGACCTCTAGAAGAACTAACAGATCTGTCCTGGAAGAAGTACAGCTGGAATGCTCCTTGGAAGCGAGAATGGCCAGACTTTGTCTTACCTATTTTGGTCATGTTGTTAGAAGGAACCATTCCCTGGAGAAGGATGTCATGTTTGGTAAAGTGGAGGGTCAACGAAAAGGGGAGGGTCTTCAACAAGGTGGATTGACACAGTGGCTGCAACGATGGGCTCGGGTGTAGCAGGGATGGTGAGGCTGGCACAGGAACAGGCAGGGTTTCATTCTGCTGTCCGTAGGGTCGCTGTGAGTTGGAGCCAACTCAGCGGTGCCTAACAACAACAACAACAGTTCCTGGAACAAATCCTTAACATTCTAATATCTCCGTTTCTCTTGGTAAAATCTGAGTTCTAGAAATAGCTTGTCGTCCATGCTTGCCATTAAAAACAATAGTTAAAAATAAGTCCACTTTAGAGATAAGCAGTATGAAAGAAGAAATACGAACAGCCAAAAATCATCCGGAAGAATGTACCACCTCACCAACCCAAAAGAAATACATAACCCAAAGCTGTTGCATGGAGTCGATTCTGACTCGGACGACCCCATATGATCCACAGCAGAGCTGTTCTCCGTGAAGACTTGAGACAAGAAAACTCTACTGACGAGAGCTCAGTCTGAAGCAGACTGCCCAGTCTTTCCTTCACAGCACCCTGGGTGGCCTGGAACCACCGGCCTTCAGGTGAGCAGCTGTGGACAAACTGTTGGCACTGCTCAGGGCCTGTAGCATCACTAGAGGTGAAGTCAAAGCAGAAGAAAAGAACACAGTATTTGTAACCTCTAAATTTTCAAGACTGATGGTTCAGTGGAAGCTCAGCACGGTGTGGACGGTGGCTTCAAATCTCAGCTGTGTACTTACTCACTTTCAGAAGTTATTTAACTTCTCTCTGCCTTAGTTTTTTGTTTTTGTTTGTGTGTTTGTGTTTTGTTTTGTTAGTAAAATGGGTAATAATACTAGTACCTACCTATGGTAGCATAGTGGCTAAGGCACTTGACTGCTAACCAGAAGGCTGGCGGTTCAAACCCACCAGCCACTCCTCGGAAGGCAGGTTGGGCAATCTACTTCCGTAGTGATACCACCTTGGAAACCCGAGGGGAGTCCTTATGAGTCGGATCTGACTCGACGACATGTAACAACAACAACAACAACCTATAGAATTGTTATAAGGATTTTAAAATTGTTTCATGGGAAAGTATTTATTATATGTGTTTATAGGGCAAGATGCCCATGACATGTAAAATGAATAATGAGTGATGTAAGTAGAAAAAAGAGAAGTAAGTGTCTGGTAAAACTCTATTAGTTGAGGTAGGGGAAGGATTCAGTTAAATTTTCACTTTTATTGTACGGTGAAGATCCATTCATTTTATATTTGGCAATACAAATACCAGCGTTTTTAAAAAGTCCAACAAAATACATATTAAGCATCATAAACAGATACTAAATAGCTTGTGTTTTCCGGGTGACAGTCTCCCCTGCAAAGAAGGATTTGGCTCTTACTGGGGAAAATGCTATGGATGCTTTTTGTTGGAAAATGCAAATGAAGTTTCTGTGGGATACACATGCAGCATTTTTATCACGAGACTTTAAATATCAGAGAACATGATATTTTGCTTAAAATCAGATGGACTGAAGCTGTGAAGACTCCGTTACATCCCTCCTGCCCCAGCCCTCTGGGAAGGTGCGCAGCAGTGTTCAATGTACGTAGTGCTGAGTCCTTTCCTCTTTTTATGCAACATAAAATAAAAAGAAAATTGGCTCTGCTACCTTGAAAAAAGGAGCTCTGGTAGCATAGTGGCTAAGACACTTGCCTTCTAACCAGACGGCTGGCGGTTCAAACCCACCAGCCACTCCTCGGAAGGAAGGTTGGGCAATCCTACTTCCGTAGTGATACTGCCTCGAAAACCCAAGGAGGGGTCGCTATGAGTCGGGGCCGACTCGATGGCACATAACAACAACAACAACAACCTTGAAAAAACATCAAAGCAATATACTCAGCCAGAACGAAGTTCTGTCTATATTAGAATAAAATGTGATGTGCTATCCACGTTAGGTAAGGAGCTCTGGTGACATAGTGGGTAGGGCATTTGGCTGCTAACCAGAAGGTCGGTGATTCAAACCCACCAGGTGCTCCATGGGAGAAAGTTGGAGCAGTCTACTTCCATAAAGATTGATAGCCTTGGAAACCGTATGGGTTTTTCCATGTTATGTGGGTAAGATGTTATTGTTGTTAGGTGCCGTTGAGCCCGTTATAATTCATGGAGGACCCCATGTGACAAGTAGAACTGCCCCATAGGGTTTTCTAGGCTATAATCTCTATGGAAGCAGATCACCATGTTTTTCTTCCGCAGAGCCACAAGGTGAGTTTGAACCACTAACCTTTTGGTTAGCAGTTGAACTCTTAGCTGTTGCACCACTAGGGCTCCTATATGTGAGTTAAACAACAAAAACAACAACAAAGTCCACTGCCATTGAGTCAATTCCAACTCATTGCGACCCTCATTGGGTTTCCAAGGCTGTAAATCTTTGTGGAAATAGATTGCCTCATCATCTCCCTGCAGAGCAGCTGGTGGGTTTGCAGAGCAGCTGGTGGGTTTGCACAGCCAACCTTCTGGTTAGCAGCCAACTGTTTTACCCGCTAAGCCACTCCTTCTGTTTGTGAGATAAGGAGAGCAGAGCAGCTGTAACATTTTACATTATTTGGCTTGCTTCCATGGAATTCAGCACCGCAGACAGCTACACAGTCCAGAATAGATATTTCCCCAACCAGCAATGCAATTCGTCGTCATACTGTGGTGAAACTGAACTTGTAAAGTTCGTTGATGAAAAGCACTTATTTATTTATTTTTGCAGTGTTCCCTCCTCTCCCCTCCCACCCCTGGTAACCAACAAAGAAAGTTTCCTTCCATATATAAACCTTTCCTTGACTTTTTATAGTAATGAACTATACAATAGTTGTCATTCTGTGATAGACTTATTTTACTCAGCATAACGTCCTCCAAGTTCATCCACTTTATGTGGTGTTTTGCAGATTCTTCATTATTCTTTAGGGCTGCATAGTATTCCGTTGTGTGTACGTACCCTAGTTTGGTTATCCATTCTTCTGTTGATGGGCACCTAGGTTATTTCCATCTCTTTGCTATTGTAAATAGTGCTGCGATGAACGTGGCTGTGCATATAATATCTCTTCTTGTCCTGGCTCTAACTTCTTTAGGATATGTACCTAGTAATGGGATTGCTGGGTCAAATGGTATTTCTAATTCCAGCTTTTTAAGGAATTGTCATACTGCTTTCCACAGTGGTTGTGTCATTTTACAGTCCCGTCAGCAATGTATGAGAGTCCCAATCTCTCTGCATCCTTGCCAGCATTTTTTATTTTCTGTCTTGTTGAACTTTGCTACTAGTGCCAAGGCAAGATGGTATCTCGTTGTTGTTTTGATTTGCATCTCTCTAATGTCTAATGATCGTGAGCATTTCTTCATATGTTTGTTGGCCACCTGATTATCCTCTTTGGTGAAGTGTCTGTTCATGTCTTCTGCCCATTTTTTAGTTGAATTGTTTGTCTTTTTGTTGTTGAGGTATTGGAGTTCTCTATAAATTCTAGAGATAAGTCCCTTATCAGATACGTCATTGCTAAATATTTTTTTCCCAATCTGTAGGTCCTCTTTTGACTCTCTTGGAGAAGTCGTTGGAAACCCATAAAAATTTAATTTTTAGAAGGTCGCATTCATTTAGTTTCTCTTCTGCTGTTTGTGCATTTTGGGTTATGCTTGACAATTTATTTATGCCATATATTAGGGCCCCTAAATTTGCCCCTAATTTTTCCTTCAGGAACTTTATAATTTAGATTTCACAATTAAGTCTTTGATCCATCTGCAGTTAGTTTTTGTATATTGTGTGAGGTACAGATATCGTTTAATTTTTCTGCAAATGGATATCCAGTTTTGCCAGCACCATTTGTTAAAGAGACCATCTTGTCCTCATGTAATGGATTTCAGCCCTTTGTCAAAGATCAGCTGACTATAGGTCGATAGATCTATTTCTGGGTTCTCAATTCTATTCCATTGGTCTATGTATCTGTCATTAAACCAATACCAGGCTGTTTTGACTACTGTGGCTGTATAGTAGGTTT
>NW_006922127.1:1241126-1242793 GCF_000298275.1 Orycteropus afer afer
AAATTGAATTTGGGAGTATTCCATCCTTTCCTATGCTCTGGAGTAGTTTCAGTAGGATTGGTGTCAGTTCTTCTCTGAATGGTAGAATTCTCCAGTGAAACCATCTGGGCCAGAGCGTTTTTTGTGTGTGTGGGTAATTTTTTTTTTTTTTTATGACCTCTTCAATTTCTTCTTTTGTTATGGGTCTGTTCAAATTTTCCACTTCAGTCTGTGTTAGCTTAGGTAAGTAGTATGTTTCTAAAAATCTGTCCATTTCTTCTAGATTTTCCAATTTGTTGGAGTTCAGTTCTTTATAGTATCCTGATAATATCCTTTTTATTTTGGTTGGTTCTGTTGTGATGTCACTCATTTTGTTTCTTATTCATGTTATTTGTATTCTCTCCCTCTTTTCCTTTGTTAAATTTGCCAGTGGTTTGTCAATTTTTTTAATGCATTTTATTGAAATATAATTTATGTACAGTGAAATGCACAAGATTAAGTAACATGGGTCAGTGCTTTTTTTTTCTTTTTTCTTTTTTCTTTTTTTGGAGTATTCCCTCCCCTCCCTTCCCACCCCTGGCAATCAACAAAGAGTTTCCCTCCATATATAAACCTTTCCTTGACCCTCCACAGCAACAAACTAGTATTTGTCCTTCTGTGATTGACTTATTTCACTCATCCTAACCTCCTCCAAGTTCATCCATGTTATGTGGTCTTTTGCAGACTCTACATTATTCTTCAGTGCTGCATAAGATTCCATTGTGTATATGTACCATAGTTTGGTCATCCACTCTTCCACCGATGGGCACATAGATTGTTTCCATCTTTTTGCTGTTATAAATAATACTGTGATCATACCATACTAGTTTCCCCAGTGGTTGTATCCCTTTACAGAAATGTTATCACTTCCTTCATTACTAGTATTTTATAGTATTTGCTAAATATTTATGCTGGTCCTCTTTTTTATTTTGATGTGAGGGTTTATCATATTTCTTTGAGATTACCCTGTGATTTATAGTTTTCTTCCCAAGTTTAGAATAGTGTGTTCTATCTTGTAGTTGTCTTGACTCCCCTATCATCTAGAAGTTCTGAAACAACACAGTTTTTTCCCTCTTTTTGGTTTGTAGTTGTCCTCATTTGTCAGTTGATATCTCTGGTTCCCTGTTTACAATTTTGCAGGCTTCTTTGCTTTGGATACTTCCATAGCTGGGTTAGTTTCTGGGTTATATCATCGTGTGTGTTAATAGTCAGTTGTTGTTGGCTGTTGTTGCTTCTCTGTCCAAAGGGCCCTCTTTAGCATCTCTTGTAAGGTTGGCCAGGTTTTAACAAATTCCCTTAATTTCTGTTTATCTGGAATTGTCCTACTTTCACCATCATATTTAAGGGACAGTTTTGCTGGGTACATAATCCTTGGTTGGAAATTTTTCTCTTTCAGTGTTTTATATATACCATCCCATTGTCTTCTCACTTGCATGGTTTCTGCCAAGAAATCCAAGCTTAGCCTTATTGATTGCTCCTTGTAGGTAACTTCTGTTTTCCCCGTGCTGCTTTCAGGATTCTTTCTTTGTCTTTGGTTTTGATGAGCTTGATGATGATATGTCATGGTGATTTTCTTTTGGGGGTCTATGTTGTTTGGGGTTCATTGGACTTCCTGAATGGATATATTCTCATCTTTCATCATACGAGGA
>NW_006922127.1:1242973-1266137 GCF_000298275.1 Orycteropus afer afer
TTCTGATTGATCCCTTTCCAAAGAAGTATTGAGGTATTTGCCTTCAATCTCACTAAGTATGTTTTCCATTGATTTAGTTCTACTCCTTTGCCCATTCAGTGTCTTATCTATTTCTGAAAATTTAGTATTAATCTTCTGGATTTCTGTGTGTAGATTTTGTATCATTTCTAATTTTTCATTTATTTTGTAACTTTGTTCTTATATTGTTTTTCAAAAATTTTCTAGGGTTTTCTCTTTGTTTTCCTTAATTTTGTCAGTGTTTTCCTTGATCTGCCTCTCAATTAATTGAAGATACCTAAATATAATTCTTTTGAATTCCTTATCAGGGGTTTCCAATGCTGATTCTTCCTCAGGGATGTGTTTTGGGTCTGAATCCTGTTCCTCTGTTTCTCCTGCTTTATCTAGCTTCTGTGATGCTCTGTTGTCTTTGAGGCATTGTGACATTTTTGTGTTTATATTTAATTGGTGATTGTATATTGTAGTGACTTGCTCACTATTTTCATTTTCTTTGTTTTGTTTGTGTGGTGCTTATGTAAGCAGGGTACTGTGCTGTGCTCCTCGTTCGTTAGTTGGCAGCATTTATACTACACTCACCACCTGTCTCCTTTCATGTTGTCAGCCTCCCATGTGTCCCTGGCATCCTTGGGAAACAGAGTCTATTCTTAGGTCCCTGAAATCCAAATGAGAATGCTGTCACTTTAAAAGCCCAAATGGGTGCCACTTGTAAAGATTCAAAATGGCTGCACCCTCAGTCACTTAAAAAATCCAAGATGGCTGCCACTATAGACATTCAAAACGGCTGTGCCCTCTGGACAGCAGAAGTCCACAGTTCAGGTTGTCTCCCTCCTTGCTGTTTCCTTTCCTAGTTGTAGACCACCAGCGCAGTGGTCCCTGCAGACCTTGGTGAAAAGGGTTGCTCTTTAGGTCAATGCTCAGGTCCCAACGCCACTTGGAAATATTCAGGCTGTTGGTCACGTCAGAGTAGCTGACGGTCCACAGTTTCGACCGTCTCTGTACTCACTGTTTTCATCAGTCTTTTCTACTAGTTGGTCCCTTATCCACTTTTGTCTCCTTCCTTTCAAAGTTCAGGGCTCCAGGGTTATCTTCTGTATCTCTGGTAATTGGTTTCTCTGTTTCTGTGTCTGTGTCGCTTGTCTGCCTATTCCTCCATCTTACTGGAAGTCTCGGTTTGTCGATTTTATTAATCTTTTCAAAGAAGCAACTCCTAGTCTTGTGGATTTTTTTCTGTTGTCTTTCTCTTTTCTGTTTCCATTTGTTTCTGCTTGAATATTATTTCTTTTCTTCTGGTGACTGTAGGCTTTTTTTTTTTTTTTTTGCTTCTCTTTTTCTAATTGTTGAAGCTGTTGAGTTAAGGTGTTGATTTTGGCTCTTCTTTTTTTTGATGTGTGCATTTATTACTATAAATTGGCCTCTGATCACTGCTTTCTCTACATCCCACAGATTGTGGTGTGTTGTTTTTTCATTCTTGTTTGATTCAAGGAATTTTTAATTTCATTTTTTATCTCTTCTATTACCTAGTCATTTTGAAGGAGGGTTTTGTTCAGTTTCCATGTGTTTGCTCTTTTTCCATTGTCATGTGCCGTTGAGTCGACCCCGACTCATAGCGACCCCTCCTTGGGTTTCCGAGGCAGTATCACTACGGAAGTAGGATTGCCCAACCTTCCTTCCGAGGAGTGGCTGGTGGGTTTGAACCGCCAGCCTTCTGGTTATCAGTCAAGTGCTTTAGCCACTATGCTACCAGAGCTCCTCTTTTTCCATTAATCTCCCTATTGTTGATTTCTAATTTTATAGCATTGTGATCTGAGAAGACGCTTTGCAGTATTTCAGTGTTTTTAAATGTATCAAAGCTCGCTTTGTGGCCTACCATATGGTCTATACTGGAGAATGTTCCATGTGCACTGGGAAAGAATATATATTGTGCTGTTGTTGGGTGAAGTGCTCTGTAGATGTCTATAAGATCAAGTTGGTGGATTGTATTGTTTAGTTTTTCTGTGTCTTTGTCGAGTTTCTTTCCAATTTTTCTGTCTTTGATTTAAAGTGGTGTATTAAAGTCTCCTACTATGACTGTGGAATCATCTATTTGTGTTTTCAATTTTGTTAAAGTCTGATTTATGTATTTTAGGGCTCTTTCATTGGGTCCATAGAATTTATTATAGTTACGTCCTCTTGTTCAGTTGATCCTTTAATCATTATATAATGTCCTTTCTTGTCTCTTATGGTGGTTTTTGTCTTAATGTCACCTTGATCAGAAATTAATATTGCCACTTCTGCTCCTTTTTGGTTGCCTTTTGCTTGATATATCTTTTTCCAACCTTTGATTTTTAATGTTTGTGTCTTTGTCTCTAAGATGTGTCTCTTATAAACAGCATATTCATGGCTAATGTTTTCTTATCCAGTCTGCAGCTCTCCATCTCTTGAGTGGTGCATTTAATCCGTTGACATTCATTGTAATTGTTGACAGGTTTGAATTTGTTACTGTCATTTTGTTATGTGCTTTTTTTGTGATGTTCTTGATTTCTTTGTTCCATATAATCTTCTGGAAAAGCACTATGTTTGAGGCTCCCTGTAACTGTGCCTGTTTAGAATAAACATGTTGTTGTTGTTGTTGTTATGTGCTGTTGAGTTAGACCTGACTCATAGCGACCCCTCCTTGGGTTTCTGAGGCAGTATCTCTACAGAAGTATATTGCCCCATCTTCCTTCTGAGGAGTGGCTGGTGGGTTTGATCCACCAGCCTTCTGGTTAGCAGTCAAGTGCTTTAGGCACTAGGCTACCAGAGCTCCCAGAATAAACATACACAATGTTATTAGAAAAGATCAAGAGCCGGACAACTCCTAAGTAGATAAAATTGCAGAAAATCCCAGGGAATGATGACCCTGGGGTCTAAGCAGGTGCATCAGTGGACTTCTATGTAAGTATGTGCATGGAACTTCATATGTAAGGTTGGTGGTACAGGGGGTAAGCACAGATTGCCAGGTTTTTGTTCTGCAAAGCCATTGTGTGGGTTCAGACTGCAAACCTTTCTTAACTGTTGCACCACCAGGGATCTTTTTTGATACCATAGATATCTCAAAAGCTTTCGTGACTTGATTTATATTTTAAGTAAATGAAGTATTAAGACAGATATGAATGAAACAGTAAAGATGAGAATTTATTTTTTTCATATACTCTCCCCTGGGTATTCTGATACAGCCCTTCTGCGGGAAGAGGGTACCTCACAGTTACCCAGCTGGAATGGTGGGCTTACAGTCTCTATCTTTAAAGACTGAAAAAATAATAGAGATCTTTTTGAGGTCAAGTTGGAGTGAGATACTTCATTCCAAAGCACCTAAAACATATATATATATATATATATACACACACACACATATACACACACACATTTATATATATGTGTGTGTGTGTGTGTGTGTGTGTATATATATATATATATATACACACACACACACACACACATATATATATAACTCACTGCCATCAAGTCGATTCCAACTCACAGTGACCCCTGTTGGGTTTCTAAGGCTGTAAATCTTTATGGAAGTAAACTGCCCATTTTCCTTTTGCAGAGCACCTGAGGGATTTGAACCACTGGTCTTTGGGTTAGCAGCCAATTGCCTCATCCACTACACCACCAGGGGTTCCCACAGCACCTGTTGTTGTTGTTATGTGCCGCTGAGTTGGACTCAGGCATAGCGACCCCTCCTTGGGTTTCTGAGGCAGTATCACTACGGAAGTAGATTGCTCAACCTTCCTGCAGAGGAGTGGCTGATGGGTTTGAACCGCCAGCCTTCTGATTAGCAGTCACCTAGTGTGTACAAAATACTGCCTCAGACATCACCAGGAAATGCAAGTTTCAACCCAATGAGGTTGTATATTAATAGAGGGGGTTAACACACACATAATTCTCACATAAATAAGACATACATGCTCTTACTGTTGTTAGCTGCTGTCAAGTTGGCCCCTGACTGATGGCAGCCCTTTGCACAGTGGAACCAAATACTACTGCCTGGTCCTGAGCCATTGTGACGATCAGTTGTGGATTAGATCACTGTGCTTCCTAGGGTTTCACCGACTGATTTTTGAAAGTATATCTCCAGGCCTTTTTTCCTGTTCTTAATCTGCAAACTCCACTGAAATCTAGTTAACCTCATAGCCACATGCAAGCCTCCACTGCAGACAGATGGGAATCGAACCTGGGTCACCAGCATTGTTGTTGTTGAGCTCTGACTCGTCGTGACCCTGTGTACAACAGAACAAAACACTGCCTGCTCCTGAGCTAGCCTCACAGTCCTTCCTATACCTGAGCCCATTGTTGCAGCCACAGTGTCCATCCATCTTGTTGAGGGTCTTCCCCCTCTTCACTGACCCTCCACCTTACCAAGCATGACATCCTTCTCCAGGGAATAGTCCCTTCTGACAACATGACCAAAGTAGGTGGGATGAAGTCTGGCCATTCTTGCTTCCAAGGAGCATTTTGGCTGCACTTCCTCCAGCATAGATTTGTTAGTTCTCCTGGCAGTCCGTGGTACTTTCAGTAATCTTCAGCAACACCACAACTCAAAAGCATCAACTCTGATTTGGTCTTCCTTGTACCTTGTCCAGCTTTCACATGCATATGAGGTGATTAAAAACACCGTGGCTTGTGTTGGGCGCACCTTAGTCTTCAAGGAGACATCTTTGCTCTTCAGCACTTTAAAGAGGTCTTTTGCAGCAGATTTGCCTGGGGCAATACTCCATCTGATTTCTTTACTGCTGCTTCCATCGGCATTGATCGTGGAACCAAGTAATACGAAGTCTATTGACAACTTCATTCTTTTCTCTGTTTATTGTGATGTTGCTTATTGGTCCAGTTGTGAGGCTTTTCATTTTCTCTATGTTGAGGTGTGGTCCATACTACACACTGTAGTCTTTAATCTTCCTAAGTAAGTGCTTCAAGTCATCTTCACGATCAGCAAGCAAGGTTGTGCTGCCTGCATATTTCAGATTGTTAATACGTCTTCCTCCAAACCTGATGCCATGCTCTTCTTCATATAATCCAGCTTCTCAGATTATTTACTCGGCATACAGATTGAATAAATGTGATGGAAGGATGCATCCCTGATACCCTCCCTTCCTGATTGTATACCATGCAATATCCCTTTGTTCGGTTCCAATGACAGCCTCCTGGTCTGTGCACAGGTTCCTCACAAACACAATGAAGTGTTCTGGAATTCCCATTCATCTGAATGTTATCCATAATTTGTTAGGATTCACACAGTTGAATGCTTTTGCAAAGTCACCATGGGTGACCCAGCTGGTATCTGAAATACTGGTGGCATAGCCTCCAGCCTCACCCTAACACACAAGCTAACACAGTATGAGAAACTGACAGACAAAAGAGGTTGGTCTCCAGTGTGAAAGGGGGGAATTCTACCACTGAACCAGCACTGCCCTAACACGACACGCATAACTAAAATAGGAAGACACACTTCACTATAATAAAATAAAATGCACATAGCTATAATAATAACAACAATAATAAAGCATACTGCTACAGTGCCTGAGGAAGGCTCTGGGATTCAGGACGTGGAGAGATGGGATGTAGCTTCTCCTTCACCTTTTCTCTGGGCTGGAGGGAGGAGAGAATTTAGGAAAGGCTTCATGGAGGACATAGTGTGGGGGCTGCAGTTTGACTCCCAGGGGGTAGAGCTATTGGATTGTTGTTGATGATGATAGTGTTGTGTGTTGTTGAGTCACTTCCAAGTCATAGTGACCTCAGGTGACTGAGTAGAACTGCCCACTAGAGTAATGCAGGCTGTAATCTTTGTGGGAGCCAGTCTCCCAGCCTTTCTTCCCCAGTGTTGCTTGGTCGGTTTGAACCACCATCAAGGTACCAGCCAAGTGCAAACCTTTTGGGCCACCCAAGGATTCATAGAGTTGGTGGGTTGGGAAGATGATTTGACTGGCAGGTGTACAAACACACGGGCTCAGCAGTCACCAGACCTTGACTCTGAAGCTGAGAACCTGTTGTTCAGCCAGGTAACTCGTTCCTGTTAATGGGTGGTACAGAGATGATGGAGCTACCAAGTTTCTCTTTGCCCAGCTGGGTGATGTTCATGCTCTGTTGGACAGGACAAATATAGACTGCAGGAAGGGGAGACACCAAATGGATGAAGACATTGTATTTGAGCACCTCAATGTCATCAGCCTGTTTCATTATTCAGAAATATGTATGCATTGAACTGAAAGCAATTAATGAGAATATTGAGAAGGTCAGCCCAAATGGCAGGGATGGTGAGCATCAGAGCTCAAGATGTGCCTGAATAGTAAAGATGGGCCAAGATGATTTTGGATTTTTTAGCCAGTGGGAGGGTGCAGTCCTCAAATTACACACCCGGCGAACCAGATGTTCAGTCCATGTTGGATTTTTAAAAGTCTTGGTAATTGGTGATTTGTGAGTTTTACAAATAACCAATGGTCCTCTAGAGAGTGTCGGTCATCATCTGACGCAGGTCATCGTGGATCAACCTCGTTTTCTTGTTTTTCTGCATTTATTTTGAACATTTTATTTTGGTTTGGGTGAAAGATTATGAGCAAATCAGTCTTCCATTCAACAATTTGTACACGTTTTGTTTTGTCACATTAGGTGCATTCTCCCCAATATAACTGTTCTTCCCGCTTCCTCCCTGAGTTCCCAGTTCCATTCATCCTTCCTCCCTGCCCCGTCCTGCCTCCTGAGCTTTGTTTTTGGGCAGAAGCTGCCCTTTTGGTCTCATGGGTTGATTGCACTGAGGAGTATGTTCGTCCTTGGTGTTATTCTCTCAATAGGCCTGTCTGTTGATTGGCTGTCGGTGGTTCCCTGAACGCTGGTTCACTTCTCGGCTGGAAGGGTGTCTAAGGGCCATTGTCTGGAAAGTTGCACCAATCTTTTTTTTTTTTTTTGCCCTGACAAGACACACGTGACTAAAATAAGAAGACACACTTAAGTATAATAAAATAAAACAAAACAAAAAATTATTAAAATTAAAATAAGATAAAATTCACATAGCTATAATAATAACAATAATAATAAAGCATAGTACTCCAGTGGCCAAGGAAGGCCCTGGGGTTCAGGACGTGGAGAGAAGGGGTGTAGCTTCTTCTTTACCTTTTCTCTGGGCTGGAGGGAGGAGAGAATTTTTTTTTTTTTTTTTTACCAGACCAGTAAGCCTGGTATTTTTTTAAATAATGGATTCTGTTCTGCATTTTGTTTCCCTCCCCCTCTGTCCAGGACCTTCTATTGTGATTGTCATTAGAGCATTCAGTTATGGTAGCTTGGCACCATCTAGTTCTTCTGGTCTCAGGGTAGTAGAGGATGGGGTTTGTGTGGTCAGTTAGTCCCTTAGACTAATTGTTTCCTTGAGTCTTTGATTTTCTTCATCATTCTTTGCTCTGGACATGGGGAGACCAATTGTTGCATCTTACACAGCCACTCAGAAGCTTTTAAGATCCCGGATGCTACTCACCAAAGTAGGGTGTAGAATATTGTCTTTGTGGACTACGTTAAGCTAATTCACCTAGATGTCCCCTTAGACTGTGACTAATTCCCTCAAAGTATTAGGTTGTGGCTAAAAACTTTTCAAAACTTTGCCCTCTCTGTCATCTACTGTATCCTTGGATATATTTGCAGCTCATACAGATACATATGTAGAAATGTCCTCTACCAATCCTATATGTATTCATAGATGTAGTCCTATTCACCTTCCCACATCTGTTCAGCTTAGATGTCTCCCTATGTATCTACTTGTAGATATTGTTATTGCAGGATTTTGTGGTAGTTAAGGTGGTGTGTCAACTTGGCTGGGCCTGGTTGAGTGGCTGGGCAGCTGGTGGTAGTTATTCCCCATGATGAGACTGGCAATCAGCTCCATGGTGGGATCTACCATAAGCAGCTGAGTAGCTTCCTTAGGAATGTGGTCTGCTTCCTGTATATAAGGAGAAGCCTTGGGAATGGTCTCTAGCCTATGGCATGCTTGGACCCTGCATGTAGCCGTGTTTTTGCTCAGCAGCCTGCCATGCTCTGCTGACGTTGGGACTTTCAGTGGACTTGAGTGAATGGCCTGCCATGTTGTTTGGTAACATTGGGACTATGCCTTTTTAGTCAACCTTGGGCTTGTCAGTCTCAGCAGCCAGCAGCTATCTGAGTGAAGAAAAGCCTCTATCTCCAGTGGGCTGGGAGCAGGTGGCAGAGCTGAAGCCCAAGTTTGAGGGACTTTCACCCAGCCCTAGAGCCTGGCACTTTGAATTCAGACTTAAAGCCTCCAAACTCCTGTTTGTTCAGGCCATCCCAGTGGTGGTATATTCCTGCCAGAGTGCACTAGGAAACCACAACAGTGTGCAGTAGTATTTACCTTTGTTGTTTCCACTCTTGTGCACCTCCCAAAGTCTTCCTTTCGCTTGATCATGTGCTGACCCTACCCTTGTTATATATTGTCCTTCCCTTAATCCAAGTTAATATGTTAACTACTCTCTCATTAGTGATTTTTCCTCCCCTCCCCTCCCTTGTAATGATCAAAGAATTTTCTTTCTTCTTGACTTCTCATGCAGCATTTGTCCTTTCATGATTGACTTACATCAGCATAATGTCCTCCAGGTTCATCTGTGTTATAAAGTACTTTCACGAATTCTTCGTTATTCTTCAACATTCTGTAATATTCCATTATGTGTATGTACCATGGTTTGTTTATCCACTAATCTGATGATGGACAATTAGGTTGTTTCTGTTTGTCATTTTGATGAATCTTGTGGTGAACATGGATATGCACATATATATTTGTGTCACGATACTTATTTCTGTAGGATATGTACCTGGTAGTGAGATTGCTGGGTCATAGGGAATTTCTGTTTCTAACTTCTTGAGGAATTGGCATACTGTTGTACCATTTTACAGTCTCACCAGCAGTGTATGAGAGTTCTAATCTCTCCATACCCTTGCCAGCACTTGTTGTTTTCTGATCTTTGCTATTATTGCTGGGGTGAGATGATATCTCATTGTTTTGATTTGCATCTGTCTGGGAGCTCTGGGTAGGAGATCTGGGAGCGTAGTGCCTAGTGCATTTGACTGGTAACCAGAAGGCTGCTGGTTCAAACCCACCAGCCACTCCTCGCAAGGCAGAATCTGCTTCCATAGTGCTACCACCTTGGAAACCCAAGGAGTGGTCACGTGAGTCAGATCTGACTCAACTGCAGTCAGTTTTTTTTTTTTTTTTAGTTTTAGGAACTCTAGTGGTGTAGCACATAAAGGCATTTGACTACTAACCGGAAGGCTGGCAGTTCAAAACACCAGCCACTCTTCAGAATCTACTTCTGTAGAGATACTGCCTCAGAAACCCAAGGAGGGGTTGCAGTGAGTCGGGACCGACTTGATGTCAGTGACTTTGGTGTTTGGTTTTTAATGGCTAATGATCACAAAACATTTATTTGTATGTTTATTGGCTGCCTGTGTGTCTTCTTTGGGAAGAGTCTGTTCATGTCCTCTGTCCATGTTAAAATTGGATTGTTTGTCTTTTTGCTGTTGAGGTATTGAAGTTCTTTTTAAAAATAAATTTTAAAGATCATTCCTTTGTCAGATATGTTGTTGCCAAAAATGTTTTCCCAGTCTGTAGGTTCTCTTTTTACTCTTTTGGAGAATTCTTTTGATGAACCCTAAATGTTAAATTTTTATGAGGTTTCAGGCCTTAATTTATCTTCTGCTGCTTGTGCATTTTTAGTTATGGTTAACAACTATTTGTGCATTAAATGAAAGCCCCTAAGGAGGTCTGGTAGCGTAGTGCCTAAGGCACCTGACTGCTAACCAGAAGGCTGGTGGTTCAAACCCACCAGCCACTCCTCGGAAGGAAGTTGGGCAATCTACTTCCATAGTGATACTGCCTCGGAAACCCAAGGAGGGGTCGCTATGAGTCAGGGCCAACTCGATGGCACATAACAACAACAACAACAACAAGTTTGCCCCTATTTTTAATTTAATCCTATGTATAGTTTCAGGTTTCTGATCCATCTTGAGTTAGTTTTTATATATGGTGTCATTTACGGATCCTGTTTCATTTTTCTGTAAAGGATATCCAGTTTGCCAGTACCACTTATTAAAGAGACTGTCTCTTTCCCATTCAATTAGTTTTGGCCCATGGGTCAAATGCAGCTGTTCATAGGTGGATGGTTTCAATTCTGGGTTCTCAATTCTGTTCCACTGGACTATATGTCTGTCATTGTACTAGTGCCAGGCTGTTTAGACCACTGTGACTGGATAGTAGGTTTTGAGATTGGGAAGTGTGAGGCTTCCTTCTTTTATTTGCCTTTCTTGCCTTGTTGCTCTGGCTAGAACTCTCGTACAGTATTGAATAGGAGTGGAGATAAAAGACATACTTGTCTGGCTTCCGTTTGCAAGGGGAATGGTTTCAGTCTATCTCTGTTGAGAATAATGTTGGCTGTTGATTTTGTGTATATGCCCTTAATTATATTGAGGAATTTCCCTTCTATTCCTATTTTGCTGAGAGTTTTTTTATTTTTTATTTTATTTATTTTGGGGAGCTCTGGTAGCGTAGTGCCTAAGGAACTTGACTGCTAACCAGAAGACTGGCGGTTCAAACCCACCAGCCACTCCTCAGAACGAAGATGGGGCAATCTACTTCCATAGAGATACTGCCTCAGAAACCCAAGAGGAGGGGTCACTATGAGTCGGGTCCGACTCGACGGCAAATAACAACAACAACATTTTATTTATTTATTATCAGGAATGGGTGTTGGATTTTATCAAACACCTTTCCTGCATCGACTGATATGAACATGTGGTTCTTTTCCCTTGTTTCATTTATGTGATGGATTGTGTTGATTGGTTTTCTGATGTTGAGCCATCCTTGCATACCTGGTATGAATCCCCGTTGATTGTGATGTGTTTTATTTTTTTGATGTGATGTTGGAGTCTGTTGCTAGGATTTTGTTGAGAGTGTTTATATCTATGTCCATGTGGGATATTGATTTGTATTTTTTTTTTTTCAGTAGTGTCTTTGCCTGGCTTTGTTATCAGGGTTATGCTTGCTTCATAGAATGAATTCAGGAACATTCTAACCTTTTGTATGTGCTGGAAGAGTTTGAGTGGAATTGGTGTCAGATTGACTCTGAACGTTTGGTAGAATTCTCCAGTATAAAGCCATCTGGCCAGGACTTTTCTTTTTTTTTTTGGAATGACCTATTCATTTTCTTCTTTTCTTATGCATCTGTTCAAATTTTCTACCTCAGGCTTTGCTAGGTTAAGTAGGTAGTGAGTTTCTATAAATTTGTCCATTTCTTCTAGGTTTTCAAACTTGTTGGACTACAGTTCTTCATCTAAAACCCAAAAAACTCACAGCCGTCAAGTCAAGTCGACTCATAGCAACTCCTCTTTGGGTTTCTGAGGTGGTATTTCTATGGAAGTAGATTGTCCAACCTTTCTTCTGAGGAGTGGCTAGTGGGTTTGAACCTCCAGTCTTCTGGTTAGCAGTCAAATGACTTAGGCAATACACCACCAGAACTCCCACACTTCTTCATAGTTTCTGTTATTATCTTTTTTATTTCAGTAGTTTTGTTGTAACATTGCCCATTTCATTTTGTGTTCATGTCATTTGCATCTTCTCCTTTGGTAAATTTACCACTGGTTTGTTGATTTTAGTAATCCTTTCAAAGAACTAACTTTTAGTCTTGTTGGTTCTTTCTATTTTTGTTTTTGGTTTAATTGATTTCTATCCTAATCTTATTTCTTTTGTTTCTTCTGGTGACTCTAGGCAGTTTTTGCTGGGTTAAGGTGTTAACTTTCATTCTTTCTTCTTCTTAGAGGTGTGTGTTCATTAGTATAAATTTATTTCTTTTATTATCCAGTAGCTTATAAGTAGGCTGTTATTCAATGTATTTGATTTTTCCTTGTTCTTCTTATTGATTTCTAATTTTGTAGCTTTGTGATCTGAGAAGATGCTTTGTATTATTTTGATGTTTTTAAATTTATTGACGCTTGCTTTGTGGCCTAACAGATAATCTGTCCTAGAAAGTGATCCTTGTGTGCTGGAAAAGGATGTATATTGTGCTGTGGTTGGGTGGACTGTTCTGTATATGTGTATGAGGTCATGTTGTTGATTGCATTGTTTAGATCTTCTGTATCTGTGTGGAGTTTCTTTAGTTGTTCTGTCTTTCAAGAATCATGTATTGAAGTCACCTACTATTATTATAGGAGCTCTGGTAGCATAGTGCCTAAGGCACTTGACTGCTAACAAGAAGGCTGGCGGTTCAAACCCACCAGCCACTCCTCAGAAGGAAGGTTGGGCAGTCCTACTTCTGTAGTGATACTGCCTCGGAAACCCAAGGAGGGGTCGCTATGAGTTGGGGCTGACTCGATGGCAAATAACAACAACAACAACAACAATTATTGTGGAGTTGTCTGTTTCTCTTTTCAATTCTATTAATGTTTTATTTATGTATTTTGTGGCTCTTTCATTGGGGCATAGATATTTATTACAGTTATGTTGGACTGACCCTTTAATCATTATATAATAACCCTTCATTGTCTCTTATGCTAGTTTTTACCTTAAAGTCTATTTTATCTGTTCTGGTTACCTAGTGTCGCTGTAACAGAAAATACCGTAAATGGGATGACCTTAACAAACAGGAGTTTATTCCTACAATTTGGAGGCTTTAAGTCCAAGTTCAAAGTGCCAGGCTCTAGGGGCTGTGTGAAAGCCCCTTGATCTTGGGCTTCAGCTCTGCCTCCTGCTCCCGGCCCACTGGAGCTAGAGGCATCTCTTCACTCAGACAGCTGCTGGCTGTGAGGCTGGCAAGCCCAAGGTTGACAAATAGAATGACACAGCCCCGATGTTACCAAACCACATGGCAGGCCATTAATTCAAGTCCATTGAAAGTCCCAAGGCCGGCAGAGCATGGCAGGCTGCTGAATAATGACACAGCTGCATGCCAGGTTCAAGTGTGCCATAAGCTAGAGACCATTCACAAAGCTGTTTCTTATGTATAGGAAGCAGACCAAATCCCTAAAACAGCTACTCAGCTGCTTGTGGTAGGTCCCACCATGGAGTTGATTACCAGTCTCATCATGGGGAATTACTACCACCAGCTGCCCAGCCACTCAACCAGGCCCAGCCACGTTGACACACAGCTTAACTACCACATTACCCAAAATTAATATTGCCACTCTTGCTCTTTTTTGGTTGCTATTTGTTTTATGTTTTATTCCATCCTTTGCTTTTTAACTTTTTTTATCTTTGTGTTTAAGGTGTGTCTCTTATAGACAGCATTTTGATGGTTCATACATTTTTTTATCCATTCTGTCACTATCTTTTTCTTGACTGGGGCATTTAATTTATTTATATTCAGTGTAGTAGGTATGAGTTTACTGCTGTCATTTTGCTGATTTTTTGTATTATTATTATTGCTGAGGGTTCCTTTGTTCCATATACTTTTCTGTGCTGAGTTCATTTTGTTTACAGATTTTTTTTTTTTTTTCATTTCCTTCACTGCTGTTGATTTAGTTTTTACTGAGTTGTTATGATTTTCTTATTTTTTTATCTTGGTTAGAAGGTTTATTATTTTTCTTTGTGATCACCTTGTAACTCATTACTATCTTCCTGTGTTTAATACACTCTGCTCCACTTGATGTTGCCTTGACTGCCTCTCCATTTGGAACTTCTGTAATTAATACCATTTATTCTCTTCCTTTGCTTTGCAGTTGTCCTTGTTTACAGACTGATGTCTCTTGTTGCGTATTCTCAGTCCTGTAGGTTTATTTTATTTTTTAAATGCTTTGTCTGTGTTGGTTTCCAGGTGATGATGTCATGTGTCAATCTCAGGTTGTTGTCTGGCATTGTTGGTTCTCTGTCCAAAGAACTACCTTAAGTATTTCTTGTTCAGTTGTGTGGCTATTTCAAATTCCCTTAATTTCTGTTTATCAGGAAGTGACCTAATTTACCATTGTATTTGAGGGACAATTTTGGTGGATATATAAGTCTTGGTTGGCACTTTTTCCCAAGATTTTATATATGTCATCCCATTGCATTTTTTTGCTTGTGTGGTGTGGTAGTTAAGTTTGTGTGTCAACTTGGCTGGGCCTTGTTGAGTGGCTGGGCAGCTGGATGTAGTATTCCCCATGATGAGACTGGTCATCAACTCCATGGTGGAATCTACTGTAAGCAGCTGAGTAGCTGCCTTAGGGATTTGGTCTGCTTCCTGTATATAAGAGAAGTCTTGGGGATAGTCTCTAGCTTATGGCACACTTGAATCCTGCTTATAGCTGTGTCATTGTTCAGCAGCCTGCCATGCTCTGCCGACCTTGGGACTTTCAATGGACTTGAATTAATGGCCTGCCATGTGGTTTGGTAACATCAGGTCTGTGCCATTTTATTTGGGCTTATTAGCCTCAGCAGCCAGTAGCTGCCTGAGTGGAGAGATGCCTCTAGCTCCAGTGGGCCGGGAGCAGGAGGCAGAGCTGAAGCCCAAGGTCGAGGGGCTTTCACCCAGCCCCTGGAGCCTGGCACTTTGAACTTGGACTTAAAGCCTCCAAACTGTAAGAGAATAAGCCCCTGTTTGTTAAGGCCATCCCATTTGGGGTATATTCCTATCAGAGTGACACTAGGGAACCAGAACATGTGGCGTCTATTGAGAAACCAAGAGCTTAGTCTTGTTGGTTCTTCTTTGTAGGTGACATTTCATTTTTTTCCCAAGCTGCTTTCACTATTCTTTCTTTGACTTTGGTTTTGGAAAGTTTGTTTATGATATATCTTGGTTATTTTCATTTGAGGTCTGTTCTATTTTGGGGTAATTGAGCTTCTTGAATGGATAACTTCTTGTCTTTTTATCGTATTAGGGAAGTTTTCAACCCATAAATCTTTAACAATTTTCTCTATGCTTTTTTGAGGGGGTTCTTCCTTCTGGAATTCTGAGTACAAGCAAGTTATTCCTCTTGATGTTGCCCCACATAATACTTCCAAACTAACCAAACCAAACTCACTGCCATGAAGTCGACTCTGAGTCGCCCGAGTCTCGAGTTCTCACTCACTTTTCTTCTTCAGCTGGACCTCGTGCTCTGCTCACTTTGCTTCACTCCAGACTTGTCTTACTGTGTCTCTGTCCTACTGGGAATTCTGAGAATTCCATGCAGCTGCCTTCCTGCATTCCTCACCCAGGAATGCTACGTGCAGTGATTCAAAATGGCCACACTGTGCTCTACTGGCCCAGCTGGTAAGGCACTTCTGCTCCGTACCTTGGGTTTCTGAGGTGGTATCTCTATGGAAGTAGATTGCCCTTTGGCTTTCTTTATTTTTCTTCCTTCTTTTTTCTTATTGTTTCTTTAACTGGAAAACTTGCCTTCAATTAAAATGAATGAGTGGTGTATCAGTGGGCTAAGTATACCACCAACCACAACCACAGAGGTGGCGGCTGCTGCTTCCGTAAGTATTGATTACGGATCCAAGTAATATGAAATCTTTGAGAACGTCAATCTTTTCTCCATTTACCATGATGTTGCTTATTGGTCTAGTTGTGAGGATCTTTGTTTTCTTTATTATAATGTGTAATCCATCCTGAAGGCTTTAGTCTTTGATCTTCATCATTAAGTGCTACAAGTCCTCTTCATTTTCAGCAAGTAAAAGATTGTGTAGTCTGCACATTGCAGGTTGTTAATAAGTCTTTCTCCAATCCTGATGCTGTGTCTTTCTTCATATAGCTCAGCTTCTCAGATTATTTGTCCAACATAACAATGATTGACTGAGTATGGTGAACAGATACAACCCTGACACACACCTTTCCTGATTTAAACCATGCAGTATCCCCATTTTCTGGTCAAACAATAGCCTATTGGTCTATTTCGAGCTTAGGATTTAATGAATGGATTTTTTTTTTCAAAATAAAATAATATCTACCTCTAAAGCTATCATTCATAACTTTTTTTTATAGCCATGGATCTGAAGCACATAGAAGTTACATGTCTTGCCCAGCAAAATGTACTTCATTGGAGGAAGGAAGTTAGCATAGTTGGTTGGTGTATCCCATGTTTTGCTTAATTACATATAACCAGTTAATCAGCTGCCATTGAGTCAGTTCTGACTCCTGGTGACCCCGTGTTTGTCCACGTAGAACTATGTGCCATAAGGTTTAAGTGGCTAATTTTTTGGAAGTAGATCATCAAGCCTTTCTTCTGAGAAACTTCTGCATGGACTTGAACCTCCAGCCTTTCAGTTAGCCCCTGAATGTGTTCACTGTTTGGTTAATGGACTTGTAGCTAAAGGACTCCTTTAATACACATAATTCTGTTTTATGCGTCTCAGCTCTTAGGACCATGTTTCTATTCAAAATGTTTATCTTAGTAGGGAGCTGTGGATGGAAGCCCAGGTCCAGAGGAAGCTCTTGTTGGTATTTGCTTTGAAACTGTCTTCTGGCAGACAGATAGCTTTGGGGTGGTGGGGTGAAGCAGGGTGGCGAAGGAGTTGGGAGTTGGGTGGGAGGGACTGAGTGCAGGAAGAGGAAGGAAACATACACCATTCCTTCCTATGTACAATTTTGCCTTATATAGTCGAAGGAGATTTTTTTCAATGACTTCTCCTGTCTCGTTGAAGCTTTCTCTCCTTGTTGGGTTTTCATTTTGGTGCTTCCATTCTTGTTGCTGTTGTTAGGTGCCATTGAGTCTCTTCTGACTCATAGTGACCCTGTGCACAACAGAACGGAACACTGCCCAGTCCTGCGCGGTTCTCAAAATTGTTGTTAAGCTTGAGCCTGTCGTTGCAGCCACTGTGTCAGTCATCTCATCGAGGGCCTTCCGCTTTTTCACTGACCCTGTACTTTTCCAACCATGATGTCCTTCTCCAGGCACTGGTCCCTTCTGACCACATGACCAAAGTATAAGAGATGAGTCTGGCCGTTCTTGTTTTTAAGGCGCATTCCCGCTATCCTTCCTCCGAGACAGATGTGTTCATTCTTGGGGCAGTCCATGATGCATTTAATATTCTTTGCCAACACCGCAATTCAAATGCACCAATTCTTAGCAGTTTTTCTTATTTGTTGTCCAGCTTTCATACACATATGAGTCGATTGAAAATCCAAGCCTTGGGTAAGATGCACTTCAGTTTTCAAAGAAACATCTTCACTCTTAAACACTTTAAAGAGTTCTTTTGCAGCAGATTTGCCCAACGCAATATGTTGTCTGATTGCTTGACTGCTGCTTATATAGGCTTTGATGTTGGACCCGAGTAAGATGAAATCCTTGACAACTTCATTCTTTTCTCCATTTATCATGATGTTGCTTATTGGACCAGTTGTGAGGATTTTTGTCTTCTTTATGTTGAGGTGTAATCCGTACTGCAGACTGAAGTCTTTAATCTTCATCAGTAAGTGCTTCAAGTCCTCTTTACTTTCAGCCAGCAAGGTTGTGTCCTCTGCATATCACAGGTTGTTAATGAGTCTTCCTCCTATTCTGATGCCGTGGTCTTCTTCGTGTAGTCCAAATTGTTCTTAGACTTTGCTTTTGATTCCTCCCGTGAGATCAACAGTTTCACTCACTGGCAGGCTTCCTTTTACACCTCCCACTGTCTGTCTTTGTTCCTACTCGGCCACTTCTTAGCTGTGTGACCTTAGGAATGTTGCCTTCTCTGAGCTTTCATTTCCTTACCTGGGGAGAAAAAAAGAGAAGCAGGTAGATGTTAAGAATGATGTCTGGAGCCCACTGCAAATATGCCATGGCACAGTATGTAAAAGGGCTGAGCATCAGACCCAGCACCACCGCGTCTGTCGGGGTGTCCTGTGTGGCCTGTGTGTTGCTGTGAGGCTGCAGGCTGTGCCACTGGTACTTTAAACACCAGCAGGGTCACCCATGGTGGTCAGCTTTCAGCAGAGCTTCCAGAAGAAGACAAGAGGAAGAAAGGCCTGGTGATACCCTTCTGAATATGGTCATTAGCTGCTGTTGAGTGGCCCAAACTCAAGGTGACCCTTCGTATACTGGGATAGGACCATTGTGATCCATAGGGTCCAATGCAAACCTTATGAACCACCACAGAACATCATCCACCTTGCTTGCTTTGGACTCGTCATGGGAGGGATCGGCCGCTGGAGGAGGGCGTCGTGTTTCGTGAAGCGGAGGCCAGCGAGGGTGTGGGTGACCATCCGTGAGATGGATCGGCACGGCAGCTGCCGCAGTTCGCTCAGATATACTGGCAGTCATGGGAGTGACACAGACCCAGGTAGTGTGTCATTCTGTTGTACACGAGGATCTCCGTGAATCCAAGTTGACTCTACGGCAACTCATAGCAACAACCAGAGCTTCTGGCTTTTTCATCCACTTATCAATGAGAATAACCAAAAACACAAACCCACTGCCATCGAGTTGCTTCTGATTCATAGCAACCCCCATTGGGTTTCCAGTGCCGGAAATCTTTAGGGAAGTAGATTGCCCTGCCTTGCTTCTGCCAGGTGGGTTTCAACCGCCAGCCTTCATGCCTTAGGCACTGCGCCACCAGAGCTCCTTACCAATGAGAATAGCTATTGCTTACTGACAAATACAAAGAATGTCCACAGTATAATTCTTGGGAAATTGCACTACCACTCTTTATAGCATGATACTGATTTTACACCTGCGTGTCACTTTCTGCCAGTGCCTTTGTGGCTTGTGGTTTATTTTGCTGTGAAGAATTTGAATTTTCTCCCAGGCTCTGTGCTTCAAACCCAAGGGGACACAGCTTCATGTCATGTTGTTGTTGTTGTTGTTACTTGCCGTTGAGGCGGGTCCACCACAAAGCGTTAGGGAAGCCCAATTCCTAGGATGGCCCTCCTGTATGGAACTCCCTACTCTTCTGGGCTTGCAGGGACATTTGCTTACTGACTCAGGGAGCGGAATATGGAACTCTGCTGCCTTACTGACTGATCTGAATGTTTGTCACCAGGGCTGTGCTTTGAAGTGCTTTTTGTGCCCAAGGACATGTGTGTATTCACAGGAAACTCTTTCAAACCAAAACCATCCTCTAAGGTCTTCTTTGAATGAGAAAAACAAAATAGCTTATTTTACTTAGTAAAGTAATTCTGTTTTGAACATTAGGTGCTTTTAAAGAATTATCCTTGGGGGATCAAATTGACAGCGGTGACTTCAAAGCCTGGGTGGGAAGTTTAGGGGGCAGTGAGTTTAAGATGGTGATGGTGAGTGAATGTGGAAAAAGATGGGGAGTATGGAAGCGTTTCTAGAAGAATGTCCCGAATTGTACCTGTAGAAATTGTGCAAATGGGCTATCTTTGTCTGTATGTACTTTCATTAAAATAAATCAGTCAATAAAAACGTTATGGGAGCAAATAGCAAAAACAACCAAAATAATATAATTGACCGTAGAAGGAAATACTGAGACTCCCTCTGTGTTACGAAACCCAATGTTAGGACCAGAGTACCAACACCTGGGGTAGGCTTGAGGGCTGCACTGGGGTCAGGCAGACCCGGGGTGCTGCCTGCTCACGAAGACAGGCTTGGGAGGAGAGGAAAGAGGAGAAACTGAATGGGAGACAGAAATGAAACAAGTGGGAAGGGTGATAACAATGCGCGAGACACGGAAAGAAAGGAGGAGTAGTATGGTGGGGAATGGAACGCGCACGCATAAGTAAATGGGCTGGGGAATGGAAAGTGCATGCGTAAGTAAATGGGGCTGGGGAATGGAAAGCTCATGCGTAAGTGTACAAAACGTATTTGGATGGGATTATGTGAGGAGTTCTGGTGGAGCAATGCCTAAGGTACTTGACTGCTAACCAGAAGGCTGGCAGTTCGAACCCACCAGCCACTCCTCAGGAGGCAGGTCGGGCGTCTACTTTTGTAGGGGTGAGGCCTTGGAAACCCCAGGAGGGGTAGCTATGAGTCAAGTTGACTTGAGGGCAATGAGTTTGTTTCTTTTTTGGGTTTCCCATGAGCATAGGGGAAGTATGGAAAGAAAAGAACCAGTACACAATTGTGTCTTGTGGTAAAAGGGAGGAGGGGCAAACAAAAAGAAAAAACAAGAAAGATGACTTAGGAAACCAGTTGATAGGAAATGACCCCACTGATGTGAAAAAAAGCATGCTGATACACAGATGCAGTCCCTGACTGGGGCAAACGGTTTGTGCTCAACTATGAACCTAAAGGCTGGCGGTTCAAGCCCATCAGAGGGACCATGCAAGAAAGGCCTGGAGATCTGCTTCCATAACATTCTTTTTTTTTTTTAAATAAAAACCCAAACCCACTGCCATCAAGTCAGTTCTGACACATAGCGACCCCGCATTGGGTTTCTAAGGCAGTAAATCTTTACGGAAGTAGATTGCCCGGTCTTCCTTCCCTGGAGTGGCTGGTGGATTTGAACCTCCAACCTTCTGGTTAGCAGTCAGATGCCTTAGGTGCTGCGCCACCAGAGCTCCTTAAAACCAAACTCACTGCCTTGGAGTTGATTCAGACGCATAGCAACCCTCATTGGGTTTCTGAGGTGGTGAATCTTTCCGGAAATAACATCGCCCTCTCTTCCTCCTGCCCAGCGGCTGGTGGGTCAAGACAGGCCTAGGGTCAGTTCTAGTCTGTAACACCCAGGGGCACCGTGACTCAGAATCGACTTGATGGCAGCAAGTGTTACATAAAGATGCAAAAGCAATGAAAGAAGATTCTGTCAGCTGATTTTTTTTTTTTTTTTTTTTCAGGGAAGCCCAGACTAGGTTGTCAAGGGAAAACTAAACTGGGAAGATGGGGGTTTGGGAGGAAGAGGGCCGTGGAAGTGGCTGCAGATTAATGGCAGTCTGTCAGTCCCAGGCATGGGTGGTAGGTTCCCAGGTGTACATGACATCATTTCACTTCAACACACACAGACACACACACACACCCTTTTGAATAACATATTAAATGATGATGAAAGGATGTATCCTATCTCAGTTGTTGTTGTTATGTGCCGTCCAGTCGGACCCGACTCATAGCTACCCCTCCTTGGGTTTCTGAGGCAGTATCACTACGGAAGTAGATTGCCCAACCTTCCTTCCGCCTATTTCAGTAGAAACATAAAAACACCTCCTGTGCAGTGTCCCATTTTTTTCACAAATAATATACATGTTATACCTTTTGTTGCTAACTGTGCAACACCCACACCGACCCACCCACCCACTCACATTCTATTGGTAAGTACGCTATGCCGTACATTATGTGTGAGGGTCCATTATTTATGTGGGTTCCTTATTTGTGAAAAACATGGTCTACATAGTAGCATATGTCTGAACAAAGAGGAGGAAGGTGTGGAAGACTTAATTTTAACTACCCACTGGGGGAACTGGGAGTGGGGCAGAACCTTGTTCCTGTTAAAATCTCCCACCCCCAGTTCAGGGTGGTAGAGAAAACAGTGTTAGCCTTGACTTGAAATGTCCAATGATGGTGTGTGGCGTCTGCTTTAACAGAGCATTACATACAGGTAGCGTCTGGCTTAAGGAGCTCTGGTGGTGTCATGGTTAAGGCATTTGGCTGCTAATCAAAAGATGAGTGGCTCGGACCCACCAGCCACTCCTTGGAAGAAAGATGAGGCGGTCTGCTTCTGTAAAGATTGACAGCCTTGGAAACTCACTGGGGGTCATATGAGTTGGAGTCAACTTGACGACAGTGAGTTTGGTTCTAACAACTCCATCCCAAGTCGATTCTGACATAAGACAAGTACCTCTTTTTTGTCGTTAGTTTTCATTATCATTGCCTTTTATTATCAGTATCTTTATAAATCTGCTCCTGGGACTCCTCTCAGTAACCATTAAAAAAACCATTGCCATCAACTCAATTCTGACTCATAGTGACCCTACAGTACAGAGCTGCCCCATTGGGTTTCCAAGGCTGTCAATCTTTATGGAAGCAGATTGTCACATCTTTCTCTCATGGAGCAGCTGGTGGGTTTGAACTGTCGACCTTTTAGTTAGCAGCCAAGCACTTTAACTGCTGTACCACTAGAGCTCCTTGCAAGCCCTGAAAGCTGGAATAAAGTGTTTCCCTACCTTTTTTATTTTGAAAAATTTCAAGTCTCTACAAAAGTTGCAAATATAACAGTGAATCCCCTAGATTTTCGCCTGATGAACTTTTTGCCCCATTGGTGCTTTCTCTCCGTCTCTCCCACACACACCTACAAATTTTTCTTTGCTGGATCATTTGAGAATAATCTTCAGACATCACGTCATACCACCTCTAAATTCTAGTGCGTGATAACTTCTAAGAATAAAGATAATCTTTGACACAGTCCCAACACTATTATATACCCAAGAATAACACTGACGTAATACGTTTGCCTCATACACAGCCCACACTTAGATTCCCAGTTGTCCCCATAATATCCTTTGCTGATTTTTTTTTCATCTCCAGACCCAGTCAGAGATCATGCACTGCATTTAGATACTCCTTGGCTGTTATGAAGAGAGAGGCCAGTTCCTTGTTCAAATATCCTTCAAGTTAGTTGTACCTGTCTGATCATCACCTCCCAGTTAAATTCAGTTTGAGCAGTTATGGCAGGAATACTCCCTTAGTGACGTGTGCTGACAAGGCCCTCATGCAGGGGAACGTGATGACAGTTTCCATCACTGGTGACGTGCGATAGGAGCTCTTAGTTAGTTTCCATCACTGGTGACATGCGATAGGAGCTCTTAGTTGAGGTGCTGTCTGGCAGATTGTGTCATTGTAATTCCATTGCAAGAAACAGAGGACTCTGTGGGACAACACTTTAAGACTCTGTAAATAACCTGTTCCTAACAGTTTTTCACCTCATGCTTTGAGAGTCCACTTGTCTCCTTTGCACAAAATAATTACTGTGATCATCATCGCAAGAGTGCGATCTTCCTAGTTCTAGCGTTTTTCCACGTCACTTGACATTCCTCTGTGAAGAAGACTCTTTCCTTGTCCTCCATCCTTTGTTATTTTTCAGTATCTGTGTGGACTTGTGGCCTTTAAACATTTGTTGTTGATATCGTTGGGTGCCTTTGAGTCATTTTTGACTCATAGCAACCCCATATGACAGAGTGGAACTGCCCCACAGGGTTTCCAAGGCTGCCATCTTTACAGGCGCAAAGCCCAAACCACACCCACTGCTGTGGAGTGGATTCTGACTCACAGCGCCCCTAGAGGACAGAGTGGAACTGCCCCACAGGGTTTCCAAGGC
>NW_006922127.1:1266237-1274111 GCF_000298275.1 Orycteropus afer afer
GCCCAAACCACACCCACTGCTGTGGAGTGGATTCTGACTCACAGCGCCCCTAGAGGACAGAGTGGAACTGCCCCACAGGGTTTCCAAGGCTGTCAATCTTTACAGAAGTAAAGCCCAAACCACACCCACTGTCGTGGAGTCGATTCTGACCCACAGCGCCCCTAGAGGACAGAGTGGAACTGCACCACAGGGTTTCCTAGGCTGTCAGTCTTTACAGAAGCAAAGCCCAAACCACACCCACTGCTGTGGAGTTGATTCTGACTCACAGCGCCCCTAGAGGACAGAATGGAACTGCCCCACAGGGTTTCCTAGGCTGTCATCTTTATGGGAACAAATTGCCAGGTCTTTCTCCTGAAGAGCCAGTGGGTGTGTTTGAACTCCCAGCATTTCTGTTAACAGCTAAGTGCTTAACCAGTTACATTCCCAGGGCTCCTTTGTAAAATTTAGTATGTTTTCATCCACTTGTAGTGTGATCTCAGTGTTGCCGTATTTGGCCAGTGGGAGCCCCTATCAAACAGGTTTTTTTTTTTTTTAATACATTTTATTGAAATATAATTTATATACAGTGAAATATACAAAACTAAAGTGACAAGGGTCAATGCTTTTTTTTTTTTTTTGCAGTCTTTCCTCCTTTCCCCTCCCTTCCCCTCGAAACCAACAAAGAAAGTGTCCTTCCATATGTAAACCTTTCCTTGACTTTTAGAATAACGGATTAATACTATGTTTGTCCTTCTGTGACTGACTTATTTCACTCAGCGTAATGTCCTCCAAGGTCATTCTGTTTATGCAGCATTTTGCAGATTCTACATTATTCTTTAGGGTTGTATAGTATTCCATTATGTACATGTACCATAGTTTGGTTATTTGTTGTTCCGTTGATGGGCACGTAGGTTGTTTCCATCTTTCTGCTGTTGTAAATACTGCTGCGATGAACATGGGTGTGCGTGTGTCTGTTCTTGTCCTGGCTCTCAGTTCTTTAGGATGTGTACCTAGTAATGAAATGGCTGGGTCAAATGGTATTTCTAATTCCAACTTTAAAGGAATCGCCATACTGCTTTCCACAGTGGTTGTATCATTTGACATTCCCACCAGCAGTGTATGAGAGTCCCAATCTCTCCACATCCTCGTCAGCATTTGTCATTTTCTGTCTTTTTAACAAGTTTTTGAGAAATAACATTGATTGAGTGAATGAAATAATAGTGTGGAAGTGAGGAATGGATCTGTCGGAATCTCTTGCTGTCGATCTAACGTGAGTGCTCTTTTATTGGTCTGTAGGCCTCGTGGACGAGTTGGCTCCCATTCCGCAGGACCTCACGGATACATCATTGTGCCATATACCAAGACAATGCTTGGTTTTAAAACGGCTCTGGAAGTGACGGCAGTGGTGTCACCACATGACATTGTCAGGAGGCAGCAAGTAGCTTGAGGACCTTCCTACGGATCACACTGCAGCTTGAAGGAAGCCCTTCCCACTGCAGATGACTGCATGGCACGCAGCCCGCGTGAAGGGTTGACGATGAGTGTGCCAGTGGCTCCCAAGAAATCATGTTACGCGCAACTGCAGGACAACAGAAATGGCGTGACAAATAATAACGAGAGTGTCTTCAGTCTGGGAGATTCCAATGCCAATCAAATCACGCAGGTCACTTCCTCTCAAGGAGAGTCCAAGACGTGTGGGCTGGCAGATGAAACAGGAAATGCAAACTCAAGGGAGCTAGAAAATATCACCCATCTCAGTAAGGAATTCCACATGCTTCAGGGGTTTGGGAATGACTCTCAGGACAGACCCACTGATATGAAAGGTTGTAAGCCCTCTTTGACGGTTCGTGGTGAGTTGAGTAAGCACACTATGGAGAAAGGCGCAGCCCTTCCGCAGACCCCTTGGGGTCCTCAGGGACCCAGCCTGTCAGGTTGGAGAAATGTTTCAAGTGAGCCCTGTCCCAAGGTTTTGTCTCATCTGGATTCTGACGTGACCCAGCGTGTACTCAAGGATCCATTGGCAAAGATCCTTGATGGTGAGGAACCAAGGAAGCGTTCTCTGGACAGAGCAAGCGGCTGTGCCATTCAGGTGGACGTGCCCACTAAGGAGCGTGTTGGGAGCATGAGTTGGGAGGATCTGCAGCCTACCTCAGTGGATCCCGCTGTAGCCCCACATCCTGTTTCTGAGGGTGGGGAGACACCACAGAAGACATTACCAGGCCACCTTCTAGAGGCAGCTTTCGATCCAGCTTGTCATACCTCAGAGGAAGAGGTTGAGCTGTGTCCTAAACCATCTACCTCAGGAACCAAGGAAACCGCCCCCTCAGAGACCCAAAGGGAAGGGGGCAGTGTGCTGAATGTTAGCTATGAAAGCACAACCCGTTCTGCACGGACAGAGTCTGCTCTGAATGTAGGGTTGGCCTCTAAGGAAATCCCGAGTCATCCTGAAACACAGTTAGCTCAGGGAGAGGAAGAGCCCCAACTGGAGCTGAAATGTGTTCAACCCAGGGCTGTGCAGGAATTAAAGTCAACCCTGGCAGAACGCCTGGCATGCCATAAGGACGATAGTTTGTTATCCACAGGCAGAAAAGAACCATGTGGGGAAGCAGAGAAGTCTTCCTCACACCAAGAAGCCACTGGTGCAATTAGCTGTCTACCCAATGGAAGTCTACACCATCTTGGGCTGGGAAGAGGAAGTCATGAGAATGAGGAGAGAGAGATTGACCTACATGAAGGTTCTCCTCAAACCGTCTACAAACAGGGCTCTGCTTCCTTGGGAGCTGCTGATAATCAACCCACTGGCAAAATTTCACCAAGTGTCGGCAGGAAATTGGGCAAAACACCACCAAGCAATGTTTCACCAGGTGATGGGCAAGTCACTTCTGTTCTTGATGGTCCACCCACCAACAGGCCCTTGGATGTCACTGAGGAAAGAAGGCTGCTGGGCAGTGGGCACATGGACATTGCCACGTCTTTGGCTGAGGATCCTTCTGCTGGTGAGATCAATAACGGGGCCCCTGAAACCCTGGACCAGCAAAGCAGCAGCTCAGAAGCAGGAGAAAACAAAAAGATGACAACATCTGTTGCTGGAACTAGGAACCTTCTAGAAAATGCAACTGACACTGAAAGTACCCCAGCAAAAACTGACTCCCTTTTCGTTATCCCAGTACCTCTCAATGTCCCAACTGTTAATGTGACCCACCAGCCCATACCAGCCAGTAGCTGTGTCCAGGATTGTGGCATGTTGGGTGTGGACACAGGGTCCTCCGTGGCTATCCCATCTGCCCCTGAGAGTGTGCAGTTATTGGACACCTCCTCGACAGTGCCTGAGAAGAGCACCAGCCCCAGTGGGATCCCCAAGCCTGTCTCCACAAATTCTAAGGACACATCTTCCTTGCAGGAGGGAATGGCGAATGGCCAGGTTGAAAAAACAGACGAGAGGACTGAAGCCAAGCCTGTCATCATGCCCAAGCCCAAGCATGTGAGACCCAAAATCATCACTTATATCAGGAGGAGTCCTCAGGCCCTGGGGCAGGTGGACACCTCGTTGGTTCCAGTGGGACTCCCTTACACTGCACCCGCGTGTAGCATGCCTCTTCCCAAAGAGGAGAAGATGGCAAGTGGAGATCCCAAGCCACCTGCCACCCTCTATGAGAAATTCAAGCCAGACTTGCAAAAGCCAAGGGTCTTCAGCTCAGGCTTGATGGTGTCTGGAATCAAGCCTCCAGGACATCATTTCAGTCAAATGAGTGAAAAGTTCTTACAGGAGGTAAGAGAATGATGTCGTTGTGGTGTGATCTAGAGTGAGCTGAGTTTCATACAGTTGGTTAGACATTCTCAAGGAATTGTGAAAACAGGATGTTCTCGCAAAGCAAACTGTAGGTTTAGATGGCTACATGTGGCAAGAAATGGACATTTTTGACTAGAAGAGTTTGATGATCATAATGGAATGGTTCCGGCGTATAAGGAGACAAATTTAAATTTCACTCCACATTAAAAAAAAAAAAAAAGCAGTTGCAGCTGAGTCGATTCTGACTCCTGGCCACCCCCTGTGTCAGAGGAGACCTGTGCTCCATCAGGTTTCCAGTGACCGATTCTTCTTTGATGAATCTCCAGGTCTTTCTCCTCCTCTTCCTCCTCCTCCTTTCTTCTTCCTTCTTCTTCTCTTGTGCTTTGGGTGCAGATTTACAAAGCAGATTTGTTTTATATTCAGTGGTTCATGCCCATTTGATTTGATGCCCCAGTTACAGTCTCCAGCCATAACAAGCTCTCCTCCCATCCCTGTGACCACCCCTCCCTGTGTCCTTCTTATCTGTGCATCTGTCTGTCCAGCTTCCTTTCTGTGTGAATGCTCCCCTCTGATGTCTCCTGGTTGATTGATCTAAGGAGTGCATCTCCCAGTGTATCGCCCTGGGGTAGGTGTTCCACAGGTAGGTCTTTCTGATTTTGGGCTGAGAACCAATCCATGGAAGTGAGTCAGTCCATTTCTAGGCCTGAAGGGTAACCCGGGTCCATAGTCTCTGGGGTCCTGCCAGTTTCTGTCCAACCAATAATTCTGGCCATTTTTGTGTTTTTGAAATTTGTTCCACATATTTCCTCCCATTCTAACCAGGCTCCCCAATTGTGATTCCTTTCCAAGTGGTTGGCATTGGTAGCTGGGCACCATCTCATTCTTCTGGTCTCAGGGTCATGAAGTCCAGGCCTTTCTTCTGAGGCGTCTCTGGATGGACTTGAACCTCCAGCCTTTCAGTTGGCAGTAGACTGCATTAACCCTTTGTACCACCCAAGGACTCCTCAAAAAAAAAAAAAAAAGAAACAAACTCACTGCCATTGAGTATGCTGAGTCATAGTGATTGCCATTGGGTTTCTGAGGCATTAAATCTTTATGGAAGTTGATTGCCTCATCTTCCTTCCAGGGAGCAGCTGGTGGGTTTGAACTGCCAACCTTCTGGTTAGCAATCAGATGCCTTAGGCACTGCATCACCAGAGCTCCTCAAGGACTTCCAGTACCTGTGAGATGATATACGTGTGCATTAAATTAATCCCCATGTTTAAATGTGGTTGTTGTCAGGTGCTGTAGAGTTGATGCTGACTCAAAGCGACCTCATGGGACAAGGCAGAACTGTCTATCAGGGTTTTAGAGGCTGTAATCTTTATGGGAGAAGATTACTTGGTCTTTCTTCCACAGAGCAAATGGGTGGGTTTGAACTGCCAACCTTTTGGGTAGCAGCTGATCACTTAACCATCACACCACTACAGCTTTAGACCAAAGGCAGAAAAAAATGTAAGTATATTCTTCAAATTGATTAGAATTCATCCTCTGATGGCAAATATTTCCCTGTGGGAGAATCACATAGTCATACTAGAGAGTAACATGGCAAATGAACAGACAATCATTTATTACGCATGGGTTAGCAATGGATGATTTTTTTTCAATACTTCATTGTTTTTTTAGGTGAAAGTTAACACAGTGGCTTAGATTCCCATTTAACAGTTTTCATACAGATTGTTCCCTGACATCGGTTACTATTTTTACAATGTGTCAGTATGGTCATTATTTCCATTCTGTTTGTTCTGTTTCTGTTGCTCTAGCTTCCCTTCCCCTCCTTGCCTTCTCGTCTTTGCTTTGGGGTCAGTGTTGACTGTTTGGTCTCATATCATCACTTGTTTAAGGAACACATTACTCACAGGTGATATTACTTATTTTATAATCCAAGCTGTTGTTTGACTGAAAGGTGAGTTCCAGGAGCAGCTTCAGTTCCAGGATGAAAGGGTGTCTTAGGACAATAGTCTCAAGGGTTCCTTCAGTCTCTCTCAGTCCAGGAAGTCTGGTCTTTTTTTTTTTTTTTTAATGAATTTGAGTTTTATTCTCCCATTTTAACTGAGAACTTCTGTTGTGTCTCAGTGGGTGGTAGTGGTAGCTGGGCACCGTCTATTTCTTCTGGTCTCAGGTTAGAAGTTGTTGTCGTTATGTGCTGTCGAGTCAGACCCGACTCATAGCGACCCCTCCTTGGGTTTCCGAGGCTGTATCACTTTGGAAGTAGATTGCCCCGTCTTCCTTCCGAGGAGTGGCTGGTGGTTTGAACCGCCAGCCTTCTGGCTAGCAGTCAAGTGCCTTAGCCACTATGCTACCATGGTTTCTGTGGGCTGTTAGTCCTGTGAACTAGTTTCTTCCTTGAGTCTTTGATTCCTTCATTCTCTTTTACTCCAAACGAATGGAATCCATGCAGGCTCACAGGTTGCAGGGGCTGATAAATCCAAAATCCGCAGGTCTGGTGGCAGGTGAGATGCTTCTGCTGGCTTATGCCCCTGGAACTGGAGATGAAGGGTTGAGAAGAGTATAGGGTCAAGAGAGAGAAAGAGAGAGGAGGGGAAGGGATGTTCCTTTCTCTCCTTTTATCTCGTGTAAGAAAAAAATGATGCAGGCCAGACAGGGCTATGACTTGATTAAGGGTGTTGCATCTCACCATAATCCCCTTGCAACAGATTGGCTGATCACATCTGATCACATCACGGAGGATGATTACATCATTACATATCTGCCAATTACATCATTACTTAACTTCCAAACCACTGAGAATCATGGCCCAGCCTAGTTAACAATGTTTTTTTTTTTTTTTTTAAAGGATAAAAGTCAATCCATGACAGAAACAGACTGTCTCATCTTTCTCCTGTGGGGGCATCTGATGGGTTCAAACTGCCCGCCTTTTGGTTAGCATCGAGTGCTGCAAGGGCTCCTTATGGAGATCCAAACCAGAAAACTCACTGCCATCAAGGTCCAACTTGATGAGATTCCAACTCATAGCAACCCCCATTGGGTTCCCAATGCTGAAAACCCTTATGGAAGCCGACTGCCTCGTCTTTCTTCCATGGAGCAGCTGGGGGGTTTGAATCACTGACCTTTTGGTTAGCAGCCAGATGCCTTAACCACTGCACCACCAGAGCTCCTTACGGAGATCAGCAACCTGAAAACCCTAAGAACCTGATCGATACAAGTTAGAGGTGATAACAGTGTCTTCACGGAGGACCTGCTAACCATATTGAGCAGTAGCACCAAAAATTTAGAAACTTAAGGGAAAAAAAAAAGAATACATGTATCTAATAAAAAGGCCAAAGATTGCTAGTGAGAGAGTTAGCAGAGAATGTGAAAATTTTATCAGAGAGCAGATGGAGAACGCTCTTTCATGGGCGTATGATTTGCCTCGGTCTGATTTCACACGATCTTCCATAATAATCATGTATATTTTACAGTGCAATTATGATAAAACATTAAAGACCTAATCTTTTGTTCCAGTAATGTTAGCTATAAGGAGAACTTTGTATCTATTTCAAAAATTAAAAGAGTGTCACATTAGGGGTTTATCCCTTGAATAGCTTGGATCAAAACTTTCTTAGCTGCTATTAAAGAATATCTCTTGACTGCTTATGAATCTGGAATAGACATAAGTCTGACACATGAAATGTATTGTGATTGAAAGCAGAATGAATTAGCAGATGTATCTTTTCATACGTAGCCTTTGGCACTGCTTTTCTGTATGAAAATTTAGAAGACATAGGTTCTGTACTCCTGCGATTTTTCATTTTTAATGTAAAGTAGCACAGATAACATGGGGAGGGACAGCACAGTTGCAAGTTATATTCCGATACAGACTTTTAACTGCCGGAGAAAGGAACACCGTGATGTTATTAAATTGAGGGAAGAACAGAAACCTGATGCCTTTAATATGAATTCGTCCAGCTTCACCTCCGTGTTAAACACGGTTCTGTGCTTGTCAGACGCCGTCCAGTTGATTCTGACTCACAGCGACCCAGGAGGAGAGCAAACTGCCCCCACAGGGTTTCTGAGGCTGCGATTTGTATAGATTGCCACATCGTTCCTGCTGCAGAGTGGCTGT
>NW_006922127.1:1274366-1274931 GCF_000298275.1 Orycteropus afer afer
CTAGAAATTTAGCAATAATTCCTCTGCCCTAGGGAACTGTTGTTCTGGTGGAACTTGATCAAACATTTTGAGGGACATCACCTTCCCTAGGGAGAGACAACCGGTGGGAATTCATGGTCTCTCATTTTTAATTACTTAAGCCCAGCAGATGCCTGAAAGCTTATTTTCCATTAATCTCTCTTTTTCCAAAGAACCTTTCTCCTTCATTAACAATGCATGTTTTATTCCCTAAGCAGCCTAGTAAATTCTTAGCATAAATTAATAAAGTCCAGCTACTTACTATTAAGATGAGGATCATAAAAATTGTGCCTCGTCTATAGGTACGATGAAACTTTCAAGAGATTTTCATGTTTGTGAATTTCTTTCTTTACTTCATTGACATTGTTTCCTTGTAGATTGATAGCTTGTGCAAATTCCATTGATTTTAAAAAACCAAAAACCCAAATTCACTGTTGTCAAGTCAAATCAGATTCATAGCAACCCCTCCTTGGGTTTCTGAGGCAGTATCACTACAGAAGTAGATTGCCCAATTTTCCTTCTGAGGAGTGGCTGGTGGGTTTGAACC
>NW_006922127.1:1282356-1283172 GCF_000298275.1 Orycteropus afer afer
GGATATATTCAAGATCATATTTTGGCTCTCATGGACTTGTTTTAATTGTCTTCATCTTCAAGTTGAACTTACATATGAGCAGTTGATGGAGTGTTGCACACTCAGCTCGTGGTCTTTTTTGGCTGAAGAGAGTGAGCTTTTCCATCGCCTCTTGCCACATATGTAGTCAATTTGATTCCTATTACTCCATCTGGTGAAGCCCTTGTGTGTAGGTGCCATTTGTGTTGTTGAAGAAAGGCGTTTGCAGTGAATAAGTCATTGGTCTTGGAAAATTCTATCATGTGGTCTCCAGCGTCTTTTCTATCACCAAGGCCAAATTTTCCAACTACCGGTGATTCTTCTTTGTTTCCAACTTTTGCATTCCAGTCACTAGTGATAATTAACACATCTCAATTGCATGTTTGGTTAATTTCAGACTTCAGAAGTTGGTAACAATCTTCAGTTTCCTCATCTCTGGCTTTGGTGGTTGGTGCGTAATTTTGAATAAATGCCAAAACAGATAAGAGTGAGAGCCCCCAGGCAGGAAGCTAAGGGAGACAAACTTGTCTGTCAGTTTGTCCTACTGTGGTGGCTTGCGTGTTGCTGTGAGGCTGGAGGCTGTGCCACCGGTGTTTCAAACACCAGCAGCATTGCCCATGGTGGACGTGTGCAGGGAATCCTTGATGTGGCCCTTCTAGCCATTGTCCTCCATTCTTTGATGTTTTGTAAATCCCATTATCCATGCCTATTTGGGGGGTGTGTGGTAGTTAAGGTCAGGTATCAACTTGGCTGGGCAGCTGGTAGTAGTCATTCCCTATAATGACTGGCAATCGACTC
>NW_006922127.1:1283512-1284899 GCF_000298275.1 Orycteropus afer afer
TGGGACTTGCCAGCCTGCCAGCCTCCACCACTACTACGTGAGATGAACCCTTGGGTGTCTGTGAGTTCTGTGAGGCATTACAGCGAAATACAGAACCCTAAGACTGGGGAAGTTACTGGGAGGAGGAGGAGGAGTTAATGTCTGAAATGATGGAGTGGCATGGTAGTTTGGACATTTGGGACATCTCTGACCTTCGCCTCATGGGGACTGGCCTAGTGCTGATCTTCCTAAGAGAAATTGTTCAAGCAACATGTTTCAGTGGAGCTTCCAGACTGAGACAGACTCAGAAGAAGGAAGATGCCATCCACTTCTCAAAGAATTGTGAACTAAATAGCCAGTATTAATACAATGGAATAGTCCAATGTTGTTTATTTTTTCCTACACATTTTTCTATATTACATTTCCCACTAATATATCACAGGGACTTGCCATTCCATCACAATGTTTCAGAAATATTTTGACAGTAGCACTCTGTTTTGTGAATTTATTCATTTATTTAAAAATGATGAGGGTGCTTCTTATTGATTATGTGCTAGGAATTGTCAGTTCAGGATGATATCAGTGGACAAAACAGAGAGAGTACCTATGTCCAAGCACAGAAACAAAGACATAATTACACATTGTGGTAAGTGTTCTAAAAGCAAGGAACATAGTGCTTCGAGAAATTGTAACCAGAGAGTTATACAAGCATACAAGTACTGCAGGGACCACCTGTGGAGGGAGTGAGAAGAGTGGGTGGGAACAGGCAGTACACCAGCATTTAAATAATCATTCTCCAATTGCTGGATATTGATTGTTGCTGTTGTTATTGTCGGGTGCTGTTTTGGTTACCCAGTGCCACTCTGACAGGAATATACCACCAGTGGAATGGCTTGAACAAACAGGAGTTTATTCTCTTAGAGATGGAGGCTTTAAGTCCAAGTTCAAAGTGCCAGGCTCTAGGTGCTGGTGAAAGCCCTTTGACCTTGGGCTTTAGCTCTGCTTCCTGCTCCCAGCCCACTGAAGCTGGAGGCTTTTCTTCACTCAGACAGCTGCTGGCTGCTGAGGCTGAAAAACCCAAGGTCGACAGGCACAGTCCCTGTATTACCAAACCACATGGCGCACCATTGATTCAAGTCCATTGAAAGTCCTAACATCAGCAGAGCATGGCAGGCTGCTGAACAATGACTTGGCTACACACAACAAAGGTTCAAGCGTGCCATGAGCTAGAGACCATTCCCAAAGATGCTTCTTATATACGGGAAGCAGACCCCATCCCTAATGGAGCTACTCAGCTGCTTGTGGTAGATCCCACCGTGGAGTTGATTGCCAGTCTCATCATGGGGAATAACTACCACCAGCTGCCCAGCCACTCAACCGGCCCAGGCATGTTGGCACATAACCTTAA
>NW_006922127.1:1285649-1287103 GCF_000298275.1 Orycteropus afer afer
GGGTTTGAACCGCCAGCCTTCTGGTTAGCAGTCAAGTGCCTTTGGCACTAGGCTACCAGAATTCCCCCATCTATTGAATACTAATGACTAAAGACTAGACTAGACTACATCTGGTCTTTAGTCATTAGTATTTAATATGTGAAATCTGTCTTTGAAGATGGTCTCTAAATTTAGTTGGACGATATTCAGTGTCGTACTTTGTCTCTCATGGACTTGTTTTCATTTTCTTCAGCTTCAGCTTGGGCTTGCATATGAGCAATTGATCATCTATGTCACAGTCGGTTTCTGGCCTTGCTTTGAATAATGATATTAAGGTTCTCCATTGCCCCTCTCCATAGATGTACTCGATTTGATTCCTGTGTATCCATCCGACGAGGTCCACAAGTGTAGTCAGTGTTTATGTTGTTGAAAAATGTACTGTGCAACAAATAACTTGTTGGCCTTGCAAAATTCTGTCATGTGATCTGTACTGTCATTCCTGTCACCAAGGCCATATATTCCAACTGCCTATCCCTCTTCATTTCCAACTTTCACCTTGTAGTCACCAGTAATTTTCAGTGCATCTTGATTGCATGTTTGATCAATTTCAGACTGCAGAAGTTGGTAAAACTCTGCAATTTCTTCGTCTTTAGTATTGGTGCTTACATTTGAATAATAGTCCTATCAACTGATCTTCCTTGTAGACATATGGATATTATCCTATCACTGACAGTGTTGTACTTCAGGATAGATCTTGAAATATTCTTTTTATGATGAATGTGATGCCATTCCTCTTCAATTTGTCATTCTTGACATAGTAGATCATATGATTGTCTGATTAAAAAATGGCCAGTGCTAGGCCATTTCAACTCAGTAATGTCTGGGATATCAATCTTTATGCATTCCATTTCATCTTTCACAACTTCTAGTTTTCCTAGATTCATACTTAGTACATTCCACATTCCTGTTATTTGAAGCTGTTTCTTCTCATTTGGAATTGTGCCCACATCAGCAAATGGAGGTCCTGAAAGCTTTACTTCATGCATGTCATTAAGGTCGACTCTACTTTGAGGAGGATGCTCTTCCCTATTGTATTTTGAGTGTGTCCCAACCTGAGGGCCTCCTCTTCCAGCACCATATCAGCCAGTGTCTCGTTGCTATTTGTAGGTCTTCACTGGCCAGTTTCTTCAGAAGTAGACTGCCATGTCTTTTGTCCCAGACTGTGTTAGTCTGAAAGCTGCACTGAAACTTGTCCATCCTGGATGACCTTGCTGGCATACAAAATGTCAGTAGTGTGGTAGTTAAGGTTGTATGTCAACTTGGCTGGGCCATGGTTTCTAGTGGTTTGGCAGCTGGATGTAGTTATTCCCCATGATGAGACTGTAATCACCTCCATGGTGGAATTTGCTGTGAGCACCTGTTGTTGTTGTTGTTGTTATGTGCCGTCGAGTCGGACCCAACTCATAGCGACCCCT
>NW_006922127.1:1287983-1307766 GCF_000298275.1 Orycteropus afer afer
ACTTGACTGCTAACCAGAAGGCTGGCGGTTCAAACCCACCAGCCACTCCTCGGAAGGAAGGTTGGGCAATCCTACTTCCATAGTGATACTGCCTCCACAACCCAAGGAGGGGTCGCTATGAGTCAGGGCTGACTCGACGGCACACAGCAACAACAACAACATCATTAGTATCACACATAGGTAAAATTTTGCTGAAAATAATTCAGAAATGGTCGCAGCACTGCCAGGAATTCAAGCTGGATTTAGAAGAGGATGTGGAGTGGGGGATATCATTGCTTGTGTTGGATGGATCTTGGCTGAAAGCAGAGAATACCAGAAAGATGTTTACCTGTGTTTTATTGACTGTGCAGACATTCAACTCTGTGGGTCTTGTCGAATCATGGATAACATTGTGAAGAGTGGGAATTCCAGAACACTTAATTGTGCTCATGCAGAACCTGTGCATTGACCAAGAGGTGGTTGTTAAAACAGAACAAAGGTGTACTGTATGGTTTAAGAGCAGGAAAGCTCTACATCAGGGTTGTATCTTTTCACCATATTTATTAATCCAAGAAGGAACTCTGGTGATGCAGTGGTTAAAACATTCATCTGCTAACCAAAAGGTTGACAGTTCAAACCCACCAACTGCTCTATAGGAAAAACATGAGGTGATCTGTTTCTGTAAAGATTTACAGCCCTAGAAACCCAATGGGGTGGTTCTACTCTGTCTATTGGGTCTCTGTGAGTGAGAATTGACTCAGTGGCAGTGGGTGTTGGTTTGGATTCATCTGAAAGCTGGATTGTATGAAGAAGAATGTTGTATCAGGATTGGAGGAAGACTTATTAACAACCTATGATACACATTAGACAGAAATTTGCTTGTTGAAAGGAGAAATGATTTGAAATACTTACTTATGAAGATCAGTGACTGTAGCCTTCAGTATGCATTACACCTCAACATCAAGAAAACAAAAATCCTCACAACTGGACTAATAAGCAATATCATGATAAATGGAGAAAAGATTGAAGTTGTCAAAGATTTTGTGTTACTTGAATCCACGATCAATGCCCATGGAAGCAGCAGTCAAGAAGTCATACATACTCAGTGAAGGCAAACATGGGTAGACGGGTGGATAGATGGGTGGACAGGTTGAACTATTAGGTATGGCTGTGCCGGGGGGACTGTGCACAAGACCATGTGTAGGGTTGGCAGACAATGTTTCTACAAGTGTATTGGTATGTTCTGTAAGAATTCCCAGGTATATAGTAGACCTTGGAAGGAAGATGGGGCAATCTACTTCCGTAGTGATACTGCCTCGGAAACCCAAGGAGGGTTCGCTATGAGTCAGGTCCGACTCGATGGCAAACAACAACAGCAACAACATAGAGCTGACAAGGGACAAGGTTATAGTCACTTCTTGGGCACAGCCAGCTACCCAGAGGGAGTGAGTAGTTGAACCTATGGGCTTGGGACCGTAGTCGCAGGGAACATCAAGCTCAGTTGGCATGACATACTACGCAAAACATTGTTCTACCTCCTACTCTGGCAAGTAGCGACTGGGATCTTAAAAGCTTGCAAGCGGCCATCTAGAGGCAATGATGGGTCTCTCCTCATCCAGAGCAAAGAAGAATGAAGAAAACTAAAGATTCATGGAAACAATTAGTCCTAGCGACTGGTACACCATGAGATCCTCAGCCTCTACAGCTATGAGACCAGAAGAACTAGATGGTGCCCGGCTACCACTGTCAGCCACTCAGAGGGGGATCTATGTAGGAGATCCTGGATAGAGAGGGAGAACAATGTGGAACAAAACTCAAAAAAAAAAAAAAAAAAGAGAGAGAGAGAGACCACGTTTGCTGGTCTGATAGAGCCTGGTGGAACCACTGACACTATGGTCCCTAGCTGCCCTTCAGGTGGAATTAGATCTACTCCTGCAGTTTCCTGTCAAATAATAGATAGGCATATGAGCTGAACATGTACCTGGGGTAGATACACTCCTTGGAGAAAACAATCATGGGAGAAAGAAGGGCTGCTTATGCACAGGGAGACAGCTCAGGGGGCAGGAGTGCATGGAGGGAAGGACACAGGAAAGAGGTGACTGTGGGGAAGAAGTAGGAGGGGAGCTGTTGCATTGTGGGAAATTGTAGTCAATGTCATGAGACAAAGTGTATGTGAGCTGCTGTATGGAAGGTGAATTTGCTCTGTAAACTTTGACCCAGATCACAATAAAAATTTAAAAAAAAATTAAGATATATTACATTGGAAAAATCTGCTGCAAAAGACCTCTTTAAAGTGTTAAGAAACAAAGATGATTTTGAAGACTAAGGGGCACCTAACCCAAGCCGTGGTGTTTTCAGTCACCTCATATGCATGTGAAAGCTGGACATTGAATAAAGAAGACTGAAGAAGAGTTGATTCTTTTGAATTACAGTGTTGGCAAAGAGTATTGAATGTAGCATAGACTGCCAGAAGGAGGAACACATCTGTCTTGGAAGAAGTACAGCCAAAATGCTCCTTAGAAGCAAGGATGATGAGACTTCATCTCACGTGCTTGGAACGTGTTATCAAGAGAGATCAGTCCCTGCAGAATCGAATTATAATACGTAAACTCAGCAAAAAAGATGTGGACCTTCCCTGAGATGGGTTGATACCATGGCTGCAACAATGAGCTCAAACGTTGCAACAATTATGAGGATGGCACAGCTCCCTGCTGTGTTCTGTTGTATATAGGGTTGCTCTGAGTCAAAGGAGCTCTGGTGGTGTCATGGGTAAGGCATTTGGCTGCTAACAAGAAGGTCAGCGCTTCAAAGCCACCAGCTGCTCCACAGGAGGAAGATGAGGCAATCTACTTCCGTAAAGATTTACAGCCTTGGAAACCCAATGGGAGTTGCTATGAATTGAAATTGACTTGTTGGCACCTAATACTAACAGTCTTTATGGTAGCAGAGGGCCAGGCCTTTCTGCCATGATGCTGCTGGTGGGTTCAAATCACTAACCTAGTTAGCAGCTGAGCACTCAAGCGTTGTGCCATTGGAGCTCCTTTATGTTATTACTAACAGAGGGAAACTTTCAAATTAGTGTTGCATTATACTACTTCATGCATTGTCACTCACTCTGGTAATTATTGATGGTCTTAATGCTGTTTTTATTGTTTAGTTTCTGTAATGGACAATCATTTTTACAAAAAGTCCAATTCCTTTTTAATGGTGCCTGTGCTGGATGTTTTTGTCTTAAGATGCACCTACAGTTGCTGTTAGAGCTGGCGTGAGTTCATTATGTGATTCATTCATTCACTCCACCATTACTGTTGAGCGATGATTACATGCCAGCACTTGTCTTCGCTCTTGAGTGTTGCTATAACAGAAATACCAAAGTGTGGGCTTTATCAAACAGAAACATATTTTCTTATAGTTTTGTAAGCTAGAAGTCCAAATTCAGGGTGCTGGCTCTAGGGGGAGGCTTCCTCTCTCTGTTCTTTCTGGAGGAAGTTCCTTGTCTCTTTGAACTTCTGCATCCTAGGTCCTTGGAGATCTCCATGTGTCTTGGCATCTATCTTATCTTCCCTCATCCCTCTCCTGAGCACTTGTTTAATCTCTTTTATATCTCAGAAGACATGGAATCAAGATGCACCCTATACTAATCCTGTGTCATTAAGATAACAAAGACAATCCATTCCCAAGGGGATTGTAACCACAGGCATAGAGGTGAGGATTTACAAGACATATTTGGGGATATTTAGTTCAATCCATAACAGCACTGTTCTAGGTGTAGGGGCTCAAACAGGGGAAACAAACGAAAATCCTTGCCCTTGTGCAGCTTAAATTCTAGGTGGTGGGACATGTGATTTTTTTTTTTAATGGTAAATATATAGTCTAGAGAGTCTATTAGGAGCTCTGGTAGCATAGTGCCTAAGGCATTTGACTGCTAACTAGAAGGCTGGCAGTTCAAACCCACCACCCACTCCTCAGAAGGAAGGTTGGGCAATCTACTTCCATAGTGATAACCACCTCAGCAACCCAAGGAGGGGTTGCTATGTCTGACTCAACAGCACATAACAACAACAACAACAACAATATAGTGTATCGGGAGAAGTGAGTAGTATTAAAGAGAGGAAAAATTAGATGAAAAGAATAGAAAGTTTTGGGCAGAGTGTTTGAAAAAGGCCTCCTTGAGAAGCTGATTTAAAAGTAGTTCTCAAAGGGGATGAACAAGTGAACCGTGTGATATCTTGGGAGGAGCCACTGCAGAGGCCCTGAAGTCATAAGGAGGCCAGAGATACTGCAGCTGAGTGAGCAGAAGGCAGGTGGTAAAGCATGAGAATGAAGTGATTGACATGGGCGTGGCCTCAGGTGCCTTTATAGGGATTAGACTCACTCTGAGTGAGAAGCGAAACCATCGGAAGGTTTGGAACTGGGGCGGCATGATCTCCCTGATGTCTGGGTGGAGAGCCAACTGTAAGATGACAAAGTGGAAGCAGGGAGAAAAGTTAGGGGTGGTTAACGCGGAACGCTTAATACACTTGGCTACTAGCCAAACGGATGTTCACATCCGCCAGGGGGTGCCTTGGAAGAAAGGCCTGGTGATCTACTTCTGACAAATCAGTCATTGGAACCCTACTCTGACCCACGTGGGGTTGCCATGAATTGCTGTCAACTCCACAGCAGCTGGCTTGGTTTCTGGCTGTCATCATTTAGAGAAAGATGTGTATCCACATGGAGCAGTCACTGGGGACCCAACAAAGCCTCCTGGCTCTGGTGAGTGTCACTCCTCCAGAGGACTGAAGAGGTGACGTCCTTTCTGAGTGCTGTTGGGCGATCACCTGGCACAGGATCTGGATCAATGAGAGGAGCTCAGGGCTTTGGGTCCTGGCTGTGCACCCGCGCCAGAGAAGTCTTGGCTTGGTTCATCCCAGTCAGCAGGTCTTCTCCCTTCTTGGGCAATATCACTGACTGGGTCCCCAAACTCCTGAGACTCACATCACACTCATTTGCTTCTTCTCTTTCTCCCCGAACACTGTTTCCTTACATGATCTGTGTCACCTAGAGCCACTGTCCCTATCCACTGACAGACAGTTATAGTTTCTGTTAACTTGAGGGCTACCAGTTACTACTTGCTGTGGAGTGGACTTCAAACCATGGCAACCCCAGGTGTGTCAAAGTAGAACTATGCTCCGTTGGGTTTTGTTTTTCAAATAATACTGTATTGTGTTTTGGTCACTGTTTACACAGCAGTTTAGGTCTCCATTCAACAATTTCTACACAAGTTGTTCAGTGTCATTGGTTACCTTTTCCACAATACATGAATATTCTCATTAGTTCTCTTCTGGTGGTTCTGTTCCCATTCATCTAGTCTCCCTGCCCCCTTACATTTTCATCTTTGTTTTAAAGTCGTCGTTGACCATTTGATCACATAGAGTTGATTTTTCAAAGGAGCTAGTACTTATGGATGATGGTCATTATTTTTTGAGCCAGTCTTTTATTTAGCTACAAGGTGACTTTGGGCATGTTTCAGTTTAAGGTTCGATGATTATTTCAGGGTAATAGTCTTGGGAAGTTCTCTAGTCTCCACCAATATAATAGGTCAGTAGGTTTGGGGTTTGTTTAAGGAGTTTGGGGTTCTGCCCCACATCTTTCTTTTCTTCCCTTCTATCAAGGTCCATCTGTTGTGGCCCTGATTAGAATGATCAATAGTGGTGGCGGGGCACCATCTAATACTTCTGGTCTCAGGGTAGATGAGGCTGTGGCTCGAGTATATTAGTCCTGTAGACTAGTCTCTTGGAGCCTATTGTTCCCTTCTTTATCTTTTGCTCCAAGTAGAGACCAGTACTTGTGTTTTAGATGACTGATCACAAGCTTTTTAAGACCCCGGGCACTACTCACCAAGCTAGGACATAAGAAATAACTTTACAAACTGTATTATGCCACTTGACTGAGATATCCCAGAAGATTATGGTCCTAAGCCTTCAAACCTAGAAACCCAACCCCACAAGGTATTTGATTATGTCAAAGAAGTATCTGTAACGCTGAAGACAGTGAGAGGCCCAGCAGACCTGGCAGCAGTAGACTTAGAAGGGACAGAAGAATGGATGAGGCCTGACCAACTACAAATTCATGAGTAACCGTGCTCCTAGCACTAGCTTTTTGCCGAGCACTGGGATGTGTCTTGGAAAGGTGTTACTGCAGGCAGTAGAGTGCTAGAGGGTGATCTACCTGTATGGGCCTGTTGTTGTTCTGTGCCCACAAGTTGGTTCCAAGTCATAGTGACCCCATGTCACAGGGTTTCCTAGGCTGCAGTCCTTATGGGAGCAGACCACCAGGTCTTTCTCCCACAGAGCCGCTGGGTGAGTTTGCACCACCAACCTTTGGGTTAGTGGGAGAGCACTTAACCATTTATGATGGTGGAGCCCTTTACTATTTAATCCAACTGTTATAAGATGCCAAGCATTATGTCTTATCTTCTTCAGCATCTCTGCAGTTCCATGAGAATTGTTGTTGGGTACCACTGAATCATTTCCGACTCACAGAGACCCCCTGTGAGGAGGAGAACTGCCTCCTAGGGTTTCCTAGGCTGTCATTTTTACAGGAGCAGATGACCACGTCTTTCTCCTGTGGAGCCGGAGGTGGATTTTAACCATGGACCTTCTCATTAGCAGCTGAGCACTTAACCATTGCACCACCAGGGTTCCATGTATTGGCCAAGTAAGAGAAGACTTTTCAGAGGGGTAACATGGAGCTGGGTCAAGAGAGTGAAACAGGAGCGGCCCATGCAGGAAGAATGTGGCAGCCACGTGGACTGTGGCTTCTTTAGCAAATGGGAACCAGCTCTGTGGCTGGATGTGGTGTGATGGCTTGAGTGTCACCGGAAATGGAGCCACGGAGTCGATTGAAACCAGACTGTGACGGGCTTTCAGTGCCAGGCAAAGTTCAGACATTTATTGGAGGGAGTGGGTGTAGGGAGTTGAAAGTCTTTAAGATTTTAAGTTGAGAATTGACTGAATTTTAAATCTTGAAGAGTCATGAGCAGCAGGAAGTACAGTTAATATTTGGGAGACCAGTGAGGCCAGTAGACAACTCGTGTCCTAGGGGCTGTGGCTGTCACTGGGTTGGAACTGACATGGTGACCACAAACAGCACAGAGCGAAACACGACCCAGCCCTGCAGCGTCTTCAGGGTCATTGCTGCGCTTGTGTCCGTTGTTGACTCCACTGTGGATTCTGAGTGCCTCCAGCCTAAGGGCTCACCTCCTGGTGCTGTGTGGTTGGTAGGTGCCGTGAGTCAGTGCCCACTCCCAGTGACCCCGTGTTCAACACAACGAGATGCTGCCCAGTCCTGCACCTTCCTCCGTTGTTGCTCTGCTTCAGCCCATGGTGCAGCTGTGGTGTGCGTCCATGTTGTTGAGGATCTTCCCATTTCTCTCTGACTGTGAGAGTTGGAGCTGTGTGTCAACTTGGCTGGGCCCCAGTTCTGTGTGGTTGTTACCATGATGGGATCGGATGACCGTGTTCTGAGTGGCCAATCCGCCCAAGGGGAGTTTCCCTAGGGGTGTGGCCTGCTTCCAGGATATCCAGGGACATCCTGGGAAGAGAGACATTCTTTGGTGGATCGGGACCCTGGTGTGCTGACTACAACCTTCCGTGAGTGAGCAGCCCACCACTCGGCCTGGAGATCTTGGATTCGCCTTCGTTGGAGTCAACAACCAGTGTGCTGCCTGCCAGCCTTGAGTTTCTCGGCCCCCTGCGCTTGCGGAAGCTAAGGCTGCCTCCAGCCTGACGTTGCCTCCAGGGACTTTGGACTTGCCGGCTTCTATACATTTGTGAGCCATTTTCCTAAGATCATTTTTTTTTCTCTTTCTCTCTATATGCTTTGCTGGTTTTTGTGTTTCTCTAGAGAACCCAATCTAACACACTGACCCTCTGCTTAACCAAGCATGATGTCCACCTCCAGGGACAGCTCCCTCCTGACAACTGTCCACCGTAAGTGAGATGAGGTGCTGCCATCCTCGCTTCTCAGGAGCGTTCTGGCTGCACTTCTTCCGAGGCAGGTTTATTCATTCTTCTAGCAGTCCATGTGGTATTCAGTATTCTCTGCCAGCGCCTCAATTCAAAGGCATCAGTTCTTCGGTCTTCCATGTTCATGTCTAGCTTTCACATGCATATGAGGTGACTGAAAATACCATGGCTTGGATCGTTGTTGTTATGTGCCATCGAGTCAGACCTGACTCATACCCACCCCTCCTTGTGTTTCCGAGGCGGTGTCTCTACAGACGTAGATTGCCCAGCCTTCTTTTCGAAGAGTGGCTGGTGGGATTGAACCACCAGCCTTCTGGTTAGCGGTCAAGTGCCTTAGGCACTGTGCTACCAGAGCTCCCTGGCTTGGATCAGGCATACCTTAATCCTCAAAGTGACATTGTTGCTTTTTAACACTTTTTTTCTTTCTAAAACTTTTTAGAGGTCTTTTGTAGCAGATTTGCCCAATGCAATATGTCACTTGATTTCTTTCTATTTTTGTGTGTGATTTATTTATTAATTTCTGTGTGAAGAGGATTCCAGGATGGTGACTTCAAGCTATAGGGAGTTGGAGTTGGGAAGAGATGTGACTTAGCATAAATAACCTGTTAGCCTTACTACAATAGATTTAAATGACCTCAAGACCATTGACTGCAGTAAAATAATAAGAAACCGATAACTTTTGAGTATTCATTACCTTGGGCTTTAATAGAATTTATTTTATTTTAAATTTATATGATATAATTTTTAATAGGGAACTCTGGTAACATAGTGCCTAAGGCATTTGACTGCTAACAAGAAGGCTGGTGGTTCAAACCCACCAGCCACTCCTCGGAAGGTTGGGCAATCTACTTCCATAGTGACCCCTCCTTAGAAACCTAAGGAGGGGTCACTATGGGTCCGGTTCGACTTGATGGCAGTGAGTAGTTTAGTAGTAGTAATTTTTAATAATTGCTACTTCAACAGCTGATTTGGTATATTCCTGAAAGCTTAACAATAGGCCTGCCATACCACTGGAATCTTAATTTTATATTACCTTGGTGGTCTGAACTGGCTCAGCACACCACTGAAGTTCCGTATTTGTCTTTGTTTCTTCAGCACTGACTTTTGGTGATGCTGTGTGTGTCACGGTAGAATGGATTTCTTGGCTGCTGCTTCCATGGGTGTTGATTATGGATCTAAGTAAAGTGAAATCCTTGACAACTTCAGTGTTTCCTCCATGTATCATATTGTTGCTTATTAGTCTAGTTGTGAGGATTTTTGTTTTCTTTGTGTTGAGGTGTACTCCATACTGAAGACTGTAGTCTTGATTCCTCATCAGTAAGTGCTTCCGGTCAAGTTCACTTTCAGCAAGTAAGGTTATGTCGTTGTTAGGTGCTGCCAAGTCATCTCCAACTCATCGCGACCCCATGTACAACAGAACGAAACACTGCCCAGTCCTGTGCCAGCCCCATGACCCTCTCTGTACCTGAGCCCATCATTGCAGCCACCTCGTCAGTCCATCTCCTTGAGGGCCTTCCCCTTTTTTGTTGTCCCTCCACCTTACCAAGCATGACATCCTTCTCCAGGGAATGGTCCCTTCTGACAACATGACCAAAGTATGTGAGACGAAGTCTGGCCATTCTCACTTCCAAGGAACATTCTGGCTGCACTTCTTCCAGGACAGATCTGTTAGTTCTTTTAGCAGTCCATGGTACTTTCAGCATTCTTCGCCAGCACCACAACTCAAAAGCATCAACTCTTCTTTGGTCTTCCTTATTCATTGTCCAGCTCTCACATGCATATGAGATGATTGAAAATACCATGGCTTGTGTCAAGTGCACCTTAGTCTTCAAGAAGACATCTTTGCTCCTCAGCACACTTGAAAGAGGTCCTTGCAGCAGATTTGCCCAATGCTGTACGACATCTGATATCTTGACTGCTGCTTCCATTGGCATTGATTGTAGAGCCAAGTAATATGAAACCTTTGACAACTTCAGTCTTTTCTCCATCTATCATGATGCTGCTTATTGGTCCTGTTGTGAGGATTTTTGTTTTCTTTATATTGAGGTGTAATCCATACTGCAGACTGTAGTCTAAAGTCTTCATCAGTAAGTGTTTCGACTCATCCTCACTTTCATTGAGCAAAGTTGTGTCATCTGCGTATTGCAGGTTGTTAATGAGTCTTCCTCCAATCCTGATGCCATGTTCTTCATATAGTCCAGCTTCTCGGATTATTTGTTCAGCATACAGATTGAGTAAGAGTGGTGAAAGGATACAACCCTGATGCACTCCCTTCTTGATTTTAAACCATGCAGTGTCCCCTTGTTCTGTTTGAATGACAGCCTCCTGTTCTATGTGCAGGTTCTTCATGAGTATAATTAAGTGTTCTGGAACTCCCACTCTTCTCAATGTTATCCACAATTTGTCATGATCCACACAATCAAATGCCTTTGCGTAATCAATGAAACACAAGTAAACATCTTTCTGATATTCTTTGCCTTGAGCCTAGATCCATCTGACAGCAGCTATGATATCCCTTGTTCCACGTCCTCTTCTGAATCCAGCTTGTGTTTCTTAAGTTCTCTGTCAATATACTGCTGTAACTGTTTTTTAATTATCTTCAGTAAGATTTTACTTGCGTGGGATATTAATGATATTGTTTGATAATTTCCACATTCTGTGGGATCAGCTTTCTTTGGAATGGGTACAGATATGGATCTCTCCCAGTCAGTTGGCCAGGTAGTTGTCTTCCAGATTTCCTGGCATAACCTAGTGAATGTCTCCAGTATGGCATCCATTTGTTGAAACATCTCAATAGGTATTCTGTCAATTACTGGTGCCTTGTTCTTGCCCGTTCCTTCAGTGCAGCTTTGACTTCTTCCTTCAATACCATTCGTTCTTGATCATATGCCACCTCCTGGAATGGATGAACATTAACCGGTTGTTTTTGGTACAGTGACTCTGTCACTTCCATCTTCTTTTGATGTGTCCTGCATCATTCAATATATTGCCCATAGAATCTTTCAGTATTGCAACTCGAGGCTTGAATTTTTTCCTCAGTTCTTTCAGCTTGAGAAATGCCAAGTGTGTTATTCTCTTTTGGCTTTCCAGCTCCATGTCTTTATTCATTTCATTATTAAAATTGACTTTGTCTTCTTGAGCTGCTCTTTGAAATCTTCTGTTCAGCCCTTTTACCTTTTCGTTTCTTCCATTTGCTTTAGCTATTCTCCATTCCAGGGCAAGGTTATGTCTTCTGATATCCAGAAGACATAACCTTGTCTTCCTCCAATCCTGACACCATGTTCTTCTTCATATAGTCCAGTTATTTGGACTGTTGGCTCAGCATACAGATTGAATAAGTATGGTGAAGGGATACAACCCTGACACACACCATCAAGTCAGATCCAACTCATGGTGACCCCTCCTCGGGTTTCTGAGGCAGTATCATTACAGAAGTAGATCCACCAGTCTTCCTTTGAGGAGTGGCTCATGGGTTTGAACTGCCAGCCTTCTGGTTAATAATCAATTGCCTTAGGCACTATGCCACCAGAGCTCCCTTAAACCACACAGTATCCCCTTATTCTGTTGGATTGACTGCCTCTTGGTCCATGTACAGGTTCCTCATGAGCACAATTGAATGTTCTGGAATTCTCATTCTTCTCATTGTTGTCTACATCAGACAATTTTGTTATGACCCACAGGGTATTCATTGGCTCGTTTTCAGAAGTAGATCACCAGTCCTTTTTTCCTAGTTTGTCTTAGTCTGGAAGCTCCATAGAAACCTGCCCACCACAGGTGACCTTGCTAGTATTTGAAATACTAGTGGCATAGCTTTCAGCATCATACCAACACACAAGCTACTATAGTACAATGGCCTGACAGATGAGTGGTGGATACTGATGTGGTAGTTAAGGTTGTATGTTAACTTGGCTGGGCCATGATTTTGAGTGGCTTGATGGCTGGCTGTAATTATTCCCCACGATGAGACTGGATGTTGTGCAATCACCTCCATGGTGAAATCTGTGAGCAGTTAATCAGGTGAATGAGAGCTGCCTTTGGGGTGAGGGCTGCGGCCAGTGTATTTAGAAAGGATCTTGCATTTGGTTTAGTCTCATCTCCAATTCCTGGGCTTGAACCAGGGGTTTGCTGTGTTGCCTGCCGATCTGGGGATTGTGCTATTTTACCTATCAATCTTGGGCTGGTCAGCCTCAGCAGCCAGCAGCTGCATGAGTTAGGAGAAGCCTCCAGCTGCACTGGGCCTGGAATAAGAGACAGAGCTGAAGCCCAAGGTCAAGGAAGGGGCCTTCGCCCAGCCCCTAGAGTCTTCACTCTAAACTCAGAGTTCTATCCCTCTGAACTGTAAGAGAATAAATTCCTGTTTGTTAAAGCTGCCCACTTGTGGTATTTCTGTTACAGCAGTACTAGAGAGCCGAGATAGTAGGGTATGCATGAGATAATGTTTTTTTATCGTTTCAATATTTTAAAATGTTGTCTGTTGCTTTTCTAATCAGACTTACGATTTCTGAGTTGAGGGTCTGTACTAGAGAAGTCAAGGTGGAGCAGATAGGAGGCTGCGTAGTGTTGTGGTTGGGTCCTGTGCTTCAGTCACACACACCTGGGTTCTCATCCCAGCATCTCAGCTTACTAGTCACTGAACACTTCTCTGAGCCTTAGTTTCTTCATCTGTAAAATGAAAACAATCATAGCACCTAAAGCATTACACTGTTGAAAGGATTGAATGGGAGCTCGTGGCCATTCAGAATGTAACCCATTAGCCAAATGCTTCACCTTGTAGGCCAGGTCTCCTGCCTCCTCTTGACTTTTAGTTCCTCAACCACACCAAGATCTTTAGAACTTGCATTTTCTAGTGCCTAAGACACTTGACTGCTAACCAGAAGGCTGGCAGTTCAAACCCACCAGCCACTCCTCCGAAGGAAGATGGGGCAATCTACTTCCGTAGAGATACCGCCTTGGAAACCAAAGGAGGGAGGGGTCACTATGAGTCAGATCGACTCTACGGCAGTGAGGTTTTTTTTTTTTTTTTCCTTGGTTTATGCTTTCTGGAGTGCACTTGCTCTAGCCCTGTTATGGTTGAGTTGAGTTGAGATAAATTTTAAAGGATAAATAGAAGTCTTCCAGATTCAGAGGGGTGGAAGAAGAATGCATATGTATCACAGGGAGAGTTTGTCAGTGTGGTGACTGTTGTCATTGTTAGGTGCTGTTGGGTTGGCTCTGACTCATAGCGACCCTGTGTAAGACAGAACGAAACACTGCCCAGTCCTGTGCTGTCTTCCCAATCCTTGCTATCCTTGAGCCCATCATTGCAGCCACTGTGTCAGTGTGTCTCATTGAGGACTTTCTTTCTTTTGCTGACCCGCTACTTTATCAAGCATGACATCCTTCTGCAGGGAATGGTCCCTTTTCATGACAAGATCAAAGTAAGTGAGACGAATTCTGGCCATTCTTGCTTCCAAGAAGCATTCTGGCTGCAATTCTTTCAGGACAGATTTGTTCATTCTTCTGGGAGCCCATGGTGTATTTAGTACTCTTCACCAACACCACAACTCAAAGACATCAACTCTTCTTTAGTTTTCTTTATTCATTGTCCAGCTTTCACATACATTTGAGACGACTGAAAATACTATGGCTTGGGTTAGGTGCCCTTTAGTCTTCAAAGTGACATCATTGTTCCTTAACACTTTAAAGAAGTGGGGGGAAAAAAGAACTCACTGCCATTGAGTTGATTCTGACTCTTAGTGATGCCCTTTGGGTTTCCAAGGTGGTAAATCTTTACAGAAGTAGGTTGCCCAGTCTTCCTTCCATGGAGTGGCTGATGTGTTTGAACCGCCAACCTTCTGGTTAGCAGTCAGATACCTTAGGCACTACACCATGAGGTCTTTTTAAAAAAATGATTGCGATTTGGGTGCAAATTTACAAAGAGGATTCATTTTACTCTCAACAGTTCATGCACATTTGGTTTCATGCCACCGATTCCAATGCCAACAATAAAAAGCTGTCCTCCCCTCTCCTCCCTGTGACCACCCCTTCCATATGCCCTTCTCTTCTGTGCACTCCTGCAGGTCCAGCTTTCCCTCTGGGCACATGCTGCCCTTCTGATCTCTCACGGTTGATTGATACAAGGGGTTCACCTTGAAGAGGTCTTTTGTAGCAGATATTCCCAGTGCAGTACGACATCTGATTTGACTGCTTCTTCCATGGGTGTCGATCGTGGTTCCAAGGAAAATAAAATCCCTGACAACTTCCATCTTTTCTCTATTTGTTGTGATGTTGCTTATTGGTCCAGTTGTGAGAATTTTTGCTTTATGTTGAGGTGTAATTCATACTGAAGACTGTAGTCTTTGATCTTCATCAGTAAATGCTTCAAGTCGTCTTCACTTTTAGCAAGCAAGGTTGTGTCCTTCACATATCTCAGGTTGTTAATGAGTCTTCCTCCAATTCTGATGCCACATTCTTCCTCATATAGTCCAGCCTCTTGGATTATTTGCTCAGTGTACGAATGGAAATAGTATGGTGAAAGGATACAATCCTGACACACACCCTTACACCCTTCCTGAGTTTAAACTATGCAGTATTCCCTTGTTCCTGTCTGAACACCTGCTTCTCAGTCTATGTACAGGTTCCTCGTGTGCAATTACATGTTCTGGAATTCCCATTCTTCACAGAGTTATCCATAATGTGTTATGATCCACACAATCAAATGCCTTTGCACAGTCAATAACATACAGGTAAACATCTTTCTAGTATTCTTTGCTTTTAGCAAAGATCCATGTGACATCAGCAGTGATATCACACTTGCTATATCCTCTTCTGAGTCCAGCTTGAATTTCTGGAAGTTCTCTATCAGTATACTGCTGCAACCATTTTTGACTTATCTTCAGAAAAATTATACTTGTGTGTGATGTTAATAAAAGTTTTCCAGTAGTACACCAGACAGTGTTTCACTGCTGTTCATAATGTGGTCAGTGGCCAAGATTTTCATAAGTGGATGGCTGCTTCCTTCTTCCTAGTCTGTCTTAGTCTGGAAGCTGTGATGAAACCTGCCCACCATGGGTGACCCTGCTGGTGTTGGAAATACCAGTGGCATAGCTTCCAGCCTCACAGAAATGTGCAGGCTGTCACGGTGCAACAAACTGACAGATGAGTGGTAGAATGTGGTGATTAGGTGCCTTACCTAAGGGTCCCTATAGGGTTATAAATCCAAAGCCAAACCCACTGTCATGGAATGGATTCCCACTTACAGTACCCTTAGAGGACAGAATGGAACTGCCCCACAGGGTTTCCAAGACTGTCAATCTTATGGAAGCAAAGCCTAAACCAAACCCACTGCCCCGTGGAGTCAATTCTGACTCACAGCGCCCCAGAGGACAGAGTGGAACTGCACCATAGAGTTTCCAAGGCTGTCAGTCTTTACAGAAGCAAAGCCCAAACCACACCCACTGCCATGGAGTCGATTCTGACTCACAGCGCCCCCTAGAGGACAGAGTGGAACTGCCCCAGAGGGTTTCCAAGGCTGTCAGTCTTCACAGAAGCAAAGCCCAAACCAAACCCACTGCTGTGGAGTTAATTCTGACTCACAGCACCCCTAGAGGACAGAGTAGAACTGCACCATAGGATTTCCAAGGCTGCCATCTTTACAGAAGCAAAGCCCAAACCACACCCACTGCTGTGGAGTCGATTCCAACTGACAGCACCCCTAGAGGACAGAGTAGAGTTACCCCATACTGTTTCCAAGGCTGTCAGTCTTTACAGAAACAGACTGCCTCATTTTTCTTTTGTGGAGTGGCTGGTAGGTTTGAATTACTGACCTTTTGGCTAGCAGCCAAATGCCTTAATCACTACTGTAGCTGGAGCTCCTATAGTCCATTTTAGGGACCAGTATATCAGTAGGGAGGAGCTCTGGTGGCGCAGTGCCTAAAGCACTTGATTGCTAACCAGAAGGCTGGCGGTTCAAACCCACCAGCCACTCCTCGGAAGGAAGGTTGGGCAATCTACTTCTGTAGTGATAATGCCTCTCAAACCCAAGGAGGGGTCGCTATGAGTCAGGGCTGACTCAACGGCACATAACAACAACAACAACATATCAGTAGGGCACACTAGAATATATTTTGTAGTATTTGGGGTGGTGGTGATGGACAGTTGATTTACTTGACACATGTAAAGTTTGAAGTAGAGATTTCCAAAATGGAAATTGAGCCTAGAGAGACATCTGACCCAAAGAAATACATTGGAGGGTATTGTCCTATGGATGGAATCTTGGTGGCCTGGTGTTTAAACACTGGGCTGCTAACCGAGAAGCTGGTGGTTTGAACCCACCAGCTGCTCCGTGGGAGAAAGACCTGGTAATCTGCTCTCGTAGAGATTACAGCCTAGGAGATCCTATGTGGCATTCCTACACTGGTCCTATATGGTCAACATGAGTCAGAATCAACAGCATACAACAGCTGTGTCCTAAGGTTGTTAAGGTTGTGTATCAATTTGGTGGGGAATTGTTCTGAGTGGCTGGGCAGCTGGATGTGGTTCCTCCCCATGATGAGATAGTAATCACCTCCATGGTGGGATCTACTGTGAGCAGTTAAGTAGCTGCCTTTGGGGATGTGGCCTGCTTTCAGTATATATGGAGAGGCTTTGAGAAAGGTCTCTTTTTGGCACATCTGGATCCTGCATTTGGCCTAGTCACCAGTGACCTACTATGTTGGCTGCCGATGTTAGGACTATGCCTGAACTTGAACTAGTGGCCTGCCATGTTGCCTGCTGATCTTGGGATTGTGCTGTTGACCTTGGGTTCATCAGCCTTAACAGCCAGTGGTTGTGTGAGTTAGAAGCCTCCAGCTCCAGTGGGACTGGAACAAGAGGCAGAGCTGAAGCCCAAGGTTGAGGAGCCTTCACCCAGCCCCTAGAGCTGGCACTCTGAATTTGGACTTCTAGCCTCCTAAACTGTAAGAGAGTAAATTCCTGTTGTTAAAGCCATCCACTTGTAGTGTTTCTGTTATAGCAGCACTGGAGAATTAAGACACTGGGAGTTGAAGCCATGAGAGTGGATGGGCATGTTCAGGTGGGTAGAGGAAGGGTAGAGTAAGCAGAGGGTCAAGTTGAAGACTTTGGGAAACACCACATTTAGGGGGTAACTGAAGAAAGAGAAGCCAGTGAGAGAAAGAGCATTGTAGTGGTGGGAGCACCAAGGAAGTGTTTTCACAATCTAAGGAAGAGAGCGTTTCCATAATGGAAACTGGTCAAAACTGTCTCATAGAAGAGAGGACAAGTGAGAATGCAAAGAGGCTGATGGGAATGGGAATGAGGCAGCAGTTGGTGACCTAATTTTGAATGAGCAATTTTAGTAAAATGTGGGGGTGGAAGTCACGTGTTAGTAGGTTGAGAAGTGAATGAAAAATGAGGAAATGGAAGCTGTGAGCTAGACTGCTGTTTCTAAAAATGTGCTGGAACAATGGCGCTAGTTTGAGGGGGAAGCAGGCTGAGTTGTGTTGTGTTTTGAGAGTGCGGTGGGAGAGACTGGAACTCGTTTAAAAGATGAGAGAGTGGCTCATGAGAGAAACTGATGAAGGATGTGGTGTGATAACGTTATTCCATGGTCTCACTCGATAAAATACTCACTGCCATCGAATCGGATCCAACTCATAGTGAGCCCTCCCTGGGTTTCTAAGGTGGTGCCTCTACAGAAGTAGATTGCCTAGTCTTCCATCCAAGGAATGGCTGATGGGTTTGAACCACCAGCCTTCTAGTTAGCAGTCAAATACCTTAGGCACTACACCACCAGAGCTCCCTCAGGACCCCAAGAGGGTTGTAAATAATAATAGATTAAAATCACATGCAGAGGGTAAACCTTGAGATAGAAGGGATCAGGTCGTCTTTTTTTTTTATTGTGATCTGGGTAAAAGTTTGCAGAGCAAATTCACTTTCCATATGGTAGTTCACATACACTTTGTCTCATGACATTGACTACAATTTCCCACAATGCAACAGCTCCCCTCCCACTTCCTCCCCACAGTTACCTCTTCCCTGTGTCCTTCCCTCCATGCACTCCTGCCCCCTGAGCTGTCTCCCTGTGCATAAGCAGCCCTTCTTTCTCCCATGGTTGTTCTCTCCAAAGACTGTATCTATCTAGTGTGAATGTTCAGCTCATATGCCTGTCTTTTGTTTAGCTGGAAGCCACAGGAGTGGGTTCAATTCCAGATCTGAAGGGCAGCTGGAGGCCATAGCCTCAGTGGTTCTACCAGGCTCTATCACACCAAGAAACCTGGTCCCATTTCTTTATTATTATTATTATTTTAATGATTTTGAGTTTTGTTCCATATTGTTCTCCCTCTCTATCCAGGATCTCCTACATAGATCCCCCTCCAAATGGTAGACCGTGGTAGCCGGGCACCATCTAATTCTTCTGGTCTCATAGTCATATAGGCTGAGGAGCGCATGGTGTACCAGTTGTTTGGACTAATTGCTTCCATGTGTCTTTGGTTTTCTTCGTTCTTTTTACTCTGAATGAGGAGAGACCCATCGTTGCATCTAGACAGCCACTTGCAAACTTTTAAGATCGCAGTTGCTACTTGCCAAAGTAATTGTGGAACAATGTTTTGTGTGGTATGTTATGCCAATTGAACTTGATGTCCCCTGTGACTATAGTCCTGAGCCCAAAGGTCCAACTGCTTACTGCCTCTGGGTAACTGGCTGTGGCCAAGACGTGACTACAACCTTGTCCCTTGTCAGCTCTCCTATATACCTGGGAATTCTTACAGAACATACACATACACTTGTAGAACCATTGTCTGCAAACCCTGCACATGGCCTTGGGCACACTCCCCACTACACAGACATACCTAATAGTTAAGCCTGTCCACCCATGTATCCACCCATATATCCATGTTTTCCTTCACTGCAAATGCAGTACTGTACATGCAAAAGGGTTCATCTTTGTTGACTGTACCTCCCATGTACCTCTCTATGCCTTCCTCTTCCTCAATGCCACCTGTTGATCACTCACATTTGGTACGTTGCCCTTCTCTTGACTCAAATCAATACTTGTCTCTGCCAATCTAACAGTGTTCCCCTCCCTCCCCTCCCACCCTTGGTAAGCAACAAACAAAATTTCCTTCCATATGTAAACTTTTCCTTGACTTTTTACAATGACAGACTAATACAGTATTTGTCCTTTTATGATTGACTTATTTAACTCAGCATAATATCCTCCGAGTTCATCCATGTTATGTGGTGTTTTGCAGATTCTATGTTACTCTTCAGGATTTCATAGTATTCCATTGTGTGTGTGGACCAGAGTTTGGTTATCCATTCTTCAGTTGATGGACACCTAGGTTGTTTCCATCTTGTTTTATTTTGCAAATAGTGCTGTGATGAACATGGGTGTGCATATGTCTGTTCTTGTCCGGGCTCTCACTTCTTTAGGATATATACCTAGTAATGGAATGGCTGAGTCAAATGGTATTTCTAAGTCGAACTTTTTAAGGAATCACCATACTGCTTTCCACAGTGGTTGTATCACTTTATTGTCATACCAGCAGCGTATGAGAATCCCAGTCTCTCCACATCCTCTCCAGCATTTGTTATTTTCTATTTTTTCTCAAAGTCTTTGGAAGCACATAAAAGTTTAATCTTTAGAAGGTCCCATTCATCTAGTTTCTCTTCTGCTGTTTGTGCATTTTGGGTTATGCTTGACAGTCTATTTATGCCATATATTAGGGCCCCTAAATTACCCCTATTTTTCCTTGAGGAACTTTATAATTTTAGGTCTCACATTTAAGTCTTTGCTCCATCTGGAGTTCATTTTT
>NW_006922127.1:1307866-1309374 GCF_000298275.1 Orycteropus afer afer
GAGGTACAGATCTTGTTTCATTTTTCTGCAAATGGATATCCAGTTTTGCCAGCATCATTTGTTAAACAGACATTCTCTTCCTCATTTAATAGATTTCAGCCCTTTGTCAAAGATCATCTGACCATAGGTCGATGGATCTATTTCTGGGTTCTCTATTGGTCTATGTGTCTGTCATTGTACCAATACCAGGCAGTTTTGACTACTGTGGCTGTGTAGTAGGTTTTGAGACCTGGGAGTGTGAGACGTCCAGCTTTGTTCTTCTTCTTCAATAGTGCTTTGCTCATCTGAGGTCTCTTTCCTTTCCATATAAAGTTAGTTATTGGTTTCTCCATATCCTTAAAGAAGGTTGATGGGAACTGGATTGGGATTGCATTGAACGTATAGATTGCTTTAGGTCGAATTGACATTTTCACAGTCTTCAATCTTCCTGCCCAGAAGCATGGTATGTTCTTCCATTTACGTAGACCTCTTGTGGTTTCTTGAAGTAGTCTTTTTATAATTTTCTTTGTACAGGTCTTTTGTTTCCCTGGTAAGGCTTATTCCCAAGTATTTTATTTTATTTACTTATTGTTTTGGTAGCTGTTCCTAATGGTATTGATTTCCTTATTAATTTTTCACCAATCCCATTGCTGGTGTAGAGGAATCAAACTGGTATTTGGATGTTGATCTTGTATCCTGCCACTATGCTAAATCTCTCAATTAGTTCCAGTAGATTTTTGACTGAATCTCTTGGGTTTTCTATGTATAGGATTATATAATCAGAAAATAGGGATAGTTTGACTTCTTTCCTACCAATTTGGATGCCTTTGATTTCCCTTTCTTGCCTTATTACCCTGGTTAGGACTTCTAGTACAATGTTGAATAGAAGTGGTAATAGAGGGCATCCTTGTCTGGTTCCTGTTCGCAAGGGGAATGGTTTCAGTATCTCTCCATTGAGAATAATGTTGGCTGTTGGTTGTATATATATGCCCTTTATTATGTTGTGGAATGTTCCTTCTATTCCTAGTTGGTTGAGAGTTTTCATCAGGAATGGGTGTTGGATTTTATCAGTTCCTTTTTCTGCATTGATTGGCATGATCATGTGGTTCTTTTTCTTTGTTTTATTTATGATGATGTGTCTTTGGTGATTTTTTTTGGGGGGGGATCTATTCTGTTTGGGGTTCGTTGGACTTCTTGGATGGATATATTCTCATCTTTCATCATTTCAGGGAAGTTCTCCTCCAGCAAGTGTTGGACAATTTTCTCAGTGATTTTATTTTTCTCTTCCTGTTCTGGAATTCCAATGACACGTGAGTTATTCCTTTTGATGGTATCCCACATGAACCTTAAGCTTTCTTCATTTTGTTTTGATTTTCTTTCTGATTGATCCTTTTCCAAAGAAGTATTCAGGTATTTTTCTTCCATCTCGTTAATTCTGTCTTCCATTGCATCAATTCTTCTCCTTTGCCCTTCCAATGTGTTATATATTTCTGGCAATTTAGTATTAATCTTCTGGATTTCTATCTGTA
>NW_006922127.1:1314602-1315791 GCF_000298275.1 Orycteropus afer afer
ACAAACAGCAGAAGAGAAACTAGATGAATGGGACCTTCTAAAGATTAAACTTTTATGTGCTTCCGAAGACTTTGGGAAAAAATAGACAGAAAATAACAAATGCTGATGAGGATGTGGAGAGATTGGGACTCTCATACGCTGCTGGTATGACTATAAAATGATATAATCACTGTGGAAAGCAGTATGGTGATTCCTTAAAAAGTTCGACTTAGAAAGACCATTTGACTCAGCCATTTTTTTTGTTCATTTTCCATGTGTTTGCTCTTTTTCCATTGATCTTCTTATTGTTGATTTCTAATTTGATAGCATTGTGATCTGAGAAGATGCTTTGCAGTATTTCAGTGTTTTGAAATTTTTTAAGCTTGCTTTATGACCTAACACATGGTCTGTCCTGGAGAAAGTTCTGTGTGCACTGGAAAAGAATGCATATTGCTTTGCTGTTGGGGGAAATGCCCTGTAGATGTCTATAAAGCCAAGTGGGTGGATAGTATAGTTTAGTTTTTCTGTGTATTTGTTGAGTTTTTTTACAGTTGTTCTATCTTTCATTGAAAGTGGTATATTAATGTTTCTTACTATGACTGTGGAATCATCTATTTGCCTTTTCAATTCTGTTAAAGTCTGATTTATGTATTTTCGGGCTTTTTCATTGAGTCCATAGATATTTATTATGGTTGTATCTTCTTGTTCAGTTGATCCTTTAATCATTGTATAATGTCCTTTCTTGTCATTGATGGTAGTTTTTGTCTTAAAGTCAATTTTATCAGAAAATAATATTGCCACTCCTGCTCTTTTTTGGTTGCCATTTGCTTGATATATCTTTTCCAACCTTTGATTTTGTCTCTTTTTGTCTTTGTCTCTAAGGTGTGTCTCTTGTAGACAGCATATTGGTGGGTTATGTTTTCTTATCCAGTCTGCAGTTCTCTGTCTCTTGTGTGGTGCATTTAATTCATTTACATTCAATGTAGTTGTCAACAAGTTTAAGTTTGTTGCTGTCATTCTGTTATTTGTTTTTTTTCATAGTGTCCCTGGTTTCTTTGTTCCATATAATTTTCTGTGCTGAGCTCATTATGTTTATGAATAGGGTTATCATTTCCTTTGTTGCTGTTGTTTTAGTATTTGCTGAATATTTGTGCTTGTCCTCTTTTTTATTGTGATGTGAAGGTTTATCATTTTTCTTTGAGGTTACCCT
>NW_006922127.1:1316311-1341937 GCF_000298275.1 Orycteropus afer afer
TTTTATGAGTTTGATGATGATATGTCTGGGTGATTTTCTTTTGGGGTCTATCCTTTTTGGGATTCATTGGACATCCTGAATGGGTACATTCTCATCTTTCATCATATCAGATAAGTTCTCCTCCAACAAATCTTGGACAATTTTCTCTGCGGTTTTATTTTTCTCTTCCTGTTCTGTAATTCCAATTGTTGTTGTTGTTGTTATTTGCCATTGAGTCAGCCCCGACTCATAGTGACCCCTCCTTCGGTTTCTGAGGCAGTATCACTACAGAAGGAGAATTTCCCAACCTTCCTTCCGAGGAGTGGCTGGTGGGTTTGAACCACCAGCCTTCTGGTTAGCAATCAAATGCCTTAGGCACTATGCTACCAGAGCTCCTGTATCCCACATGAACTTTAGGTTTGCTTCATTTTGTTTTGATCTTTTTTTCTGGTTGATCCTTTTCCGAAGAAGTATTCAGGTATTTGTCTTCAATGTCATTAATTATGTCTTCCATTGATTCAGTTCTACTTCTTTGCCCTTTCAGTGTGTTATCTATTTCTGACAATTTAGTATTAATCATCTGGATTTCTATCTGTAGATTTTGTATCATTTCTAATTGTTCATTTATTTTGTCATTTTGCTCTTGTATTGTCTTCTGAAATTGTTCTAGGGTTTGCTGTGTTTTTCTTAATTTTTTCAGTGTTTTTCTTGCTCTGTCTCTCAGTCCTTTGAAGATACATAAATATAATTCTTTTTAATTCATTATGCGGGAGTTCCAGTGCTGTTCTTCCTCAGAGATATGTTCTGGGGCTGTAGCCTGCTCCCTTGTTTCTACCACTTTGTCTTGCTTTTTTGTGTGAACTGTGATGGTCTGTTGTCTCCAAGACATTGTGACGTTGTTGTGTTTAGATCTCTGTGCACTGTTTGTGAAGAGCAGTTAACAATGAGTCAGGCTCTTCTTGGTGGCCATTTATCATTGGTCAGTTGGTGGAGAAGGAAGTGGTGGCTCTCACTCAGTAAGTGAAGCTGCAGGAGATGTGGGTGTACTTGTGTTGTATGGGCACTGTTGCTATCTCCCACTTCCAGTTATTGGTGTCTGGAATGTCCTTGCAGTTCCCAGCAACTGGAGCCTATTCCTGTGTCCATGGATTCTGGGAGAACGCAGTTGCTTTAATTATCCAAAATGGTCAAACCACTTGTAAACATTCAGAATGGCCCTCTGGACAGGCAGAAGTCCACAGCTCAACCCACCTTCCCCTTCACTGCTTCCCCTTTTATTCACCAGGCATCACTACAGTCCTCCATGCAGGCCCTGGATAGCAGGGCCAACTTTTAGGTTAATTCTTAGGTCCTCACACCACTTAGCAGTATCTAAGCTGTCTTTACCATCGGGATCGCTGACAGAACAGACCGCAGCTCCATTGTCTTCTTTTTTGGTGTTTTCACGCAAGTTCTTCTACTAGTTGGAGTTTAGTCCACTTCTGTATCCTTCCCTTCAGAGCTCTGGGCTCCAGGATTATCTTCTGTATCTGTGTTAATTGGTTCCTCTTTTCTTTGTTGAAGAGGCCCTGTGCAGTCTGTCTGCCTATTCTGCCATCTTACTGGAACTCTAATTCAGATCATGTCTTCTTCTAAGACGAAGGATGGAGGAGTCGATGAAAACAGAGTGAGTGGTGCATTGGTAGCAATATTAAAAATAAGGACACTGTATCGGCATCGCCTGTTACAGATTGATTTGTGCCCCCAGTGAAGATGATGTTGAATAATGTTGAAGTGCTAACTCCTGTGCTTGTGAACATGACCTTGTTTTGAAATAGGGTCCTTGAAGATGTTGCCAGTTAACATGAAGTCATTCTGAAGTAAAACAAACAAACAAACAACACTGCCATTGAGTCAATTCTGACTCACAGCGTCCCTAGATAACAGAGAAGAACTGCCCCATAGGGTTTCCAAGGCTGTCAATCTTTATGGAAGCAGGCTACCTCATTTTTCTCCCATGGAGCTGCTAGTGGGTTCGAACCACTGACCTTTTTTTTTGGTTAGCCGTTCAATGCTTTAACTGCTCTGCTCCCAGAGCTCCTTCTACTGAAGTAAGGTGGATTCTAATTCAGTCTAAGTGGCATCCTTAAAAAAGAGAAGAGACAAGAAAGATCCACAGAGAGAAGTAGCCATGGGATGATACCCTGAAGCTGCAGCTGCAAGCCAAGGAATGCCTGAGGGTATCAGAAACTGGGAAAACGAAGAAAGGGCCTCCCTTAAGAGCTTCAGACAGAACATGACCCTGCAGGTACTTTGAGTTCAGACTTCTAGCCTCCAGTACTGTGAGGAAATAAATTTCTGTTCTTCTAAGGTGCCCCGTTATGGCCACATTAGGAAACCAGTCGTTCATGTAAATGTTATAATTTTGTCAGTATGTCATCATCTCTGCTACTTTTATGCTTGATTTGAAGGAGCCCTGGTGGTGCAATGGTTAAGCACTCAGCTGCTGCCCAAAAGGTTGGTGGTTTGAACTCAACCAGTAGCTCTGGGGGAGAAACATGTTGCAGTCTGCTTCTGTAAAGACTACAGCCTAGAAAACCCTATGGGATAATAAAAGCAGCATCATGAATAGCCATATGCACACCCCTTTTCATTGCTGCATTATTCACGGTGGCAAAAAGATGGAAACCACTTGAGTGCCCATCAGTGGATAAACAGACTTGGTATATACATATGGTGGAATACTATGCAGTGATAAAGAATAATGATGACTCTGAAGAACATTACACTGAATGAACTAATCATAAAAAAGCAAATATTGTATGTGACTGCTATTATAAAAAATTTAGAAAAGATTTATACACAGAAACATTTCTTGATTGTTACTAGGGGATAGGAGGGAGAAGGAGGGAGAGTCACTAACTAGGGAGCAGACATTGGTTAATTTTGGCAAAGGGAAAGGCAATACGGTGTAGGAGAAGTCAGCACAGTGTGACCAAGGCAAAGGAGGACACTGAGAGAGAAGCAGAAATAAAGGGTAAGTCTAGTAAACACTGTGATACATACAAACGTGGAAAACAAGTAGTAACAAACGATAGTTCATGACTGGATGCATAGGTAGATGAAAAACAAAACCAGAAAAACCCAAACCCACTGCCATCAAGTCAATACCAACTCATAGCAATCTCTAGTGGGTTTCCAAGGCTGTAAATCTTTATGGAAGTAGATTGCCTAATTTTCCTCTTGCAGAGCAGCTGGTCAGTTTCAGACAATGACCTTCTGGTTAGCAGCCAAATAAATGCCTTAACCACTATGTCACCAGAGCTCCTTACATAGTTAGATAGGTATGTGTTCTGGTTACCTAGTGGCCCGCTGACAAGAAATATACCACATATGGTATGGCCTTAACAAACAGGAGTTTATGCTTACAATTTGGAGGCTTTAAGTCCAAGTTCAAAGTGCCAGGCTCTAGAGGCTGGGTGAAAGCCCCTCAGCCTTGGGGTCCAGCTCTGCCTCCTGCTCCTGGCCCACTGGAGCTAGAGGTGTTACTTCACTCAGACAGCTTCAGGCTGCTGAGGCTGAGAAACCCCAAGGTTGACAAGTAAAAAGGCATAGTCCTGATGTTACCAAACCACATGGAAGGCCAAGAACTTAAATCCATTGTAAGTCCCCAGGTCAGCAGAGCATGGTAGGCTGCTGAACAATGACATGGCCACATGCAGGGTCCATGCGTGCCATAGGCTAGAGACCATTCCCAAGGCTTCTCCTTATACACAGGAAGCAGACCACATCCCTAAGGCAGCTACTCAGCTGCTTGTGGTAGATCCCACCATGGAGTTGATTGCCAGTCTCATCACGGGGAATAACTATCACCAGGTGCCCAGCCACTCAGCCAGGCCCAGCCAAGCTGACACACAAACATAACCACCACAGTATGCTAAATAGGTGAGTGGGGCTGTGCAGGAGGACCCCCATCCATGGCACGTATGGTTGTGGATATTTCTACATAGATATTTGTATGTTCTACAGGTATATTCATACATATGATAGAGCAAAGAGGGGCACAGCTATGGAACTTCTTAAACATTACCAAACACCTTTCAGAACTGAGTTACTGGGCTTGAGGGCTAAGGACCATAGTCTTGGGGGACGTCTAGGTCAACTGGCACAACATAGTTCATGAAAATACTGTCCTACATCCTATTGAGGTGAGTAGCATCTGGCATCTTAAAAACTTACAAGTGACCAACTAAAACACACCTATTGGTCTCTTCCCATCTGGTGCAAAGAAGAGTGAAGAAAATCAAAGGCTCAAGGAAGCAATTAGTACAGGGGACTAATGGCCTACATGAACCACAGCCTCCCTCATCCTGAGTCTGGAAGAACTAGATGGTGCCCCGTTACCACTACCAACCACTCTGACCAGGAACACAATAGAAGGTCCTGGTTAGAGTGGGAGAAAAATGTAGAGCATGAATCTAATTCACAAAAAAGACTAATCTTAGTGAGGGGGGAACCCCCAAGACATTAGCCCTAAGTCACCCTTCTAACTTGGAACTGAAGCCACTGCTAGACATTACCTTTCAGCCAAATAATAGGCCTGAAAAGTAGATAGTAACCCCCACGAGGAAAGGGCTCCTTAGAACAATCAACTGTATGAGACCAAGGGGGCCTCAAAATCAAAATCAAAATCAAAGTCAAAGTCAATTTGACCAAAATCAAAGATGAGAAGGCAAGGGAGGGCAGAGAAACTAGATGAATGGAAACCGAGAACCCAGGGTAGAAATGGGAGGAGTGCTGATACATATGGGGATTACAGAGAAACTCATGGAACAACTTGTGTATTAACTATTTAATGGGAAACTAATTCACTATATAAACTTGCATGTAAAATGTTAAAAAAATGTTATAAATAACTCTATGGGGGGCTACTTGTACTCTCTTGCATGGGGTTGCTATGAGTTGGAATTGATTCGATGGTGCCCAGCTTGATTTCACAAGAACAGTAGAACTATAGCACCTACTAAGGGAGCTCTGGTGGTGTAGTGGTTAAGACATTTGACTACTAAGCAGAATGCTGGTGGTTCAAACCAACCAGCCACTCCTCAGGAGGAAGACTGGACAATCTATTTCCATAGAGATACAACCTCAGAAACCCAGGGAGGGGTTGCTATGAGTCAGATCTGATGTGAGGGCAGTGAGTTGGAGTTTTAGCACATACTGAAGAAGATAGGTTGGGCAATCCTACTTCCGTAGTGATACTGACTCGGAAACCCAAGGAGGGGTCGCTATGAGTCAGAGCCGACTCGACGGCACATAACAACAACAACAAAAGAAGATATATATCAGATGGGGAGATATCCCCAGAGAATAAACTGGTGAATTATTCAGATGGTAGAGGAGAATCCTATCTAATTACAGTTACTTTGGGGCCTAATGGCACTGGATGACTTGAGGATTTATCTTGATGGCTGCAAGGAGCCATTTGATTTGTTCCTTATATGTCTTTGAGGGTATACTGGGAGTGGAAGAAAGGGTATTCCAGGCAGAGGGAATGGTACATGTGTAGACTGGTAAATGAAACCAAACCCATTGTTGTCATGTTGATTCCAACTCATAGTGACCTATAGAACAGAGTAGAACCGCCTCATAGGGTTTCCAAAGCCATTGTCTTTATGGAAGGAGCCCTTACAGTACAGTGATTAAAGCACTTGACTGCTAACTAAAGGTTGATGGTTTGAACTCACCAGCTACTTTGTGGAAGAATGATATGTCAGTCTGTTTCCATAAAGAGTACAGCCTTGGAAACCTTATAAACAAAAACAAACAAACAAACAAACAAACAACAACAACAAAAAAAACCTCACTGCCATTGAGTAAATTCTGCCTCATAGTGACCCCCTTTGGGTTTCAGAGGTGGTAAATCTTTACAGAAGTAGATTGCCCAGTCTTCCTTCTGTGGAGTGGCTGGTGTGTTTTGAACCACCAGCCTGTTAGCAGTCAAATGCCTTAGGCACTATGCCACCAGAGCTCTTCATATGTATATATAGATTTATTGCGAGGAAATGGCTCATATGATTTTAGAGGCTAACAAGTCCTAAGTGAATGGGTCAGACATTAGGCTAGAGGCTTCTCCTGACTCATGTAGGTACAGAGGCTGGCAAAGCCAAGATCAGCATGTCAGACAGAAGGCTGCTGGCTCATGGCCTACCAAAAAAAAAAAAAAAAAAAAAAAACCAACTCACTGCTGTTGAGTCAGGTCTGACTCATAACAACCCCTCCTTGGGCTTCTGAGGCGGTATCTCTACGGAAGTAGATTGCCCAATCTTCCCTCCAAGGAGTGGCTGGTGGGTTTGAGCCTTTGCTTGTTCTGGGCCCCACTCAAAATTAGCAGCTTTTTGAGTCACTTGATAAATCAGCTGGAGGAGCATACCTAAAGGAGGGATATGTGGCCTTCAAAATCCAAAGAGGTCCACCACACCTTGTACTTCCTTTTAGTTGTGGGAGGGGCTGGATACAATATCTTATCCTTCACTTTAGAAGGAATATCTTGACATTTCCCATACCACTAAAAAACAAAAAACAAAACAGAAATTCACTGCCGTCAAGTCAGATCCTGACTTATAGTGAACCCTCCTTGGGTTTCCGAGGTAGTATCACTATGGAAGTAGATTACCCAACCTTCCTTCCGAGGAGTGACTGGTGGGTTTGAACCGCCAGCCTTCTGGTTAGCAGTCAGATGCCTTAGGCGCTACATCACCAGAGCTCGCACACCACTGGACTTCTAGAAATTTCACTGAGGTGGAAGGGGCCTGAATTTTTGTCAGGTTATTTCCCACCCTCTGGCATGTAAATTCTTACCAGTAAGTCTAAAGTCATTGATACTTCTTCCTTACTAGGTCAAATCAACATAATATCATCAATAAAATAGACCAGTGTGACATCTTGTGGAAGGGAAAACTGACTAACGTCCCTGCAGACTAAATTATGACATATTGCTGGAGAGATGATATATCCCTGAGGTAGAACAGTGAAGTGTGTTGCTGGCCTTGCCAACTGAAGGAAAACTGCTTCTGGTGATCCTTTGAAATTGGAATTGTGAAAAAGCCGGTGGCTAGATCAATAGTTGCTTACCGGTACCAGGAGATGAGCTCTGGTAGCATAGTGCCTAAGGCACTTGACTGCTAAGCAGAAGGCTGGCGGTTCACCCACCAGCCACTCCTTGGAAGGAAGATGGGGCAATCTACTTCTGTAGTGATACTGCCTCAGAAACCCAAGGAAGGGTTGCTATGAATTGTGTCCGACTCGATGGCACATAACAACAACAACCAGGGGATGTATTAATTTGCTCAAGCAGTGAAACCACATCTGGGACAGTAGCTATGATTGGCATCACCACCTATTTAATTTACGTTAATCCGCCATCATTCTGCAATGGATCCATCCATTTTTGCACAGGCCAAATAGGCAAGTTAGATAAGGATATGGTGGGAACCACCCCTCTATCCTTCAAGTACTTGATGGTAGCACTGGTCTCTGCAATCTGCAGTATTGCTTTTGGTTTACTGTATTTGTAGGTAGGAGCAGTTCTTACTGCTCCCACTTGGCTTTCCTACCATTATGGTCCTTACTCCATATGCCAGGGATCCAGTGTTGAGGTTCTGCCAGTTACTAAGTATGTCTGTTACAGTTATTCTTTCAGGAACTGGGGAGATCACTACAGGATGGGTTCAGGGACCCACTGGACCCATTGTGAGATGGACCTGAACTAAAACTCTGTTAATCATCTGACCTCCATATACCCCTGCTCTGACTGATAGGCCACATTGACGTTTTCAGTTTCATGGAATTAGTGTCAGTTCAGAGGCAGTATCCAGTAATCACTGAAAAGTCTGTTTATTTCTTTTTCTTGAATGAACAGTTATTTTCATGAAAGGCTGTAGATCCTTTTTGGGGAAGCTGGGAGAAAGATTAAGAGTAAAAATTTTGGTTGGTGTAGTGGGATTCTTTCTAAAGGGGACCTAACCTCCCCTTCATTCAAGGGCTGTGGGTCTATAAACTGGCTCAAGTCTGGGAATAGACTTCCATTCCCTTGAATTAAAATTCTTCCAGTTGTACCAATCAAGTGCATACTTAGTATATTTCCTATCTGTTTCACTCTTATGGGCATCATGCCTAAGTAGCCAACACCATAAATTCATTTGAGTTAAACTATTCTAATTAGTCGGAAGGTTGGGCAATCCTACTTCCGTAGTGATACTGCCTCGGAAACCCAAGGAGGGGTCGCTATGAGTCGGGGCGACTCCACGGCACATAACAACAACAACAACAACATTCTAATGAGTGCTTTGCCTCTGCTGTCCATTATAGTAACCACACCCACCTTGTCTTTGTAGATTATGTGCTGCCACTTGGCCAATCAGTATCTTAATTCAATTAGGACAGTTCCCACTGTCAGATCTGACTTACATAAAACAGCAATCACAGTAGTCTTCAAGAATGCTGGGGCTCCCTTCACAAATCTGTTGCTCATGGTTGTGGTAAAAGGTGTGTCCTATGTGTGTGCACTCTTTGTGGGTCTATAGATCTAACATGATAAATCCACCCTAAGATACCAATTTCCTTAAGCCTTTGAATACCTTCTTCTGCAGTATACCATGGCAGACTTAGCACTTCAACTTGATTTAATGTAGGCCACTGCATAATCCATACTTCAGTAAATAGACCAAATAAACTATTATATCCTCTGAAGCTGAAACACTGAATGAAGAGTCTCTGCTTAGTGGGCCCAAATCAATAAATGCAGACTGATCCCACTATCTTTTCCTCGCACCATTATCACACATGCTTAATAGCTTTCTCACACATTATCTCTAGGTTTCTGTCTGTACATGTTAGAAAAATCAAGCAGCTCTTTTGGTGCGTACTGTACTTCTTCCTTGATCACACTTTGTACTTCACTTTTTGGGACTCACTGGGTCTAGTGATATTTTCAGTCTTCTGGAATTAGTGTCAGTTCAGAGCCAGTATCCAGTAATCACTGAAGAGTCTGTTTATTTTATTTTATTGAATGAACAGTTATTCTCATAAAAGGCTATAGATTCCTTTTGGGAAGGCTGGAAGAAAGAAGAACAGTAAACATTTTGATTAGGGTAGTGGGATCCTTTCTAAAGGGGACCCGACCTCTCCTTCATTTAAGGGGTCATTGGTCTATAAACTGGCTCAAGTCTAGGAATTGACTTCCATCACCTTGACCTAAAATTCTTGCAGTTGTACCAATCAAGTACATATTTAGTGTATTTCTTGCCTATTTAATTCCTGAGGACATTATGCCTAAGTAGCCAACACTATAAATCCATGTGAGTTGTTGTTATATGTCATCAAGTCGTCTCTGACTCATAGCGACCTTATGTACAACAGAATGAAACATTGCTTGGTCCTGTGCTAGCTTCACGATCCCTGCTATATCTGAGCCCGTCATTGCAGCCACCATGTCAGTTCATCTTGTTGAGGGCCTTCCCCTTTTTCCTTGACCCTCCACTTTACCAAGCATGACATCCTTCTCCAAGGAATGGTCCCTTCTGACAACATGACCAAAGTAGATGAGACGAAGTCTGCCATTCTCGCTTCGAAGGACCATTCTGACTGCACTTCTTCCAGGACAGATCTGTTAGTTCTTTTAGCAGTCCATGGTACTTTCAGCATTCTTCACCAACATCACAACTCAAAAGCATCAACTCTTCTTCAGTCTTCCTTGTTCATTGTCCAGCTCGCACATGCATGTGAGGCAATTGAATGGAAATTCCATGGCTTGGGTTAGGTCCACCTTAGTCTTGAAGGACACATCTTTGTTCTTCAGCACTTGAAAGAGGTCTTTTGCAGCAGATTTTCTGGTAGATAAGCATACATAATCTGATGTCTTGACTGCTCCTTCCATTGATGTTGATTGTAGAACCAAATAATATGATGTCTCTGACAACTTCAATCTTTTCTACATTTATTGTAATGCTGCTTATTGGTTCAGTTGTGAGGATTTCTTTATATTGAAGTACAATCCACACTGCAGACTGTAGTCTTCAATCCTCATCAGTAAATGCTTCAAGTCATCCTCACTTTCAGCAAGCAAAGTTGTGTCATCACTGTATTGAAGGTTGTTAATAAGTCTTCCTCCAATCCTGATGCCACGTTCTTCTTCTTATAGTCTAGCTTCTCAGATTATTTGCTCAGCATACAGATTGAATAAGTATGAGTTAGACTATTCCAATTATTTCTTTGACTCTGCTATCCATTACAGTAACCACACCCACCTTGTGGGTGGTTGGGGTGTGTCATGGGAACATTCAGTAATGTCTGTAAGACATCTGCCTCAGACACTACACCAGACAATGTCCCATGGATCATCTCAGCAGGCACAACTCATCAAATGGAGGTGGAAGGGATCATGGTTTTACTGATAATGGCTTAGCAGATGAAGATGGAATCATCTCTTCAGATTGGAGGGGTAATGCTGTTGACAGGAGTGATTCAAAGGAATTGAGGGGCCTAAACTCCCCATCTTCCTGATTATCTGCCCATATGTCCCAGTCCCAAATTTCAGGATCCCATTTCTTCCCAACCAATGCCCTCACTTTAACTTCAGACACCATTTGAGGTTGGGAATTCGGTTGGCATTTTAACTCAGCCAGTCTTACACTAAGACTTTAGGTTTGATTTTTGGCAGTATTAGCTCCGTTACTATGAGAAATGAGGCTTATTTCAAGGACAAGTAACAACTTTCAGGTCTTTTAAGTGATGCTTGAGCTATGACTGAAGCCCTGAGCTCATCTCTTTTTCTTTCCTCTTTGTCTAGTCAAAGTAGGAGCAGCCAACCAGCTACCTTGTGTTCTCCTTTTGACAGAGGTGTAGGAAAGTATTCATTCTATATGCAATCACCCAGAGCCTTGTTTCTCATACATATTGGATGTATTGGTGGTAATATTTTGTTCCTTTTATTGCCATCTCGGGAGCTCTGGTAGCGTAGTGCCTAAGGCACTTGACTGCTAACCAGAAGGCTGGCGGTTCAAACCCACCAGCCACTCCTCAGAAGGAAGATGGGGCAATCTACTTCTGTAGCGATACTGCCTTGGAAACCTAAGGAGGGGTCGCTATGAGTTGGATCCGACTCGACGGCACATAATAACAACAACAACGTTGCCATCTCATGCCGTGGATTAGTAGTGCCCTCTTTACTAATGGAGGGAGAATCATCAGTGCCTTAAGACTGTTGTTGTTGTTGTCATGTGCCGTCAAGTCGGACCTGACTCATAGCGACCCCTCCTTGGGTTTCCGAGGCAGTATCACTGCAGAAGTAGATTGCCCAACCTTCCTTCCCAGGAGTGGCTGGTGGGTTTGAACTGCACTGGTTAGCAGTCAAGTGCCTTAGGCACTATGCTACCAGAGTGCCTGCCTTAAGACTAGCCAGAGTTAAAACCAATTCAGAAAACTCGTCTTTACAGTTTTGTTTCTTTAGAGCCACTCTTAGTACCAAATATCTTAGGTTGGATTCTGTAGAGAAGCAAAACCAGTGAAGCTTGTTTGTGTGTATATATATAAATCGATAGATCTCTCTTCAGGAAATGGCTCACAGAGTTGTAAAGGCTGTAGGTCCCAAGTTTGGGTCACATGTCGGACTGGAGGCTTCACATGGCTCATGTAGCTGCAGGAGCTGATAAACTCAAGATCAGCAAATCAGATAGCAGCCTGCTGGCTCACAGCCTACAGAGACTGACAAATCCAGAGTTGGCTGTTGGCTCCATGATCAGCTGTAAGACAGCAGGCTGCTGGGTCTAGGGTTGTAGAGGCAGATGAATCCAAGATTGGGAGGTCAGACAGGAGGCTGCTGGCGCACAGGCTGTGGAGGTTGACAGAACCGAGATTGGTAGATAAGCCATCAGTCTGCAGGCTTCCAGGCTGCGGAGGCTGAGTGATCCAAGGTCAGCAGGTGAGATGGCTGGCTGAAGTGCCAAGAGCTGGAGGTTAGGTAATGAGAGCCAGAGGAGGATTCAGAGTGACCAAACAGTTAGAGACCTGTGCCAGAACATCCAAATGTATTTTATTGCAGGCCACACCCCTGAGTAAACTTCCTTTCAACTGATTGGCTGCTCATAGCAGGTCTACCAGATCTCATCAAGCAGGATGACTACATGGTAACTGCTAAACCAGAGAGTCATGGTCCAGCCAAGTTAACACACAACCTTAACCATCACATCCTGAGAGTAATATGTTGCCATTAAAGGTTTTGAGCAAGGAATGGAGATGATCATATTTCTCTTTGAGAAACATCACTGGGACTTGAGTTTGAAGAGTAGGTTGAGGGACAGCAGTGGGCTGGGTTGGGGTGACAAAAGAGATGCTTCAGTTGGTGGTTGCAGTTTATTAGAAATGATAGTAGCCCGACGGTGGTGGTGATAGTGGTGGGGAGATGGAGAAGTAGATGGATTGCAGGAGGTACATTTGACCAACCTCCTGATTCTGTGAGTCTGAGTCACATCAGAATAGATTGGAACTCACTGCCGTCGAGTTGATCTCATCTCATAGCAACCCCTCTTTGGGTTTCCGAGGCAGTATCTCTACAGAAGTAGAGATACAATTCCTTCCGAGGAGTGGCTGGTGGGTTTGAACCACCAGCCTTCTGGTTAGCAGTCAAATGCCTTAGGCACTATGCCACCAGAGCTCCCAAGAATAGATTGGAAGGGAGATTTAAAGGGAAAAAACAAGGAAGAGTAATGCTAGCTTTACTTCAACTCTACTGGCAAAAATTTACCATTTCCATCAGAACTCCTCTGAGTGTGACTCCTGCATTTAGCTGACTCATGTGTAATTCTGTTTACGTTGTCAAATGGTAGTGAAGATGAAGATGAATAATTGAGATTTTTTTGTCCTGTTGTTTTTGATCTTTGGTTGGTATGGAATCTCAAGATGTCTATCTGAGCACTCAGCACAAAGCGTGTCTTATATAATATGGAGCGAAGGGGTTGTATCCTTACCTTTATGTACTCATCTCTTCCCTTATTCCAAAACCACATAAGAAAACAACATAGTTTCAGAGCACAGATTCACAAGTAGGAGAGGACTGAGAAGTGTAGGTGGGTGGAGTGAGGGGTAGAGTCATGCATTAAGAATTTGCTGGACCTCAGCCGTGTCCTGGGCTTTGAGGGATGCCTTGTCCTGTGCCTCCTGGTACCTCCCTTGGGATCATGCCGTCCCCAGCTTGTTCTCCTTCTCAGCCGGTCAGAGCTCTCTTGGAACTTTCCTTCCTCTGGGAGAGCTGAAGCGTTGGGTCCGCGTGTTCCAGCTCTGGCTTACCGGCTTGTTTGGGTTGGCGTGCAGTGGGAATCTGGGGGGCAGAATCAAGGGGAGCAAACTTGCAGAGGTTTTGCATTTTTGAAACTGCCTTTCATCTGCATTCTTTAGGTTAGAACTAAATTTCTGTGTTGAAAATAATTTTCTTTCAAAGCATGAAGACTTCTAGTATTGCTCAGGAGAAGCTTGATGCCAGCCTGATACCTGTTCTATTGTAGGTGACTTTTTGTTTTCCTCTCTGAAAGCTTTAGAATCTTCTCTTATTGTGGCTGTTTTGAAAATTTACAGGTGTGTGTGTGTGTATGAGAGAGGGAAGGGGAGGGGGAGGGGGAGGGAGAGGGAGAGGAGCCAGGGAGAGAGGCAAGAAGCAGAGCTATATCGGTGGACCCGTCATGCTTGGAGCCCGTCTACCGCTCATTTCTCCATCTTCCTGGAATTTCTGTTATCTGATTTTGAGTCCCCCTAAAAGGATTATCAGGAGCTCTGGTAGCATAGTGGCTAAGGCACTTGACTACTAACCAGAAGGCTAGCGGTTCAAACCCACCAGCCACTCCTCGGAAGGAAGGTTGGGCAATCTACTTCCGTACTGATACTGCCTCAGAAACCCAAGGAGGGGTCGCTATGAGTCGGGTCTGACTCGATGGCACATAACAACAACAACAACAAAAGGATTATCTGTGTGTACGTTTTTCTTGCGTGTTTTCACTTACCTCATGTTTTCCTTCTATGTTTTGGACAATCTCACTTGATTTTATTTTCTAACCCTTCTGTTGAAATTTTTGTTCAGTATTTTTAACTTTTCAAGAATTTTTGGTTTCTGCTGCTTCATTATTTTATTATCGCATCTCCTCAGATTTCTCTAGGGATACTAACGAGATTTAATTAAAGATGCCTGCTGGAGTTCCCTCTGTATTCTCGGGGTAGTTTTTCTCTCTCTCCTTCTTTGTGATTTTGTCCTTTATCTTTACCTAGAAAGGGTTTTCATCAAAGCACAGGGTCTAAGGTCTTCTCCCTGTCTTTCCACCTTTGCCTGTTCCGACACCATGGATACCCTGCCATACTTTATCATGTACCCTCCCGGGGCTCACGTTACTGATCACAGGGAGTGACCCCACAGGCAGTCCCCCTGCTTTGGTAGGAGAGCCGTCCAGAGGGCTGTGGTGACCCAGGCTTGCCTCTGTTCATGTTGAGTGCGAAAGATTTGTCTGAAGTCCTTACAGAGTGTTTGCTTTCCAGATGTGTGTGATCTCAGTGGGGCGGGGCTGAACTACAGTGGTTCCCTTGGATATTTTTCAGGCATGTGGATCTTTTCTTGTTCTTACAACAAAGAGGAAGAACCCTGGTGGCTCCCCTGCTAACCTAAAGGTTGGTAGTTCCAACCCGCCCACATCTCCCTGGAAGAAGTGGCAGTTTACTCCCATAAAGATGCCCCAAACCAAAACAGACGCACTGCACGTGAGTCGATTCCAACTCATAGCCACCCTGTTGGACAGAGTAGAGCTGTAATCTTTATGGAAAAGCCCTGGTGACTTGCTGCTGTAAAGACTACAGCTTTACCTGTGGGGCGGTTCTTCTTTACCACGTGGGGTCGCTCTGAGTGGGAGTGGACTTGATAGCACCACAGCCAGAACCACAGCACACGTGTCAGTGGGAGCTGTGTGTCAACGTGGCTGGACCACAATTCTGAGTGGTGTAAGCAGTTGTGATGTGGATTATTCCCATGATGGGGTCAGATGTATATGCTTTGAGCAGCCAATCCATCGAAAGGGAGTTTCCCTAGGGGTGTGGCCTGCTTCCAATATATTTATGGGAAGAGAGACACTCTTCTGTGGATTGGGATCTTGTTGTGCTGTCTACAGCAGTCTGCGAGCGAACAATCCACCATTCGGCCTGGAGATCTTGGAGTCATCATTCATTGGAGTCAACAGCCAGTACACTGCCTGCCAACCTTGAGCTCCTCAGCCCCTGCAGCTGCGTGAGTCAGGAAAAGCCTCCAGCTTGACGTTTGATCCAAGAACCTGGGACTTGCCATCTTCTATAAGTCTGTGAGCCATTCTCCTAAGATAAATTTCTCTTTCTCTATATGTATATGTAAGCTTTACTGGTTTTGCTTCTCTATAGAACCCAGCCTAAGACAGTATGTATTCAGTCAGTGTTCCTTCAACTCAACCAGAATGGATGAAGCCAGAGGACATGCAAATCTGTCTTCTCCTACTTCTGGTTCGTTTTTCCTTTCCTTGGTGTGATTGACCCTATGGCAGGTCCCCAAGGGCTGTACCCCTTGCTGATACCACCACTTCTTATTTTCCCATCCGTCCTGTGGTCCCTCATCTTCTGCCTAGGTTTCTGTATCTTCCGCCTTGCTTCTTTGTTTTCCTTGTCTGGAGCTTCTCTTCTGCATATGCTACAGATTGGTTGTGCCCCTCAATAAAAATATGTGGTATAAATCTTAAGCTCTATACCTGTGGGTGTGATTGCATCTGGGAATAGGGTTCATCTTAGATTGCATCTTTGTTACGTTAATGAGGCCATGTCAGTGCAGGGTGTGTTGTAAGCCAGTCACTTTCGAGACTTGGAAAGAGCAGGTTAGGCCCAGAAGCCAGCAAGCACCAAGGGAGATGGCCAGTGAACCCAGGAGCAGAAGCTGTGGAGAGACCAGGACCACCTCCCAGAGCCCGCAGAGGGAGAGGACGGAGAGGGGGAGAAGCAGAAAGGAGAGAACCTTAGCCCAGAGACAGACAGCGTCCTAAGTTCAGACCTCTAACCCCTTTGCTGTGAGAAAAGGGATTTCTTTCCATTGAAACCACCCACTTGTGGTGTTTCTGTTACATAGCACTAAGAAGCTAAGATGAAATGTTAACAACTTGGTTTTGCCAAGATCACCTTCAGGTGATCGAAGATTTACCTGGTCTTCTGGTGGATGGCCCATTCCATGTCACTACCTCAGGCCTGTCTGTCACATTTTCATCACTCTTTACACTCAGGGAGGAGCTCTGGTAGCACAGTGGTTAAAGCACTTGGCTGCTGACCAGAAGATCGGCAGTTTGAACCCACCCACCACTCTGCGGGATAAGGATGAGCCAATCTGCATCCTTAAAGATTTATAACCTGAGAAACCCTGTGGGGAAGTTCTGCTCTCTCCTATGGGGTAGCTATGAGTTGAAATCGACTTGATGGCAGTAGGTTGTTGTTATGTGCTGTCGAGTCGGACCTGACTCATGGCGACCCTTCCTTGGGTTTCCAAGGCAGTATCACTACGGAAGTAGATTGCCCCATCTTTCTTTTGGCAGTAGGTTAGGCCGTGGGTTTTATAGTCAGGGACTTTTATACCTTGCTGTGAATTGAATTGTGTCCCCTAAAATATGTGATTAAATCCCCAGCCTTGTACCTGTGGATGTGAACCTATTTGAAAATAGGGATTTTCTTTTGTTATGTTAATGAGGCCATACCAGTGTGGGGTGGGTCATAAACCTAATCACTTCTGAGTTAATAGGAAGACCAGAGTAGACACACACACACACACACACACACACGCCAAGAAACAAATCAAGGAATGTCAAGGATCGCAAGATACCAGAAACTAGGCAAGAGGCTGTTCTGGTTCCCTAGTGCCGCTCTGACAGGAACACACCACAAATGGTTGGGCTTGAACAAACAGGAGTTTATTCTCTTACAGTTTGGAGGCTTTAAGTCCAAGTTCAAAGTGCCAGGCTCTAGGGGCTGGGTGAAAGCCCCTCAACCTTGGGCTTCAGCTCTGCTTCCTGCTCCTGGTCCACTGGAGCTGGAGGCTTTTCTTCACTCAGACAGCTGCTGGCTGCTGAGGCTGACAAGCCCCAAGGTTGAGAAGTAAAAAGGCACTGTGACTCCAATGTTAACAAACAACATGGCAGGCCACAAATTCAAGTCCTTTGAAAATCTCAAGATCAGGAGAGCTTGGCAGGCTGCCAAATAACAATTCGGCTCCATGCAGGATTCAGGTATGCCATAAGCTAGAGACATTTCCCAAAACTACTTCTTATATACAGGAAGGAGACCACATCCCTAAAGCAGCTACTCAGCTGCTTGTGGTAGGTCCCACCATGGAGTTAATTACCAATCTCATCATGGGGAATAATTACCACCAGCTTCCCAGCCACTCAACCAGGCCCAGCCAAGTTGACACACAAACTTAACTACCACAGATGCCAACACAGCTGTGGTAGTTAAGGTTATATGTCAACATGGTACTTTCTGTTAGAGCAGCACCAAAAGTAACCAGAGCCAACAGTTGAGACCCTGTGAGAGCTGTGAGGAAATAGATCTCTGTTCTTCACAGCCTCCCACTTGTGGTATTTGTGTTACGGCAGCACTTGGTGACTAAGGCACACCTATATCCAGATTCACAGCGATTCTGGAAGAGCTGACGTTGTTAGTTGAACCTGAGAGCTATACAGCCAGGGTGACCAGCTATCACGGTTTGCCTAGGACTGTGGGGTTTCCCAAGGTGCAGGCCTTTCTGTGCCCAAATTGGACAGTCCTCATGTCAGGCTGAGGCAGCCGTGTGCTGGTAGAGAAAATACTTCATCAAAGGGAGCCTTGTCTCAAATCTTAGACACTGCTTTGGCACTGGGCTGTTGTGTATTCCTCTGTTAATAGTTAAGAATTGCTTTGGAATTCTTTAATTCAGCAAACATCACTGAGCACGCAGTGTGTGCCAGCACTGTTCTGGATGCTAGAGTGACATCTGTGAAGAAGACCAGTCCTCTCCCTTCTGGGCTGTCTTGGTTCTCCAGTGTTGCTGTAATAGAAATAGCACAAATGAGTGGCCTTAACAACTTAAAATAACAAATAACAGGAATTTATTCTCTTACAGTTTAGGAGGCTACCAGTCCAAATTCAATGTGCTGACTCTAGGGGCTGAGTGAGGGCCCCTCGACCTTGGGCTTCAGCTTTGCCTCTTGTCCCAGGTCCAAGGGAGCTGGAGGCTTCTCTTAACTCAAGCAGCTGCTGGCCACTACAGAGGACCAACCCAAGGTCAACAGGAAACGTGGCCTATTCCCAGGATCAGCAGGCAACATGGCAGGCTGCTAGTCCAAATCCAGGAACAATCCTAGAATCAGTAGGTAACACAGCGAGCCATTGGTTCAAGCCCAGGAACTGGAGATGATGTCTTGGCTAGAGGAAGGATCCAGGTGTGCTGAAAGCTAGACACCATTCTCAGAGCTCCTCCACACATAGTGACAGCAGGCCCCACCCTGAAGACAACAGTTCAGTTGCTCGCAGATTCCGCCATGAAGTCGATTACAGCACATCCAGTCTCATCATGGGGGATAACTGCAGCCAGCTGCCAAGACATGCAAAGTCATGGCCCAGCCAAAGTGACACATAACCGTAACTACCACAGGGCTGATGCTGTTGCCAAGGAGGAAGACACTAACAAATGAATATGTACATGCAACATGCCAATGAGAAGTGCTCTAAACAAAAGGGAAAGTGGAAGGAAAGTTGTGGGGCTGCTGTGTTGGGCAGTGGAGAAAGCTCTCTCTGTTGTTGTTGTTGTTGTTGTCAGGTACCGTCGAGTCACCTCCAACTTACAGAGACATTTTGTACAACAGAACGAAACACTGCCCAGTCCTGGGCCAGCCCCACGATCCCTGCTATACCTGAGCCCATTGTTGCAGCCACTGTGTCAGTCCATCTCGTTGAGGGCCTTCCCCTTTTTCTCTGATGCTCCACATTACCAAGCATGACATCCTTCTCCAGAGAATGGTCCCTTCTGACAACATGACCAGAGTAGGTGAGACGAAGTCTGGCCATTCTCACTTCCAAGGAGCGTTCTGGCTGCACTTCTTCCAGGACAGATTGGTTAGTTCTTTTCACCGTCCATGGGACTTTCAGCATTCTTCACCAGCACCACAACTCAAAAGCATCAACTCCTCTGTGATCTTCCTTATTCATTGTCCAGCTCTCACATGCATATGAGGCGGTTGAAAATACCGTGGCTTGGGTGAGGTGTGCCTTAGTCTTCAGGGAGACATCTTTGCTCTTCAGCACTTCAAAGACATCTTTTGCAGCAGATTTGCCCACTGCAATAAGTTGTCTGATGTCTTGATAGCTGCTTCCATTGATGTTGTGGAACCGAGTAATATGACGTCTTTACAACTTCAGTCTTTTCTCCATTTGTCATGATGCTGCTTGTTGGACCAGTCGTGAGGATTTTTGTTTTGTTTAAATTGAAGTGTAATCCATACGGCAGACTGTAGTCTTCACTCTTCATCAGTAAGTGCCTCAAGTCATTCTCACTTTCAGCGAGCAAAGTTGTGTTGTCTGCATGTCGCAGGTTGTTAATGAGTCTTCCTCCAATCCTGATGCCACATTCTACCTCATATAGTCCATCCCGGATTATTTGTTCAGCATATAGATTGAATAAGTATGGTGAGAGGATACAACCCTGGCACACCCCCTTCCTGATTTTAAACCATGCAGTATCCCCTTGTTCTGTTTGAACAACAGCCTCCTGGTGTATGTACAGGTTCCTTGTGAGTAAAATTAAGTGTTCGGTAATTCCCCTTCTTCTCAATGTTATCCATGATTTGTTATCCACACAATCAAATGCCTTTGCACATTCAATAAAACACAAGTAAACATCTTTCTGATATTTTTTGCTTTCATCCAAGACCTTTCTGACATCAGCTATGATATCCTTTGTTCCACATCCTCTTCTGAATCCAGCTGGTATTTCTGGAAGTTCTCTGTCCATATACTGCTGCAGCCATCTTTGAATTATCTTCAGTAAGATTTTACTTGCATGCGATATTCATGCTATTGTTCTATAATTTCTACATTCTGTGGGATCACAGAATGCGTACAAATTATGTGTCTCTTTTGGTCACTTGGCTAGGTAGCTGTCTTCCAAATCTCCTGGCATAGCCGAGTGAGTGCCTCCAGCAGGGCATCCCTTTGTTGAAACACCTCAATGAGTATTCCATCAATTCCTGGAGCCTTGTTTTTCGCCAATTCCTTCAGTGCAGCTTTGACTTCTTCCTTCAGTACCATTGGTTCTTGATCATATGCCACCTCCTGAAATGGATGAACATCGACCAATTCTTTTTGGTAAAGTGACTGTGTATTCCTTCCATCTTCCTTTGGTGTTTCCTGCGTCATTCAGTATTTTACCCATAGAATCTTTCAGCATTGCAATTCGAGGCTTAAATTTCCTCTTCATTTCTTCCATCTTGAGAAATGCCTAGCGTGTTCTTCCCTTTTGGTTTTCTAACTCCAGGCCTTTGCACATTTTGTTATTATAATTGGCTTTGTCTTCTTGAGTTGCTCTTTGAAATCTGTTTAGCTCTTTTACCTTGTCATTTCTTCCATTTTCTTTAGTTACTCTCTGCTCAAGAGCAAGTTTCACAGTCCCTTCTGATATCCGTTTTAGTCTTTTCTTTCTTTCCTGACTTTTTAAAATGATTTTTTGCTTTCTTCTTAGATGATGTTCTTGATATCATCCCACAATTCCTCTGGTTTTCGGTCATTGGTGTTCAGTGCATCAAATCTATTCTTTAGATGGTCTCCAAATTCAGGAGGGATATAATAAAGGTCATATGTTAGCTCTCGTGGACTTGTTTTAATTGTCTTCAGCTTCAACTTGAACTTGCATATATGAGCAGTTGGTGATCTGTTCCACCAGCTCCTGGCCTTGTTTTGGCTGAAGATATTGAGCATTTCCATCGCCTCTTGCCACAGATGTAGTCAATCTGATTCCTGTGTACTCCATTTGGCAAAGTCCACATGTATAGCCACTGTTTGCATTGTTGAAAAAAGATATTTGCAACGAATAAGTCATTGGTCTTACAAAACTCTATCATGCTATCTCCAGTGTTATTTCTACCACCAAGTCCCTATTTTCCAACTACCAGTGATTCTTCATTCTTTCCAACTTTTGCATTCCAGTCTCCAGTGATAATCAGTACATCTTGATCGCATGTTCTGTCAATTTCAGACTGCACAACTTGGTAACAATCTTCAATTTCCTCATCTTTGGCTTTGGTGGTTTGTGCGTAAATTTGAATAATAGTAGTATTAACTAGTCTTCCTTGTTAGTGTATAGATATTATCCTATCATTGACAACATCGCACTTTAGGATGGATCTTGAAACATTCTTCATGATGATGAATGCCGTGCCATTCCTCTCCAATCTGTCATTCCCGGCATGGTAGATCATATGGTCGTCTGATTCAAAATGTCCCAAACCAGTCCATTTCAGCTCACTAATGCCTAGGCTGTTGATCTTTATGCATTCCATTTCACTTTTGACAACTTCCTGTTTTCCTAGATTCATACTTCATACATTCCATGTTCCGATTATTGATGTTTGCAGCTGTTTCTTCTCATCTTGAGTCATGCCACATCAGCAAATGAAGGTCCCGAAAGCTTTACTCCATTCAACGTCATTGAGGCTGGCTCTACTCTGAGGGGGCAGCTCTTCCCCAGTTTTATTTTGAGTGCCTTCCGACTTGGGGGACTCATCTTCCGGCACTGTATTGGACAGTGTTTCAGCACTATTCACAAAGTTTTCCAATAATGTATCAGATAGGGTTTCACTGCTATTCATAAGGTTTTCACTGCTATTCATAAGGTTTTTTACTTTGAGAAGTAGATGGCCTCGTCCTTCTTCCTAGTCTGTCTTAGCAACCAACACAGCATGACAAACTGACAGATGAGTTCATCTCCCTTAGCTGTTCAAACCACTGCATTCACGTCCTGGTCTCCCTCAGCCACTCCAAACCCCCCAGCCTGCCTCACTTCCTTCCTGACCTCCCTCCGCTGTTCCCTACCCACCGCACTGCCTGGCTCCCTTCCTGGCCTCGAAGTCTCTCTGAGGAGGTTTCATTTAAATGGTAACTGGAGGCAAGTGCATGAATGAGTGGGGTGCTCACCTGAGGGAAGAACTTTGTGGGCACATTAAATAGCAGGTGTACCTGAAATAAAGGTACTTGGTACATTTGAGAAGGAGCTCTGGTGGTGCAGTAGTTAAGGCATTTGGCTGTTAACCAAAAGGATGGTGGTTCAAACCTACGAGCCACTCTGTGGAAGAAAGGTGAACATCTCCTTCTGTAAAGAGTTACAGCCTTGGAAACCCTGCAGGTGTTGCTGTGAGTCAGAATCAACTCAGTGGCAATGAGATTGATCTTTGGTCTGGTACACTTGAGAGATAGGAAGGAGACTAGCACGGGGACAAAAGTGGGGACAGCGGGAAGAGGCAGAATGGAGTGGGAGGTGGCAGGTGGGCATGCAGGAAATGAGGTCAGAGGTAGCCAGGTGATGATGGCCATGACAGGCACTGAGATGTTCAGAGGAGGGAACAGACACAAACTGACGTACTGCTGATAAGGGTCACTTTGGCTACTGTGGAGAAATTGGTTCTTCTGTCTTCAGGACAGTAGTTTTCAGTTGTAGTCTGGCCTGTATTAGCTATCTTTGGCTGCATAACAAATAGCCGCAAAGCTTAATGGCTTAAAACAGCAGTCATTGTTTATCATCTCACCTTGGCTGAACAGTTGTGTTTCAGGCTCTCTTGTGAAGGCCCATTCAGATATTGTCTGAGGGCTGGTGGCTGGAGGACCCATTTCCAAGGTGGCTCATTCATGTGGCTTAGAGGTTGGTGCTGGGTGTTGGCGGGAGGCCTCAGTTTCCCTATGTGTGGGTCTCTTGCACAGTGATGCTTGAGTGTCTTCATGGAATGGTGGCTTGCTTCCCGAAGAGGAAGTGATCCAAGGGGACTGAGAAGGAAGCTGCAGTATCTTTTATTACCTAGCCTCAGACGTCTCACACCGCCATAATATATTTGTCCCACAGGTACACTCTGATTCACTGTGGGAGGGAACTACATAAGAACATCGGTATTAGGAAGCAAAGACCATTGGAGTCTGCTACCACAATCTGCTCTGGCTTCAATGACTAATGCTCCTCCCATATGCTCTGTGTGTGTGTGTATGTATATGTATGTGTGTATGTATATGTATGTTTGTGTACATGTGTGTGTATGTATATGTACACATACATATATATATTGTTGTTGTTGTTGTTATGTGCTGTCAAGTCGGTTCCGACTCATAGCGACCCCTCCTTGGGTTTCCGAGGCAGTATCACTACGGAAGTAGGATTGCCCAACCTTTATATATATATATATATTTATTTATTTATATATATATATATATACACACACACACACACACATACACATACATACACACACACACTCACTCCTTTCACTTTCCCCAAAAGTCTCATCCTTTGCAGCATCAGCTTAAAGTCTAATAAATATACCGTTACCTGAATCAGGTCCAGGTTTGAATACAGCTCCTTGTGTATAGTTCTTTGAGTACAACTTTTTGAGTAAAACACTTTTTTTTTTCTTGAACAAAAACCTATGATCTAAAGAAACCGGTTAGCCCCCCACCTACCCCGTGGTCAGTGGTGGGGCAGGCACAGCATAACTGAAATAGACTCTCCCATTTGAGAAGGAGAGATAACAGGAGGCACTGGTCCATAGCAATTCTGAAATGCAGCAAGGTGCATGGCGGGTTCTTGATAAGGACTATATTGTTCTATAAGGAAAGCTCTGGTGGCGTGGTGCCTAAGGCATTTGACTGCTAACCAGAAGGTTGGTGGTTTGAACCCACTAGCCACTCCTCAGAAGCAAGACTGGGCAATCTACTTCCATAAAGATTTACTGCCTTGGAAACCCAAAGTAGGTCACTATGAGTTGGAATTGACTCTATGTCAGTGAGTTTGGTTCTTGGTTTGGAAGTTGTTCTGTTGTCTGGGAATTTTTCATGCTTTGTAGTTCACCCATGGCCCTCTTGGCTTGCCCTCATTAGCATCCTTCTTGTTCAATAAGAGGTTTGAATGTGAGTGGTTTTCTCAGTCTGTTTCCTGCCTGTGAAAGTTTCTCTAAAGACCTTCTTTCATGCCTTTGGGTATTTCTGTCCAAGCTGGCAGTGTTTCTGGTAACAGCATTCTCTTTAAAATGTTGAATTTACCCATTAGACAAAAGCTACACTGAAATAGGAGCCCTGGGAGTGCAATGGTTAAAGTGCTCAGCTGCTAACCAAAAGCTCAGCAATTTCAACCTACCAGCTAGTTCATGGGAGAAAGATGAGGCAGCTGCTTCTGTGAAGATTGACAGCCTTGGAAACCCTGTGGGGCAGTTCCACTCTGTCCTCTAGGGGTGCTGTGGGTCAGAATCGACTCCACAGCAGTGGGTGTGGTTTGGGCTTTGCTTCTGTGAAGACTGACAGCCTTGGAGACCCTGTGGGGCAGTTCCACTCTGTCCTCTAGGGGCGCTGTGAGTCAGAATAGACTCCATGGCAGTGGGTGTGGTTTGGGCTTTGCTTCTGTGAAGACTGACAGCCTTGGAAACCTTGTGGGGCAGTTCCACTCTGTCCTCTAGGGGCGCTGTGAGTCGGAATCCAGTCCACCAGAGTGGGTTTGGTTTGGCCTTTGCTTCCACAGAGACTGACAGCCCTGGAAACCCTCTGGAGCAGTTCTGCTCTGTCCTCTAGGGGCGCTGTTAATAGGAATCGACTTGATAGCAATGTTTGTTTGTTTGTGTTTTGTGTAGTGGGGGACTTTTACTGAACTGACTGAGGGACAGCATCCTTAAGCTTCTTCTTTGTTTCTCTCTCTCTCTCTCTTTTTAAATTTTATTGTGATTTGGGTGAAAGTTTACAGAGCAAATTCATTTTCCATATAGTAGTTCATACACATTTTGTCCTAGTATATTGACTGCAATTCCCTACAGTGTAACAGCTCTCTTCCCACTTCTTCCCCATAGTTTCCTCTTCCCTGTGTCCTTCCCTCACATGCACTCCTTCCCTCCCCCCGCCGGCCAGGCTGTCTCCCTGTGCAAACACTGCCCTTCTGTTCTCCCATGATTGATCACTCCAAAGAATGTATGTACTTGATGTAAATGTTCACCGCATATACCTGTCTATTGTTGGGCTGGAAGGCACAGGAGTGAGTTCAATTATACACCTGAAGGGTAGCTAAGGTCCGTAGTCTCAGGACTCTCACCAGGCATTATCAGACCAGCAACCTGGTATTTTATTTATTTATTTTTATGATTTTGAGTTTTGTTCCTTGTTCTCCCACTCTGTCCAGGATCTCCTGCGCAATCCCTCTCCTAGTGGTTGACAGCAGTGGCCGGATACCATCTAGTTTTTCTGGTCTCATGGTCAAATAGGCTGAGCATCACATGGTTTACTAGTCCCTTGGACTAATTGTTTCCATGAGTCTTTGGTTTTCTTCATTCTTCTTTGCTCTGGATGAGGAGAGACCCATCATTG
>NW_006922127.1:1358996-1368691 GCF_000298275.1 Orycteropus afer afer
GGGTTTGAACCGCCAGCCTTCTGGTTAGCAGACAAGTGCCTTAGGCACTATGCTACCAGAGCTCCCTTTTAAAGATGACAGCCTAGAAAACATGTTGAGGCAGTTCTGCTCTGTTCCGTGGGTCTCTATGAGTTGGAATCAACTCGATGTCACCCAGCAATGACATAAAGGATGAGAGGAAGCTAAGTGGACCTTCACTACTCTCCCTGGAGTTACCCTAAGCTATATTCCCACGTTCATCGGGTACAATTCCTGCATTCCACACAGCAGCAGGAAACATCATTGATAAACTTTCTGCCACTGAACAGCAAGGTTCACTCTCCACCTATTTCCTCATTTCCTGTAAGCCCTGATCAAAAACTTCCTGAAAGGCCATACGCTTCGATTAAAAGTTTCTTGGGAGCTTTGGTGGAGGTAGTGCCTAAGGCATTTGACTGCTAACCAGAAGGCTGGCAATTCAAACCCACAAGCCACTCCTCAGAAGGAAGACTGGGCAATTTGCTTCCATATGGATACTGCCTCGGAAAACTAAGGAGAGGTTGCTATGAGTCGAATAGACTCCATGGCAGTGAGTTTGGCTTTTTTTTCTTTTTTTTTTTTTTTTTACAGCTCTTTTGAGATGTCAGGAACGGTTTCCTCATGTTCCTTGCAAATTCAACCCTCCGCCTGATGCCACAGCCACTCCCACAAGAGGTTCTTTTTTATGGCACCAGCTCACTTCGATGTACCAACATCTGTATCTGTTATATATTGTTGTTGTGTGTCATCAAGTTGATTCCAAGTCACAGTCTCCTATGTGACGGAGTAGGACTGCCCCACAGGATTTTTAAAGCTGAAATCTTCACAGAAACAGATTGCCAGGTCTGTCTCCTGGGTTGCTGGTGAGTGGGTTAGAACCGCCAGCCTTTTGGTCAGCAGCCAACTGCTTAACCATGTACCCTCACAGCTCCTAGTTATATATTATTCAATAATAAAGCATCCCAAAGTTTTGTGTTGTTCGTGTGTGCTGTGGAATTAAATCAGACTTCTCATGACCTCATGTGATCAGGTAGATCTACTTCATGAATTTCCCAGGCTGTAATCCTTTCTGGAGCAGATCACCAAATCTTTTAGCCCCAGAGCCGCTGGGTGGTTTGTTGTTGTTGTTGTTATGTGCTGTCGAGTCGGACCCGACTCATAGCGACCCCTCCTTGGGTTTCCGAGGCAGTATCACTACGGAAGTAGATTGCCTCATCTTCCTTCCGAGGAGTGGCTGGTGGGTCACCGATTTCTAGGTTAGCTGCCAAGTGTTTAGCCATTGCATCACCTGGGCTAAACGGAGCCTTAGACTTATAATAATAACTCATTATCCAGTGGCTCCTCTAGGTCAGGAGTTTGGGAGCATCTTGCTGAGTGGCTTTTACTTGTAGCCTCTTGTGAGGCTGCTGGTCAGGTTTGTCTGGGACTAGAGTCATCTGAGGCCTTGACTGAGGTTGGGGGACCCATTCGCTGATGAAGTGCTTCACTCACATGGCAGGAGGTCTCGGTTCCTCTCAGTTTGTGCCATGGTGCAGGGCTACTTAAACATTCCCACGACATGGTTGACTTTTCTTTGAGGGAGCATTCTAAGAGTGCAAGGAAGGACCTGCAGTGTCTTTTATAACCTAGACTTAAAAATCATGCCCCGTCTGTATTTTATTGGTTACACCAGTCACCCTGATTCACTGGTGACAGTCATTGGAAAGCCATCTTTGAATGTGACTAGGATGCACTTTGATTCTATGTTCTGTGTTTTTCTCTTTGGAGGGGAATGCATTTTACAATTGTAATAATAGTGACATTAATGACAAGAAGAGGAAGAATAATATGCATGATGGATTGGGTGTTTACGCCATGCCAGGCAGTATGATAAGGAGCCCTGATGACACAATGGTTAAGTACTCAGCTACTAACCAAAAAGTTGGCAGTTCCAACCTACCCAGCAGCTCTACAGAGAAAGACCGGGTAATCTGCTCCAATGAAGGTTGAAAACCTGTTGCCATTGAGTTTGCTCCAACTCATAGCAACCCTAGAGGACAGAGTAGAACTGCCCCATAGGGTTTCCAAGGCTGTCCATCTTTATGGAAGCAGACTGTCTCATCTTTCTCCAGGAGCAGCTGGTGGGTTCGAACCACCAACCTTTTGGTTAGCAGCAGACTGCTTAAACATTCACCACTTTGGTCCTCCATAGAACATTACAGCCTGGAAAACTCTAGGGCGCAGCTCTAGTCACATATAGGGTCTCTATGTGTTGATGTTGACTGGACAACACCCAGCGACCACAGGCAGCGTGATATGCACTTTACACGCGCTACCTTTGCATTTTGACTCTGGGTTGGTCCTCTTTTTTTCTTCCATGTGAAGAAATAAGATTGATTTTGGCCTGAGAGTCTACCCATGATAGTGTTGTTGCTGTTGTTGCTAGTTGCTGTCGAGTTGGCTCCGACACGTGGCGACACTGGGCACAGCAGAAGGAAACACTGCCCAGTCCTGCACCAGCCTCACAGTCCCTGCCATACCTGAGCCCTTCGTTGCAGCCACCGTGTCAGTCCACCTTGTTGAGGGCCTTCCCCTTTTCCACTGACCCTCCACCCTACCAAGCATGACATCCTTCTCCAGGGAATGGTTCCTCCTGACCACATGACCAAAGTAGGTGAGACGAAGTCTGGCCATTCTCACTTCCAAGGAGTATTCGGGCTGCACTTCCTCCAGGACAGATCTGTTAGTTCTTCTGACAGTCTGTGGTACCATCAGCATTCTTCGCCAACATCACCCATGATAGTTAGTCACATCAAACCTGGATCCATAGTACAAGCTGGAAGCAGGCTATTCCCAACGCTTTGCTTAATTATACACCTTTCTCTGCACCTGCAGAGTTGTAACCTTACTACTAAAAATGAGTGTTTCTTGTTTCCGGGAGTGAAGCAAGCTTGGTGACAGCAGCTGCTGTTTGTCACATTCCCAAGCAAGGTGTGACAGGAACAATTGCTTCTCAGCCTTGTGAAAGAAGCGGATCACCTCCCTGCAAAACGCCTGTGAGAGAAGAACCCGTTTATAAAAGCAACTGGGAAGAACCAGAAGGAGCCCTGGCTGCAAAATGGTTGAGCGCTTAGCTGCCAAGTGAAAGGCCAGCAGTTCGAAGCCACTGGCTGCTCCAAAGGAGAAGAGACCTGGCAGTCTGCTCTCATAAAGATGACAGCCTGGAAAACCCCATGGGGCAGTTCCACTCTTATCACGTGAAGTTGCTATGAGTTGGAATCGACTCTACAGCAAATGGCAACAATAACAACCAGAAGAGCTTTCGTAAAACAAAAAGAAAACTAATTTGTATGAAGGAGCTCTGGTGGCGTATGAGTAAGGCATTTGACTGCAAACCAGAAGATTGGTGGTTCAAATCCACCAGCTGCTACATAGGAGGAAGCTAGGGCAATCTATTTCTGGAATGATCGACAGCCTTGGAAACCATTGGGGGGGTGGTCACTATGAGTTGGAATTGACTTGAGGACAGTGACTTGGGTTTTTTTTTTTAATTTGATACAATATCTAATATTTAAAAATAATATCTTATAAGGGGCTCTGGTGGTATAGTGCCTAAGACATTTGACTGCTAAGTAAGAAGGTTGGAGGCTCAAACCCACCAGTCACTCTGCAGAAGGAAGACTGGGCAATCTACTTCTGAAAAGATTTACCACCTCGGAAACTCAAAAGAGGGTAGCTAAAAGCCAAAAAACAAACTCACTGCCATGGAGTCGGCCCTGACTCATAGCGACCCCTTCTTGGGTTTCTGAGGTGGTATCACTGCAGAAGTAGATTGCCCAACCTTTCCTTCCAAGGACTGGTTCTTGGGTTTGAACCACCAGCCTTCTGGTTAGCAGTCAATGCTTTAGGCACTAATTGACTGTATAGCAGCGAGTGTTTTTTTTTATATATATATCTTATACTATATGTATGTCAGAATTAAAATACTTTCCATTTAAAATTATATAGAAAAGAAAAACGACCCTTAAAGATAAAAACCCGGAAGTTGTTCTGCAAGAAGGTTTTGCCTTATTCAGTTATTTTCTTCTGTACCACGTGGGGTCACCTCTGTGCTGGTCCCACTCTGCCTTTTCTCTTACTGTCCTTGTTGGCAGCCACGGGGTCACCTTCTAGCTCACGGCACCCCACGCACAATGGGATTGGACTGTTGACATCCATAGGGTTTTCCTGGGTTGTTCAAGCCGCATGTAACATGCCAGCCCCCACTGACAGATGGGTGGTGTCTGCACATGAGGTGTACCGTCCAGGAATCGAACCCTGCTCCCTTGCATGGAAGTGACAATTCTAGCACTGACCCACCACTAAGCCTGTGGTGTTTATGAATACGTGTCTCCATGCCCGTAGGCTGTCAGCGCCACCGAGGGACCGCTGCTGCTCTGTTTCTGAATTCCCCACAGCGACTTGTGAATGAAGTTCCTGGCTGTGTTAGGTACCAATGAATGCATTTCAGATTGGATTACTGTCCATTGATTTTTCTCAGCTTCCTTATTTGACTGCCTGGTGTGTCAATGGTATTGACAGTGATGGAGGGATCTTTATCAATATAGTGTGGAACCCCAAGAGCACGACCATCTGATACCAGTTGATTGAGATATTTTTATAACATCAGTCACATTTATAGAAGAATCAACATGAAAGGAAAAAAGGCAAAACAAATACAATTCTTCAGGTTTCAGCAAAAAGTGAGGATTTGCTTGCCTCAAAGGGTTTATCTTTCAAAGGAAAAATATTATTACTTTGAAATAGGAATGCACCTTCTAAACTCTCAGTGGCAACAAAATCTCTTACTCAAACAGCGATGTTCATCTTTTTTTTTTTTCTCCTGCAAAATGTTGTCAGAATATAAAGTCTTGATAAAAAGAAGTGAATCCGTTTTTAACATCTTTGCATTTGATCCTAGGGATTTTTTTTTAAGTTTATTAACTTTTGAATTTATTTAATTAGTTTTCAAGTATGGCTCTCTTTATTTGGAGGGGTCTTTGACCTTCTGTCAAAAACATTTGTTTCACCGGGGCGGTTAGAAGTGTTTACTGTAGAGGACACACAATGACACATCAAGTTCTGAATTTAAAAAAATTCCAGGACTTTCCAGACTCTTGGGAACTCAGGTTACTGGTACAGATCTAGCCATTTTCTTCATGGAAATGGAAGCCTTCTGAACTAAGGATAAAAGTATGCTTTTTAAAATATATATGTGTGTGTATGTGTGTGTGTGTAACAGTTCTATTGCAAATATGGTTGGTGAAGCGGAGGGTCAGTGAAAAAGGGAAGGCCCGCAATGAGATGGACTGACACAGTGACTGCAACGATGGGCTCAGGTATAGCAAGAATGGTGAGGCTGGCCAGGACCGGGCAGTGTTTTGTCCTGTTATTCATAGAGTCACTATGAGTCAGAGGGACCTCTGGTGGCGTGGTGCCTAAGGCACTTGACTGCTCACCAGAAGGCTGGAGGTTCAATCCCACCAGCCACTCTTCGGAAGGAAGACTAGGCAATCTACTTCTGTAGAGATACCACCTCGGAAACCCAAGGAGGGGTCGCTATGAGTCGGGTCTGACTCTACGGTACACAACAACAACAACAAGTCAGAGCCGACTCAACAGCACTACCACCACCAACAACAACGCAACGCAACACACTGCCGTGGAGTCGGATCTGACTCCTAGCGACCCCTCCTTGGGTTTCCGAGGTGGTATCACTACAGAAGTAGATTGCCCAGTCTTCCCTCAGAGGAGTAACTGGTGGGTTTGAACTTCCAGCCTTAGGCAGTCAGATGCCTTAGGCACTATGGACAATATAATCATCGTACCATACGTCTTCTTCTTTTTTTTCATTCTTTCTTTTTTAAAATTTTTTGTTTTAAGAGTTTGCTTTACATTCAACGTTATGTGTACATTTAGTTTCACTCCCCATTTACCATGCCCAACCCTACCCCAGTCTCCTCCCCTCCCTGCCCAGTGACCCCCCTGCTCTGTGCCCCTCAGAGTTACGCACTCCTGTGTGCCCTGCATTTCCTCCCTGCGAATGTTGCCCCTCTGGTGCCCCATGGTCAGTTGCCCCAAGGGATGCATTTCCACAGAATATGTAGGTGCGTCACCCTGGGTTGAGTGGTCTGCATGTACATCTTGTTTACTGTTTGGCTGAGAGCCAGGCCCTGGGTGTGATCTTTATTCCAGGCCCAGAATGTATCACAGGACCATAGTATTGGGGGTCTCACCAGACACCATCCACAGTTCACCTTTAATGTGTACGTTTTAGTACATTCGTACAGTTGGGCAGCAGTCACCAAAATCTAATTTAGGACGTGCTTATTACCCTAGAAGGCTGACGATTCAAACCCACCAGCCACTCCTCGGAAGGAAGATGGGGCAATCTACTTCCATAGTGATACCGCCTCAGAAACCCAAGGAGAGGTCGCTATGAGTCAGGTTCGACTCGATGGCACATTACAATAACAACAACATTACCCCCAAAAATATGCTGTACCTATTGGCAGGTACTCCCTGTATCCTTCAAACCACAGTCCCTGGAAAACACTGATTTACTTTCGGTTTCTGTGGATTTGCTTATCTGGACGTTTCATGGAATAGAATCATAGTATGTGACCTTTGTGTCTGGCTGCTTTCACGTAGCATGATGGTTTCCAGGTGCATCCATTTTGTGGCATGTATCAGAGCTCTTGTGATGCAGTGGTCAGAAGAATTTGGATGCTAACAAAAGGGTTGACAGTTTGAACCCTCCAGCCACTGTGCAGGAGAAAGATGAGACAGTCTGCTTCTGTTAAGATTATAGCCTTGGAAACCCCGTGAGCAGTTCCTCTCTGTCCTCTAGGGGCGCTTTAGGTCAGAATCGACTCCACGGCAGTGGGTGTGGTTTGGGCTTTGCTTCTGTGAAGATTGACAGCCTAGGAAACCCTGTGGTGCAATTCCACTCTGTCCTCTAGGGGCGCTGTGAGTCAGAATGAACTCCAGGCAGTGGGTGTGGTTTGGGCTTTGCTTCTGTGAAGATTGACAGCCTAGGAAACCCTGTGGTGCAATTCCACTCTGTCCTCTAGGGGCGCTGTGAGTCAGAATGGACTCCAGGCAGTGGGTGTGGTTTGGGCTTTGCTTCTGTGAAGACTGACAGCCTAGGAAACCCTGTGGTGCAATTCCACTCTGTCCTCTAGGGGCGCTGTGAGTCAGAATGGACTCCAGGCAGTGGGTGTGGTTTGGGCTTTGCTTCTGTGAAGATTGACAGCCTTGGAGACCCTGTGGGGCAGTTCCACTCTGTCCTCTAGGGGCGCTGTGAGTCGGAATGAACTTCACAACACACGACAACAGCGTGATAACTCTGTATTGAGGCTTTGAGGAACTGGCAGACTGTTCCAGTGGTTGCATCATTGTGTATTCCTCCTAGCAATGTAGGAGTGTTCTTCTGTCACCACATCATCATCAACACTTATTATTGTCTGTTTTTTTTTTTTTTTTTAACTTTCTGTTGTAGTTGGGGTGGAAGTTCACAGAGAAAATAAGTTTTCCATTCAACAGTTCACACACATTTTATTTCATGTCATTGATTGCAATCCCCTCAAGGTAACTCCAACATTTTCTTCCTAGTGCTTTGTACTTTTAACTCTTATATTTAGGACTGTAATTCATTTCTGGTTAGTTTTTGTATGTGGAAAGAGGGAGGGGCCTAAGTTCATTGTTTTGCATGTGGATATTGAGTTGTCCTGACTCTCTTTGCTGAAAAAAAATTTGTCCCAGAGTCTTGGTGTCCTTGTTAAAAATCATTTGGCTGTTGCAGTACAGTAAATTACATGGTATGGCTTTTCTAGCCATAGTCTTTGTAACTCCCACCAGATTACTGAGTGAGACCATGCAATTTAAACTCCTGATTGTTAAAGTCTTCCACCTGGGGTATTTCTGTTGGAGCAGCAGGAAGTAATCTTCTGGGAAAGTTCACGCTCTTTCAGGTGTGTAGAACTCTGATGTTGAGATTGGTTAGATTTGCTACTCTGCTAGGCTCAAAATAAGCCCTTGTAGAGGCAGAAGGAATCTGACTGCCAACTGAGAGAGACACCCGGCTGAGAGAGAGATGCATGGCTGAGAGAGACACGCTGCTGAGAGAGACACGCTACTGAGAGAGACACCCGGCTGAGAGGGAGACACCCAGCTGAGAGAGTCACCCGGCTGAGAGAGAGACACCCGGCTGAGAGAGAGATGCATGAGAGAAGCACCCAGCTGAGAGACAAAAGCAGTAGAACCAAGAGGCATGAGACAGAGAGGTAGGCTTACCTGGCCCACAGAGGCAGAGGCCAGGCCAAGAGGCCAAGGGTCAGAGAGGTGTGTCTAAGGGCACAGCAGAGGGGAGACTGTCCTGACTGAGTAACAGGATCCTGAGTACATTCCTGAATTTGAATTGTAGACTGTTGCTTCCCTAATAAACCCCATAATCAGTGAGTTCTGTGTGGCCACTGCAGCAAATTACCGAACCCAGCAAAGAGGTGGTGGGTGCCACAGGAGTGATGGTTGGTGTCAAGGCTGGTAAGAGAGCTGGAAGGTGGCGGGATGCCTGGCCTCATAAGAACGGGCTTTGGGCTGCTGATGGTGATTCTGTCTTCCTCTTGTGAAGTTAGAGGAGGTCAGAAGATGCCATCTCCATGTCCCTTGAGCAGCTGTAAATGTAAGGATTTATTTCTGGACTCTCAGTTCTATAGCATTTCTCTGTATTATGTTATGATGCCAGGATCATGCTCCTCCCACTTCCTGTGTTTCCTTTTCCCATTCCTGCTTCTCTCCTAACCCTTCCTGCCTCTGAACTTCATCCTTGGGCACATGCTGACCTTTGATCTCAAACAGTTGACTGTTCTAAGGAGTGTCCACCTTCCCAGAGTGATTGTTCACCTTGTAGACCTATTTTTGGGCCACGAGGGTTTGTTCAGTTACAGGTACGAAGGGTGACTAAGGGCCGTGGGCTCAGGGATTCTGCTGATCTCTATATGACCAGTAAGCCTGGTCTTCTTTGTGATTTTGAGTTTTTTCCTACGTTTTTCTTCCACTCTATCCAGGACCTTCTAATGTGATCCCTTTCAAAGTAGTGTTTAGTGGTAACTGGGCACCACCTAGTTCTTCTGGTCTCTGCATCATGGAGGCTGTGGTGGTTAAGTTTGTGTGTCAACTTGGCTGGACCTGGTTGAGTGGCTGGGCAGCTGGATGTAGTTATTCCCCATGATGAGACTGGTAATCCACTCCATGGTGGAATCTACTGTGAGCAGCTGAGTAGCTGCCTTTGAGATGTGGTCTGCTTCCCGTATATAAGAAACAACTTTGGGAATGGTCTCTAGCTTAAGGCACCCTTGAACCCTGCATGTAGCTGAGTCATTGTTCAGCAGCCTGCCTTGTTCTGCCAACCTTGGGACTTCAGTGAACTTAAATCAATGGCCTGCCATGTGGTTTGGTAACATCAGACTGTGCCTTTTTACTTCTCAACCTTGGGCTTGTCAGTCTCAGCAGCCAGCAACTGTCTAAGAAAAGCCTCTAGCTCCAGTGGGCCAGGAGCAGGAGGCAGAGCTGAAGCCTAAGGCTGAGGGACTTTCACCCAGTCCTTAGAACCCTTTGAACTTGGACTTAAAACCTCCCAACTGTAAGAGAATAAACTC
>NW_006922127.1:1368791-1372139 GCF_000298275.1 Orycteropus afer afer
GCTTATCTGGAAATGTCCTAATTTCACCATCATATTTGAGAGACAATTTTGCTGGGTGTATAATTCTTGGTTGGAAATTTTTTTCTTTCAGGGTTTTATATATACCAGCCCATTGCCTTCTTGCCTTCGTGAGTTCTGCTGAGAAATCTGAGCTTATTCTTATTGGTTGCCCTTTGTAGGTAACTTTTCATTTTTCTCATGCTGCTTTCAGGATTCTTTCTTTGTCTTTGGTTTGGGTGAGTTTCCTTTGGGGTCTCTCCTGTTTGGGGTTCATTGAATTTCTTGAATAGATATATTCTCATCTTTCATCATATCAGGGAAATTCTCTTCCAACAAACCTTGAGCAATTTTCTCTGTGGTTTTATTTGTCTCTTCCTGTTGTGGAATTTTTATTATACTTAGGTTATTCCTCTTGATGGTATCCCACATGAATCTTAGGCTTTCTTCATTTTGTTTTGACCTTTTTTCTGATTGATCACTTACCACAGTAGTATTGAGGTATTTCTCTTCAATCTCACTAATTTAATTCTGTCTTCCACTGATTCAATTCTACTCCTTTGCTCATTCAGTGTAATTCTTTTGAATTCCTTATCAGGAAGTTCCAATGCTGCTGCTTCCTCAGGGGTGTGTTCTGGATCTGTATCCTGGTCCTTTGTTTCTGCTACTTTATTTTGCTTCTTTGTGTGGACCATGATGGTCTGTTGTCTCCAAGACATTGTGATATTGTGGTAGTTCAGTTTGTGTGCCAACTTGGCTGGGCAGCTGGATGTAGTATTCCCCATGATGAGACTGGTATTCAACTCCATGGTGGAATTTACTGGGAACAGCTGAGTAGCTGCCTTAGGGAATGTGGTCAGCTTCCTGTATATAAGCAGAGGTATTGGGGAGTGGTCTCTAGCTTATGGCACACTTGGACCCTGCATGTAGCTGTGCCATTGTTCAGCAGCCTGCCATGCTCTGCCAACCTTGGGACTTACAATGGACTTGAAGTAATGGCCTGCTGTGTGGGTTGGTGACATCGGGACTGTGTCTTTTTACTTGTCAACCTTGGGTTTGTTAGCCTCAGCAGCCAGCAGCTGAGTGAAGAAAAGCCTCTAGCTTCAGTGGGCTGGGAGCAGGAGGCAGAGCTGCAACCCAAAGTTGAGGGGCTTTCACCCAGGCCCTAGAGCCTGGCACTTTGAACTTGGACTTAACTCCTCCAAATTGTAAGAATAAACTCTTGTTTGTTAAGGCCATCCCATTTGTGGTATATTCCTGTCAGTGGCACTAGGTAACAGAACAGATATCATTGTATTTATATTTATTTATTTATTTATTTTTTTAAATTGTGGTTTGGTTGAAAATTTACAGAGCAAATTCACTTTCCATACACAGCAGTTCACATATACTTTGTCTCATGACATTGACCACATTTTCCCACAATGCAACAGCTCCCCTCCCACTTCCTCCCCATAGTCACCTTTTCCCTGCATCCATCCCTCCATGCACTCCTGCCCCCTGAGCTGTCTCCTTGTGCATAAGCAGCCCTTCTTTCTCCCATGATTGTTCTCTCCAAGGTGTATACCTACCTCAGGTACACGTTCAACTCGTATGCCTGTCTTTCATTTGGCTGGAAGCCACAGGTGTGACTTTCCTTATTTTTAAATTGGGTTCTTTTCCTTGTCCATTTCTAAGAGTTTTTATATATCCTGTATACCTACTTTATCAGATACATAATTTGATAATATTTTCACTCATTTTGTGAGTTATCTTTTCACTTTATTCATAATATCCTTTGAAGCACAAAAGTAAATTTTGATAAAGTCCAATTCATCTATTTTTTCCTCTTATCACTTGTACATTTTGTGTCATATCTAAAAAAATTCAAGGACACAACATTTTACTCCTATATTTTCTTCCTAGTATTTTATACTCGTAACTCTTCTGCTGAGGACTGTAATCCATTTTTAGTTAATTTTTGTATATGGAAGGAGGGAGGGGGCCAAGGTCATTCTTTTGTATGTGGATATTGAGTTGTTCCTACAGCATTTGTTGGAAAAAAATTTTGTGCCTTAGTCTTGGTGTCCTTGTCAAAAATCAAGTGGCTGTAAATATAAGAATTTATTTCTGGACTCTCCATTCTGTATCATTTCTCTCTATTACTGTTATTATGCCAGTACCATGCTGTTTCAATGGCTCTGGCTTTGTGCTAAGTTTTGAAACTGGGAAATGTTAGTCTTCCAATTGTGTTCTCCTTTTTCAAGATTGTTTTGGCTATTCTGGGTCCCTTGAATTTCCATATGAATTCCAGGATCACCTTGCCAATTGCTGCAAAGAAGTGAACTCTGATTTTTATAGGGATTGTGTTGAATTGTGAAGGAGCTCTGGTGATGGTAGCGGGTAAGGCATTTGGCTGCTAACCAGGAGGTTGGCAGTTCAAGCCCAACAGCTGCTCCATGGGAGAAAGATGAGGCAATCTACTTCTATAAAGATTTACAGCCTTGGAAACCCAGTGGGGGTCACAATGAGTTGGAATCTACTCCATGGCAATGGGTTGGGTTTGGTGTTGAATCTGTAGATCAAGTTGGATAGTATTGGCATCTTAACAATAAGTCTTTTCAGCCATCACCATCCAATGTCTTTCCATTTATTTGTGTCTTCTGTAATTTTCTTCAATAATGTTTTGTAGGTTTCAGAATACATTTCTTTTGTTAAGTTTTTTTCCTGTTGTGGTCACCCTTCCAACACAGGATGGACCATCATCCAAAACTTACTTTAGATGTTGAGACTAATGGTGCCACATAAACACTAAGAGGATTTTAAAAGTTTATTTCAGGATTTACAAATTGAAGTCAAAGCAGGCTTCTCTAACAGGTGTGAAATGGATTGAGGGGGTAAGGAAAGGAGATTTGCTTGGGCGTTTTCTGTGGTTAGAATTGGGCTGGGGTGTTTTCAACCATAGGCTGGGACTCCTGTGCTTTGAACCTCCCACCACCACATGACAAAGGCGGACCTTGGGCTTTCCAAGTAACCCTCCCAGGTGTGGCACAGGGGAAGCAAGGAAGTAACCTTCCCAGGTGTGGCACAGGGGAAACAAGGAAGTAACCTTCCCAGGTGTGGCACAGGGGAAACAAGGAAGGGGTGAGGTGTAAGCTCTGTCCACAGTCAAACATGAATACAAAAAGAGTCCAACTCTTTTACTCCATTCCAGTGTATTTTGTTCTTTTTCATGGTATTTTGAATGACATTGCTTTCTTGATTTTACTTTTGGATTATTCCTTGCTAGTGCTCTGGTAGCATAGTGGCTAAGGCACTTGACTGCTAACCAGGAGGCTGGGGTTCAAACCCACCAGCCACTCCTCGGAAGGA
>NW_006922127.1:1373179-1376557 GCF_000298275.1 Orycteropus afer afer
CCTCGGAAGGAAGGTTGGGCAATCCTACTTCCATAGTGATACTGCCTCGGAAACCCAAGGAGGGGTCGCTATGAGTCGGGGCCGACTCGACGGCACATAAAAACAACAACAACAAGCACCTTCTATAAAATATGGAAAAGAAGGGGTGAGAGCTGACATTCTTGTCTTGTTCTTGATTTTAAGGGGAAGGATTCAGGTTTCCTGCATTAAATATCATGTTAGTTTGGGATTTCCCTAGGTGGTCATTATCACGTTGAGGAGTTCCCTTCTATTCCTAGTTTGTTGAGTATTTTTATCATGAAGGGATGTTGGGATTTGTTGAATGCCTTTTCTGTTTCTGTTCTAACAATCATGTGGGTTTTATTCTTTATTCTATTAACATGGAGTGTTGTATGGATTGCTTTTCATGTGTTAAACCAACCTTATAACTCTGGAATAAGTCCCACTTGGTCATGGTGTATAATTTTATGTGGCTTGTTCCAGTTTGATGGTTTGTGGGTGAAGACTCTGCAACTCTAGAGATACTAGTTTGTAGTTTTTTTGTTATTTTTTGCCATGACTTTGTTTGGCTTTGGTATCAAGGTGATACTAGCTTCATAAGACTATTTTGAAAGTGTTCTTTCTTTTCTCTTTTTTTTTTAAGAAGTTGTGAAGAGTTATTATTTATTTGGTAGAATTCACCACAAAACACATTTGATGTTGGGTTTTGTTTTGTGCGACTATTTGGTTACTAATTCAATCACTTATAGATACATTCAGATTTCTTTTCTTTTTCTTTTATTCTTGAATCAATTTTAGTAATTTGTAGCTTTCTAGGTATTTGTTCCTTTTGTAGGTTGTCTAATATTTACAGAAGCAGAGTGTCACATCTTTCTCCCACAGAGTGGCTGGTGGATTTGAACCAGTGACTTTTTGATTATCAGTCAAAGGGCTTACCCACTACACCACCAAGGCTTCCTAGTGCTGTATGGTTTTTCTCATGCCTTCTATTTCCTCACTGTATTGAGTTATTCTGTCCATTATTGAAAGTGAGAGTTTTCAGAAACAAAAGCGTTTTTGAGTTGCTTATATCTCCCTTCACTCCTGTCAGTTTTTGCTTTATGCATTTTGGGACTCTGTTGTTAGGTGCATATATATTTATAACTATTATATCTTTTTGCTAGATTAACCCTTTTATATTTCTAAAATGCTCTTCCTTATCTCTACTAACATCAAAACAATATGTTTTGTCAAGTATTGCTATGAACATACCAGCTTTCTCATTGCTCTTTACATGAATGTCTTTTACCATTATTTTACTTTTACTCTACTTCTGTATTTGAGTCTAAATTGTATCTCCTGGAGACAACATATAGGTGGATCTTGCTTCTTATGCAGTCTACCAGTGCCTGCCTTGTGATTGTTTGTTGAATCCTTTCACTGTTAGTGCTATTATTCATACCATTGGGTTTATGTTAAGCATGTCTCCTATCTTTTTACTTTCTCAATTTCTCATTTCCTGCTTTCCTCTGCAATAAATGAATTTTTTATTAGAATGCTTTCATTCCTTTAATGGTTTTTCCCCTCTGTGTCTGTTGAGTCCTTTTTATTATTGATTGTTCATTGTTGTTGTTAGTTGCCTCTGGGTGGATTCCATCTCATGATGACCTCGTGTGTGTTACAGTGGAACTCTGCTTCCCAGGCTGTGCCCTTCTGGAAGCAGGTTATCAGACACGTCTTCTGAGGTGCCTCTGGCTAGGTTTGAACTACCAGACTTTGGGCTCGTGGTCGATTGCTTAACAATTTCAGGGCTTATAATGTGCATCTTAAAGTTACCAGAATCTACTTCAGGTTTATAGTGACTTGTTTTAAGTGCCATATAGAAACATTAGGAACTCTGGTGGCATAATGCCTAAGGCATTTGACTGCTAACCAGAAGGCTGGCGGTTCAAACCCACCACCCACTCCTCGGAAGGAAGGTTGGGCAATCTACTTCCTTAGAGATGCTGCCTTGGAAACCCAAGGAGGGGTGGCTATGAGTCGGGGCTGACTCGACGGCCTTGAGATTCTATAGAAATGTCACTCTTAGTGGCCTTGTTTTCTCTTTTGTGTGCTATTCTGTTTATGCATATTTCATCTGTAGATGTTACAGATTCAGTAACACACAATTATAATTACTCCACTATATAATTAAGAGAGTAGATAGAAGAAAGAACACGTATGTTTTTAGATTTATATTAACATTTTTTTGTGTTATTTATCATATTTGTTTCTTTCCATTTGTTTCTATAGATTCAAGTTGCCAGCTTATGTCATTTCCGTATTCTAGTACAGTTTTCCTTCCATTTACTTCCTTTGTGCTGTTGCTGGTAAATATTTTTCTTTTCTATGTTTTGTAGGCTCATCAATACAAATGTATGCATATTGTTTTACATAATTGCATTTGAAATCAGTGAAGAGAAAAGAGGAAAAAATGCAGTCCTTTAAGCTGTGTTTCATGTTTGCTTAATTACCTTTACTGGTCCTCTGTATTTTTGTATGCATTCAAATGACCATGTTGGCAGTGGTATCACTAGAGTTGGTATCACCCATTCAGGGTGTCACCTCTGCCCCCATGGACCTCCTTCCATACCAGACCATACAGAATGCTTAGTGATGCTTACTGGCAATTTTAACCATAGAATGATATATGATAAGTACAGTTGTAAATTTCTTAAGTGTAGTATTTCTTAGAGTGTATAAATACTAACAACAAAAGTGTTTTGTAAAGTCTTTCTACAGTGAATTACGTTATTAGTTATGACAGTATTAGTTCCTGAGTGGAAACCTTTTTTGATTTTTCTTCTTCTTTTCCTTTAATCACTACTTCATTCTGAAAAAAAGTTGTTGATATAGGTTCACAAATACTACTGACCACAACATTGTAGCTAAAGCACCAGAAAGTCTGACAAAATCAGCGACTATGAAAACACTGGGAGCAATGAAAACAGCGATGTGTGCTTGTAGCGTGTGAAGACAAAACCATGTGATGTGAAGCCTTATTGCGGTTGGGTAATAATGACAGCTCTGACTGGAGTGCATTCAACTGAAGCCAAACCCAACCCACTGCCACTGAGTTGAATCCGACACATAGCCACCCCCGTTGGGTTTCCGAGGCAATAAAACTTTATGGAAGTAGATTGCCCCCACCTTCCTTATACAGAGTGGCTAGTGGGTTTGAACCACCAGGCTTTTGATTAGCAGTCAAATGCCTTAGACACTATGCCACCAGAGCTTCTTGGAGTATATTAGAAGGTTCAAAAAGTAAATTAGCATAGATTTTTAGCCTTGTAGGTATATTGATATGTGTAAACTGGGCTTACAAAAATGTTTTTGTTGTTATAACTAACTGCTAAACTC
>NW_006922127.1:1376841-1377544 GCF_000298275.1 Orycteropus afer afer
GTGTCACCCCCCACTGACAGTGTCACTCAATGCTGTCTACACCCCTGCACCTGCCTAGTAACACCACTGCATCTGGGATTGTTTGCTTTCAGCCTGAAGAATTTCTTTGAGTGGTCCCCTCCTCCCCCAGTAAGGTGGGTATGCAGTTAATTAATTCTCCGTTTTTGTTTATCCTGGAAATTCTTTAGCATTATTGAAAGATCATTTTCCTGGGTTTAAGGTTCTTGATTGACAGGTTTGTGTGTGTGTATGTGTGTGTGCTTGCGTGTGTGGTTTGGTATTTTTCCAGCATTTTGAATCTGCCATCCCACATTCTGGCCTCTGTTGTTTCAGATAAGAGGTCAGCTTTCAGTCTATCGGAGTTGACTTACACATAAAGAGTCATTTTCCTTTTGCTCCTTTCAACATATGGATTACACCTCAACAGAAAGAAAATGAAAACCCTCACAAGTGGAACAATAAGCAGCATGACGATAAATAGAGAAAAGACCGAAGTTGTCAGTTGCTTCATATTACTTGGTTCTACAGTCAACACCAATGGAAGCAACAGTCCAGAGTCAACAATGCATCGCATTGGGCAAATCTGCTGCAAAAGACCTCTTCAAAGTTTTGAAGAGCAAGGACGTCTCTTTGAAGACTAAGATGTGCCTAACCCAAGCCATGGTATTTTCAGTCGTCTCATATGCATGTGGGAGCTCTGGTA
>NW_006922127.1:1410073-1411884 GCF_000298275.1 Orycteropus afer afer
GGGGGCCCTGTACTAGGCTTATTTGTAAGTCTTTGTCTCTTTTGCCTCGACTGGGATCTTCCTGAGTGTAGGAACTGCCTCTCCTTCGAGTTCTCTCAAAGACCTGGCCTCGTGAGGGACCTTTCTCGTAAAGATTTGTCAATGTGCTGACTTAAGCTCTGGAAGATTAATTTTGATCTGTGTGTGGTAGAATGAAAGATCCCTAGTTCTGGTGGCATAGTGCCTAAGGCATTTGACTGCTAACCAGAAGGCCGGCGGTTCAAATCCACCAGCCCCTCCTTGGAAGGAAGGTTGGGCAATCTACTTCCGTAGTGATACTGCCTCGGAAACCCAATGTAGGGGTGCTATGAATTGAAATTGACTCAGCGGTAGTGAGTTTGGTTTTTGGTAGTGGCACAAATAGTTACGCACTTGGCTGCGAACCAGAAGGTTGGAGGTTCCAGGCTCCTGGGAGGTACCTAAGAACATAGCCCTGGCAGTCTGGTTCTGAAAGGTCATAGCTTTAAAAACCCCATAAGGCAGTTCTACTCTGTAACACGTGAGGTCACCACGAAGGGCACCCAACAAGAACAGCAACATGGTGGAACTGGGTTGATATCCACACTAAGTGGCATTGTTTATTTTGCCGGTCAGCTGAGAATAAGTCTGTCTTTGTTTGGGTTGATTTTAGCAGATTTAAAGAAAACCTCCAGTGCCAATGCTGCAAAATCCAACCTCCCCAAATCGGGACTCCGCCCTCCCGGCTACTCGCGCCTCCCGGCCGCCAAGCTGGCCGCCTTTGGCTTCGTCCGGAGCTCCAGCGTGTCCTCCGTGTCCAGCAGCCAGTCCGCGGACAGCGCCCAGACCGAGCCCAGCAGGACCAACCGTAAGTGGGCGGGGCTGGCGGAACGCAGGCGAGGACCAGTCAGTCCGAGCCTCATTTTCTTTGCTTGAGCGACTAAGAGGTGGGATCGCCTTTGAAAAAGCAGGTCCTGAAGGAAAATGGCCGACCTGGCACTTTCTCATTTTGTGGCACTGATGTGTCAGAAAAAGCTTTTTAAAGTTACACTTACTGTCTAAAAAAAATCACTTATCCACGTGCTGGTTCTGGAGCCCTGTTGCTTCTTGGGTTTACGTTAGAAGCCCAAGATGGATCAAAAAAGGTACACTGTGCTAGGAGCCTTGGCAGTGCAGTGGTTAAAGCACTTGACTGCTGACCAGAAGGTCTGGTCCAATCCAGAGGCTGTCAATCTTCACAGAAGCAAAGCCCAAACCACACCCACTGCTGCAGAGTGGATTCTGACCCACAGCGCCCCTAGAGGACAGAGTGGAACTGCCCCAAGAGGGTTTCCCAGGCTGTGATCTTTATAGAAGCTGACTGCCACATCTTTCTCCTGTGGAGCGGCTGGTGGGTTTAAACTGCCAACTTTTAGGTTATCAGATGAGCTCTTAACCACTACGCCACCAGGGCTCCTGTCTCTTGGGTTTACAGAGATATAAATGGACAATTGTGCAATTATACTTCCAAATTCTAATCTACTTTGTTATTCATAAAAGTGATGCAGTGCATCTTCCTTTGTCATGATGGTTTTGTAAGCAGTTTCTAAAGACTTATTGCTCATTGAGTTTCCTGAAGATGCTGTGGATGCTGTCTTCACCCAAGGATGTTTCAGGAATGTCACTGTAATTAGAGACAATATCATTGCATAAAGTGGTTAAGCTATTTGGCTGCTAATCAGAAGGTTGGAGGTTCAAACCCACCAGCTGCTCTACAGGAGGAAAATGAGGCATTCTGTTTCTGTTAAGATTGACAGCCTTGGAAACCCTCTGGT
>NW_006922127.1:1412019-1413383 GCF_000298275.1 Orycteropus afer afer
TTGGAAACCCTGTGGTGCAGTTCCACTCTGTCCTCTAGGGGCGCTGTGAGTCAGAATCGACTCCACGGCAATGGGTGTGGTTTGGGCTTTGCTTCTGTAAAGACTGACAGCCTTGGAAACCCTGTGGGGCAGTTCCACTCTGTCCTCTAGGGGCGCTGTGAGTCAGAATCAACTCAAGGGCAGTAGGTTATCATTGCATAGTAGACATCTCAAAATCAGAAGTAGATATTCATATTTCTAGATACATAGGTGCATATGAAAATTCCCTACATAGCATCCCTCTGGTAGGAAGTCTGTCTTTTAGAGAGAACATGGAAGGTAATTTGCATACGGGATACAGTCTTCAAGGAAGGAGTGAAGGTTTGAGTTGAGCCCTGTCCCCGTGGCAGCAGCTTCTGCTAAAGGAGGGCTGACAGGTGTGGAAGGAATAATTCCAGGTTTGCTGGGGGCAGTTCTGCTCAACTCTGCTTCAGAGGATACCTTTAGGGGGTGCCCCTGGGCACCAGCAGAGACCAGAGCTGTTACCTGCCAGAGAAAGTAACTTGTAGTTTAAAGACTTCATTTTAAAAAATGGTATCCAAAGTTCTTTTATGGTTTTGAAAACACTGTATCTTAGGATCATTGAATCATCCGCCACCAGTGACAGTGAAACCTGCCAGAGCTAGAACTCTCTGGGATGGCCCTGTGTTTCAGGCTCTTGTCTCATAAGGTTTCCACTTTTCTGTCATTTTCTATCAGTGGAAAGTGTTTGCATTTTCCTTCCTTGACAGGTTTCCACCTTACACAGGGTGGTTAAGTTGTGTGTCAGCTTGGCTGGGCCTGGCTGAGTGGCTGGGCAGCTGGATGTAGTATTCCCCGTGATGAGACTGGTCTTCTACTCCATGGTAGAATCTACGGGAGCAGCTGAGTGGCTGCCTTAGGGATGTGGGCTGTTCCCAATATGTAAGAGGCAGCTTTGAGAACAGTCTCTGAGCTTTTGGGTACGTTTGGGCCCTTCACGTAGCCGAGTCTTCAGTCAGCAGCCTGCCATGTTTCCTGCCGAGCTTGGACTGCCTCTGGACTTGAATCAGTGACCTGCCATGTTGTTCGGATGTGGAACAAGGGATATTATTGCTGAAGTCAGATGGCTCTTGGCTCAAAGCAAAGAATAGCAGAAAGGTGTTTACTTGTGTTTTATTGACTATGCAAAAGCATTTGATGGCGTTAATCATAACAATTTATAGGTTGTTGTTGTTGTTGTTGTTGTTATGTGCCATCGAGTCGAACCCAACCCATAGCGACCCCTCCTTGGGTTTCCGAGGCAGTATCACTACGGAAGTAGATTGCCCCATCTTCCTTCCGAGGAGTGGCTTGTGGGTTTGAAC
>NW_006922127.1:1414128-1417499 GCF_000298275.1 Orycteropus afer afer
GAAGAATGCTGAAAGTACCGTGGACTGCTAAAAGAACTAACAGAGCTGTCCTGGAGGATGTGCAGCCAGAATGCTCCTTGGAAGTGAGAATGGCCAGACTGCATCTCACCTACTTTGGTCATGTTGCCAGAAGGGACCATTCCCTGGAGAAGGATGTCATGCTTGGTAGGGTGGAGAGTTGACAAACGAGGGGAAGGCCCTTAACGAGATGGATTGACACGGTGGCTGTGGCTATGGGTTCAAGTACAGTAGGTATTGCGGAGCTGGCGCGGTACTGGACGGTGTTTCGTTCTGTGCATAGCGTCGCTATTAGTCGGAGGCAGCTCAACGGCCCCTAACAACAACAACAGCAACAACATGTTGTTTGGGAATCTTGGGACTATGCTATTTCATTTGTCAACCTTGAGTTTGTCGGCCTCGGCAGCCAGCAGCTGCTTGAGTTAAGGGACGCCTTCAGGTTCAGTGGCCCGGGATCAGGAGGCCCAGCTGAAGCCCCAGGTCAAGGGGCTTTCACCCAGCCCTTAGAGCCTGGCACTTTGAACTCAGACTTCTACCCTCCTAAACTGTAAGAAGATAAACTCCTGTTTTTTAAAGCCACCCATTTGTGGTATTTTCTATCAGAGTGGCATTAGAGAACCAAAATGCATGGGTTCTGGCATTTGCAGATCTTACTGTCAGTGCACAATTGGTCCCTTGTGACTAAATGGCAGAAAAACTTCCCATGTAGTTGGATTCATGCGTGAGTAACATTAGTAGATTTCTGATCCATGCAAGGCGAGGTGCTTTGATGGCACAGATTAAGTTAGTAGGAAGTTTTGTGTGGCCCTGAGGGCCACTGAAGGCCTGTGGATCGCTCGTGTCCCAGCAGAAAAGCCTTGCTGTTTCAGCATTCATGGGACAACCAACACAAGACTAGATGTGGCTCTTTTGCCTTCCTCCAAAGCTGCTCCTTACTCACAGGGTGTGTCTACACTGACTGCGGACATGCTACGTCTGTGGTATTAATAAAAACCCTTTTATTTTGAAAGAATCTAAGAACCACAAGAAGTTGCAGGAAAAAAAAAAAAAAAAAGCGCAGAGTTCCTGCATATGCTTTACCCAGCTTTTCCCCAGTGAAGAAGCCCATTCGACACTTTCTGCAGAAGCTGTTCAGTGCCGTTGGTTACCATCTTCACAGTGCGTGAATGTTTCTCACTGTTTCCTTTCTGGTTGTTCTGTTTCCATTCATCTAGTCTTCCTACCCCCTTACCTTCTCATCTTTATTTTGAAGTCATTGTTCACTGTTTGGTCTCCTAGAAGGGATTTTTTTTTTCAAAGGAGCCCAGTACTTATGGGCACTCGTCATTTATTTTGCTGCAAGGTGACTCTCAGGGGTTTTGGTCCAAGTTTATAAAGTGTGTGTGTGGCACTTTAAAAAAAAAAAAAAATTGTAATTTAGGTGAAAGTTCACAGAGCAAATTCATTTTCCATACAGCAGTTCATACACATTTTGTTTCCTGACACTGACTGCAATCCTCACAGTGTAACAGCTCCCTTCCCACTTCCTCCCTGTGGTTGCCTCTTCCCTGTGTCCTTCTTTCCTGTGCATTCTGCCCCTGAGCTGTCTTCCTGTGCAAGCACTGCCCTTCTGTTCTCCTGGGATTTATCACTCTAAGGAGTGTATCTCCCTGATGTCAATGTTCACCCCATATACCTGTCTGTTGTTTGGCTGGAAGCCATAGGAGTGAATTCAATTCCAGGCCTGAAGGGTAACTGGAGGCCATAGTCTCAGGGGTCTCACCAGGTCCTATCAGACCAGTAATATGTTTATTTTATTTTATTTTAATGACGTTTGGGGCACTTTTAGGAAATGCAGTATGAAACTATTCATGTTTCCTGGTTTAGCTTGGTTTCACTGCCTCCCTCTACTGTTTGCCTGAGTCACAGGGGTGAGTGGTGGTGAGTGTGATTAGGCTGCCGCATGCAGTCCACGGCCATGACATGGCAGGGCCGCTGGACTCCCCGCCCTCCCATGGGACCTTCCTCCTCCACACTGGCCCAGGCCCCCACGCCATTAAATCAGCTGCGCTGGGCCAAGGTTTGTCTTAGCTCCTAACTCAGGTGTCCGTCTGTGTCTTGTACCTTTCCCACAGGTTTGGCAAGTTCACCGGTCCTCTGAACGTGAAGGTGTTTCCCCATCCAGTCTCCTTCCCCCCACACGCCTCCCCTATTCCAGATGAGCGATGAGAACAGAGCAACTTGCTCTGGGTCCTGGGTCAGTGAAGTCCCCCATAGTTAGTTCTTAAAGTTGTCTTATATGAAGAAGACACCTGTGGGCAAAGTGTCTTTCCTTCCTGTCAGTGAGGCAAGTCTCAGCATCATGGCTGTCTTGAGAGTTCCTCCAGCCAGGTCCACCTCTGCCACCCTTTGCCCAGCATCAGACAGCCCCGTCCAGGATGCTTTAATTGATGAGGAGCCTATTGGATGACCCTATTGGATGTGAAATACTGGTGCCATAGTTTGCAGCATCATGTTGTTAGGTGCCGACTCAGAGCGACCCTGTGTACAACAGAATGAAACACTGCCCAGGCCAATACCAGAGACTGTGTTTCACTGCTATCCATAAGGTTTGCACTGGCCAATTTGTCAGTAAGTGCGTCAAGTCTTCTTGACTTTCAGCAAGCAAGATTGTGTCATCTGCAGATCACTGGTTGTTAAGTCTTCCTCCAATCCTGATGCCACACTCTCTTTATATTTCGTATTGTGAAAGGGTCCAGCACTCATGCACTCCCTTCCTGAATTTAAACCATGCAATATCCCCTTGTTCTATTCGAATGACAGCCTCCTGGCCTATGTACAGGTTCCTTATGAGCTTAATTCGTGTTCTGGAATTCTCAGTGTTTCACTGCTGCTCATAGGTTTTCACCAGCAAATTCTTTGTGAACTGGACGGCCCCATCCTTCTTCCAAGTCTGTCTTAGTCTGGAAGCTCCACTGAGGCCTGTCCACTACGGGTGACCCTGTGTTTGAAATACAGGTGGCATAGCCTCCAGTCTCACAGCAACACATAAACCACCACAGCAGGACAAACTGACAGGCCCTGTCTCTTCTTCCTTCTCCATGCAGTGACCCTAGAGCCGTGGTCCACAACTGCCTCTGGTCCTTTACATGTCCATCTCGGAGGACAATGATGTTAGCTCATTTAAACCTCCAAACAAAAATTCAGATCGTACTAGTTAGTGACCCACAGCCTTTTTAGATTTAAATTGGAGGGGAAAAATAATTAAGTTCTCAAAATTTCAAATCATGGCATTTGAGTGCTAGTGTTCAGATCTGACTCAGTGTGTAGTTCATTATTCTTTCCCAGTTTTCCGAGAAGGAAAAATAATCCCT
>NW_006922127.1:1419920-1420765 GCF_000298275.1 Orycteropus afer afer
GCTTCTTACGAGAGTAAATGGAGCTCTGGTGGTACAGTGCTTAAGGCATCTGACTGCTAACCACAAGGTTGACGGTTTAAACCCACCTGCTGCTTCGCGGAAGGAAGACCAGGCAATTGACTTCTGTAAAGAGTTACCACCTCAGAAACCCAATGGGGGTCGTTATGAGTTGGAATCGACTCATTGGCAGTGAGTTTGGTTTTTTGTTTTTACGAGAGAAAATACATTTCTGTTTGTTAAAGCCACCCCTTGTGGCATTTCTGTTACAGGAGCTCTAGAGAACTCAGCCACCTTTCTGCCTACCTTTGTCTCCAGCGATCCACACACGCAGCCTCAGTTGTACACATTCTTCTCTGGGGCCTTTGTCCTTTCCTGCTTTGGGGTCTTGGTGTAAGCCCGTCACCTCTGGAATGTCCTTCTAGCATCTGTCTCTGGAGATTCTGTCCAGATGCAGCATCAAAGCCACATCCTCTAAAAACCCTCCTTCCTCTTGTGAACCTAAGGTGGCCCCTTCCTCCTGGGAGCTCCCAGGGCCTTTTGCTTATATCAGTGCTGTGGGTGCTCATACACTGTCTCATTGAAGGCCCTCATTCACATTACTCTTGGAGGGTAAGTGACATCTCTTCATGATCACGGTATCCGTGCCTGATTCCTCCTTTATCCTAGTAATATTTCAGGAGAAATGCTTCTCCCAATAGAAACCTTTCCACTTACGTATACATGAGTATAGAGGAGTTCTGGTGGCATAGCGGTTGAAGCATTTGGCAGCTAACCAGAAGGTCAGTGGTTTGAACCTACCAGCCACTCTGAGAGAGAAAGGTATGGCAGTCAGCTTGCATAAAGAT
>NW_006922127.1:1421325-1422887 GCF_000298275.1 Orycteropus afer afer
TGGTGGTGTTTAGAGTATTATGTGTTGAACACCTTTTCTCTTTCTGCACAGCTCTTGATAATTGGTGAAGTTCATCCTGTGGTTTTCACAATTTTCTGGAATATCTGAAATGTTACTTTCTTTGCTGTGGTGTATGTATACATCACTGACACAACTCAAAGAGCAGAAAAGATAATAGCCACTGCCATTGAGTTGACTCAGACTCTTAGCAACTCTTTAGAACTGTTCCTTGGGGTTTCCAAAGCTGTCATCTTTATTGAAGCAGACTACCACATCTTTCCCCTGGGAGTGGCTGGTGGGTTAGAACCACTGACCTTTCGGTTAGCGGCTGAATGCTTCACCACTGTGCCCCAAGGCTCCTAGAAAAGATACTCATTTATTTAACTTATATTCAGAGATAAACCATTATGTAGACCAACTGAGATGCCTAATGACCTGTGTGTCTTCTTGTGTACAATTAGTCATTCTAAAAGAACCAGGCCAAAGCCTTCTGTAGAGACTATTTCAGAGAACTGAAAAGCTTCCAAAATTAGATGCCTTTGTTTGCAGAGCTTAGATGTGCTCATTAAATTCCAGACTTCCATTTCTTCTGTTAATGTTTGAAATAAATAAATAGATATTCTTTTAATTATTGAATAGGATCTGGATTCTGATGGTAGTCTCACATGGGAGCTAGCTATCCTTTTGGGGAAGGTTAATCAATGAAATGGGGGTTAACATGAAAGCGTTTTAGAGTGTTAACTTGAGCACTTATGCTCCTGAGTGCAGTAAAGTACGCTTGCATCCATAGCTGGTTTGATTTTCTGGGTCTGACATGCATGAGAGATCAGAGTTGACAAGGAGTGTTACTAATAATGCCTGCAGAAGCAGCCATGAACCGATCTCATGTTGCATTGCAAAGAGAGAGTCATTTTTTATTCATGGAAGAGGGAGCGAGCGGAATGTGACTTGTGGGGATAGATTGCAGAAACGCTGTTGCCTATTGGGGTTAAGCCTCACGGAAGCCTTTGCTCAAAACGCTGGGAAAATCAACTACATTTGTATGCAAATGCGGGCAGTCCTTGGATGCCCAATGAGCGTCCTTCCTAAGTCCCAGTCGGTCTGTAAGCCACAGTTGTGTGTAAGTAGGAACAGTGTGGGACAGTTCTGTCTAACGCCAGTTTGTCAGATGTTGGCCTTAGTATATAGTGTATAGCATACCTTTCTGTGCATGGTGTCATTGTTGTTGCTAGGTGCTGTCACGTCAGCTTTGGCTTACAGCAACCCTATGTACAACAGAACCACCAAACACTGCCTGGTCCTGCTCCAGCCCAACAATCCCTGCTACACCTGAGCCCATTGTTGCAGCCACTGTGTCAATCCATCTCACTGAGAGCTTTTCCCTTCTTCATTGACCTTCAACTTTAACAAGAATGATACCCTTCTCCAGAGAATGGTTCCTTCTGACAACATGAACAAAGTAGGTGAGACGAAGTCTGGCCTTTCTCTCTTCTAAGGAGCATTCCAGCTTCATTTCTTCCAGGACAGATCTTAGTTCTTCTGGTACTTTCAGCATTCTTCAC
>NW_006922127.1:1423422-1424730 GCF_000298275.1 Orycteropus afer afer
TTGAACCTCTAGCCTTCTGGTTAGCAGTCAAGCACCTTAGGCACTGCACCACCAGAACTCCCTTTCTATGTATATGAAACATTAAAGAAACACTTCCAGATGCACTAAAACATCTTTAACGTAGTCATACAATATAATCATAATGTTTTGATGCACATTGAGTAGGGGCCCCGTTTCTTATTATGAACCATTGTATGTACCTTGGATTTTTAATATAATAGGCTTAACAGGATTTGGTTCGTAACTGCAGGTTGTATGTAAGTTGGGTGTTTGTAACCTGAGGATTGCCTGTAACACACATGGTCCGTGTGTGTCTGCCAACCGTGCCCTCCTCTCAGGTACCTCCCTGAGCTGCTAAGCTGATCGTTTTACATGTTGCTGTTATTATGTTAATGGGACCATTTTAGTGTAGGGTTTACATGTTGCTGATAAAAAAAAAAAAATGACCATACCATGCTTACGAAAATACCTGGAGTGGGGGATGGAGCAGTTGGCAGAAAAACAACAACAACGTAGAACTCATGTGTTTAAAACTACTGTAAACATGCCTTGTTTTGTTTTTAAGAGAGCTGAACATTTTGGGATAATTTTTTTTTTACTCATATTAGAAATTAATGTCCGTTTTAACTGCTTTGTATCTCTTGGCAATCTTGTTCCGTGAAGATCAAGTTGTCCGTGTCCCTTCCCCGGCCTGCTTTCTCCCCACATTTGCTGTACAACACGCAATGTGCTTGGTTCTGGGGTCACAGTGGCCTGGAAGCCATGACCCTCAGTCTCGACAAGCTTGGAACCCATGTGGAGACAGGACCCAAATGCACATGAACTGTTGAATGTAAAACAAATTCTGCTCTGTAAGTTTGCACCCAAAGCACAATAAAAAATAAATAAAGAAATAAACAAAAATACCTTATGAATAGCAGAGAAACAGTGTCTGATACATTACTGTGCCAATTTATGAATAGTCCAGAAACATTGTCCAATACAGAGGAGGAAGATGAGTCAATTTGCTTAGAAAGCTCTCAGAGTAGGACTGGGAAAGAGCTGCATTATCAGAGTAAAATCAGCCTTACTCACATTGATAAGGTAAAGCTTTCGAGACCTCCATTTGCAGACGTGGCACCACTCAAATTGAGGAGAAACAGCGGCAAACATCCACTAATAATCAGAACATGGAATGTGGGAAGTATGAATCTAGGAAAATTGGAAGTTGTCAAAAATGAAATGGAACACATAAAAATCGATATCCTCGGCATTAGTGAGCTGAAATGAACTGGTTTTGGCCATTTTGAATCAGACAACCATGTGATC
>NW_006922127.1:1430599-1432164 GCF_000298275.1 Orycteropus afer afer
TGTGTGGGTTTTTTCTTGGATATTCATAAAATATAGGCGAGGAAAGTTGTGTTTTGATTTCTTTATCTACAAGAGCTCTGCCATGTCTGTCACATATTATCATTTAAGAAAATACCTCCAGTTGGCTCCCCTTTAAGTAAAACATATTTACGTCAGGTGACTAATAACGTCGCACACTCATCGGAGCTGATGACATTTACAACCTGTGCCCAGAATAGCAGCGGAGACTTGGATCTGATTTTATTTCTGTGCCTTTCCCATGTCTCTTGAAAGAAAAAAAAAAAAAAAGAGAGAGATAGAGAGGGAGAGAGAATATTTGGTTTTGCAGCATGTAAAGGGCTCTACTGCACAGTCTGTCGGTTGGCAGGAGTCTGACATCCACTGGCCTGGCGTTTTCCTTTGTAAACGTCTCACCCCAATTTGAGTGAGTGGGGACAGAGAATAGTGAGACAAAAACCAAACTAAGCTTCTGATGCTCTCTGGAAGCAAGGAAGTCAACCACATGTCATGGATGGATCTGAACACACGTGTCCCCAGACTCTGTAATTATGTAGTTCAAAGCCTTCTTTGCAAGGGAAGACATGGGATCGTTTTCTTTGAAGCTTGCTGTTAGTTTTCCCAGTTATTCCCACAAGTTTGGTTCTTTTTATTTTCTTTCCTTCCTTTCCACACGTTTCAGATTTTATGAGTGGAGTTTAGCAGTAAATATCTGTAAATGAACGTGTTTCCTTTATTGCTTGTGTTGTTGTTGTTGTTATGTGCCCTCGAGTTGGCTCCGACCCTTAGTGACCCCTCCTTGGGTTTCTGAGGCAGTATCACTACAGAAGTAGATTGCCCAACCTTCCTTCCAAGGAGTGACTGATGGGTTTGAACCGCCAGCCTTCTGGTTAGCAGTCAAATGCCTTAGGCACTACACCACCAAAGCTCCTATTTTATCTACCCTGACTTGGGCTATCTGGGCAAGCTGTTAGAAGTCACACTGTCCCTCAAAGAGTTGATCAGGTTTCTAAGTGTTATATCAGACATATTCTAGCTCACTCAAGGTATTTAATGAAAAAAGGATCCCCAGCACCCAAAATAAGGGAGAGAAAAAAGAAAGCATCACCTTGAACTATGGAACCAGTCGTTAAGAAAGATACCACCGTTGCATGCACAGTGGGCATTAAAACCAGTAGTTGTGGTGAAAGGATATTCTTTGAGGAAAGTTTGTTAACCTTGGTGAACTCAGTTTTTTTATTTTAAAGTTGGAAAGGATAGGACTGAATGAATTGGTCACGTTGGGCTCTGAAGAGCTGGCATTCTGTAACTTTATTCTGTAAGAAATAGGAGATCATTCACAGTTCTTGATTGGTGGGTAACCGTCTTCGAGGAAAATGAACATGATAGTAGTGACTACCAGTTTGGAGAATGGAAACTGGAGGTGAGAGACCTTAAACTCAAAACACCAAACCCACTGCCGTGGAGTCGATTCTGACTCACAGCGCCCCTAGAGGACAGAGTGGAACTGCCCCACAGGGTCTCCAAGGCTGTCAGTCTTCACAGAAGCAAAGCCCAAACCACACCCA
>NW_006922127.1:1432534-1437800 GCF_000298275.1 Orycteropus afer afer
CCATTCTGACCCACAGCGCCCCTAGAGGACAGAGTGGAACTGCCCCACAGGGTTTCCAAGGCTGTCAATCTTCGCAGAAGCAAAGGCCAAACCAAACTCACTGGCATCGAGTTGATTTTGACTCACAGCGCCCCTAGAGGACAGTGTAGAATCCCCCCCCCCCATAAGATTTCCAAAGCTGTAAATTCTCATGGAAGCAGACTGCCTCATCTTTCTCCCATGGAGCAGCTGGTGGGTTCCAACCACTAGCCTTTCAGTGAACAGCTAAGCAGTTAACCATTGCGCCATGACAGCTCTCTCTAGATAGATATAGATATGTCACTGGGTGACACAGATGGTTAGCACTCACCTGTTGCTGTTAGGTGTGGTTGAGTCGTCTCTGACTCATCGTGACCTTGCACACAACAGAACGGAACACTGCCCGGTCCCGCCCCAGCCTCACAATGCTCCCTCTGCTTGAGCCCATCATTGCAGCCGTTGTGTCCGTCCATCTTGTTGAGGGCCTTCCCCTTTCTCCTTTACCAAGCACGACATTCTTCTCCGGGGAGTGGTTGTTTTTGACATAATGGCCAAAGTAGGTGAGACCAGAGAAGAATTGGTGCCTCTAGAAAATAGAACAAACCTGTCCTGGAATATTCTTCGCCAGCACCACAACTCAAAAGCATCAACTCTTCTTCGGTTTTCCTTATTCATTGTCCAGCTTTCACATGCATATGAGGTAATTGAAAGTACCATGGCTTGGGTAGGCGTTCTTAGTACCCTAAGTGATATCTTTGTTCCTTAACACTCTTAAGAGGTCTCTTGCAGCAGATTTGCCCAGTGCAATAGGACATCTGATTTCCTGACCACTGCTTTTGAGGGTGTTGGTTGTGGATCCAAGGAATGTGAAATCTTTGAAAAGTTCATCCTTTTCTCCGTTTATTGTGCTCATTGGCCCAGTTGTGAGGATGTTTGTTTTCTTTATGTTGAAGTGTAATCCACACTGAAGGCTGGCGTCTTTGCTCTTCGTCTCTAAGGGCTTCAAGTCCTCCTCATTTTCAGCCACCAGTGGTGTGTCATCTGCCTGTCGCAGGTTGTTAATGAGTCTTTCTCCAACACTCATGCTGCGTTCTTCTTCGTGTCGTCCAGGTCCTCAGATTATTTGCTCAGCACCCAACTGCTAACCTAAAAATTGGTAGTTCTGACCTGCCCAGCAGGGCCTCCGAGGGAAAGCCCTGGTGATTTGCTTCCTAAAGGAAAATAGCCAAGGAGACCCTTTCTAGTCTGTGGCACATGGGGATACCATGAGTTGCATTCTCTTGACAGCAAAGGGCTTGGTTTGGTTTGATCATCTGTGTGTTGTTGTTGTTGTTAGGTGCCGTCAAGTCATCTCCAACACATAGCCACCACGTGTACAACAGAACGAAACACTGCCCGGTCCTGCACCAGCCCCACAATCCCGGCCATACCTGAGCCCTGTACATACATATGTATATGATATGTATGAGCTTTGTTCTCAGGCATTTGACTGCTAACCAGAAGGTTGGTGGTTCAAACCCACCAGCACTTCGCAGAAGGAAGACTGGGCAATCTACTTCTGTAAAAATTTACCGCCTCAGAAGCCCAAAGGGAGTCGCTATGAGTTGGGATCTACTCAATGGCAGTGAGGTTTTTTTTTTTTTAATTTATCTGTACACACAAGGAGCTCTGGTGGCCTAGTGCCTAAGGCACTTGACTGTTAACCAGAAGGCTGACAGTTGAAACCCACCAGCCACTCCTTGGAAGGAAGATTGGGCAATCTACTTCCGTAGTGATACCACCTCGTAAACCCAAGGAGGGGTCGCTATGAGTCAGGTCTGAGTCGACGGCACATAACAACAACATATACACACATATGGATCATGCATATGTACGTGAATATATACACACACATATGTATATGTATATAAATATACAGTGAAATCTGTGAGGGCCAGAACTTGACACGACTGCCTTGTTATTCCGGGTCTCACAAGTTTTCCGCCTTTGACAGGGGGCACTCTCTAGGAAGAATCCTAGCTTTTTAGTGTTGTGTTTTCTGTAGCTGACAGAGTCCTGCCTCAAACGGGTTCCAGCTTTCATGGATGTTACTGCACACACACACATCTGTATGTTTTTACAGGTTTGTTAAAAGCTGCAATGAAGTCCCCCCACCCCACCTCCTGCCCTTGCCGTGAATAACTACCACAGAAAGCCACCTACCTGGGACTCAGCTGTGTGTCATTGTGACAGACATCTGAGACCCAGCTCTCTTTCCTCGGCACTAGTTATTGGAAATTGTGTGTGGCAGGAAGTTGACATGCCAGACATCCACAGCTGTCAACTGCCAACACCCATTTACTCTGACCCTTTGATTGGAAGATGGAAAGTGCCAACACATGGTGGGTGCTGTCAGCCAGAGGGGGGGGCCTCTGAAGTTGGTACCGCCAAGGAGGCGTCCCTTCTGTTGCTGATAATAAGGTTTGTTAAAAAAGGCTACTGAGCCTGGGGGAAGGATCTCTGATGGCATAGTGGTTTGGCTGCTAACCAGAAGGTCGGTGGTTCACTCACTGCTCTGTGGGCGGAAGATGGAACAATCTACTTCCATAAAGATTGACAGCTTTGGAAACCCAGTGGGTTGCTATGAGTCAGAGTCAACTCTGTGATGATGGCGGTGTGAGCCTGGGTGGACTCTGTCAAGGTGACCTCACTTAACAAATATGCAATTCAGCTGGAGGGCAAGGTGCAGATGTTGTTTCTAGCAGGTGCTGTTAGTCTGTGGCAGTGACTTTGATAGTACATGAGAATGTCCATGGCTTCTTGGTTTTGACTGCCGCGGAGGAAATGACAGGAAGCGTGGGTGGCTCCGTGGTGGAACTCTGGACTTCCATGCAGGGGACCTGGGTTCGATTCCCAGCCAAGGCACCTCAGGCACAGCCACTACCCATCAGTCACTGGAGGCTTCTGTGTTGTTATGATGCTGAACAGGGTTTGGCAGAGCGTCCAGACTAGGACAGACTAGGAAGAAAGGCCTGGTGGTCCCCTTCTGAAGACCAGCCACTGAAAAAACCCTGTGGGTCCCACCGTTCAATTCATAGCTGATCACAAGGGTCTGCGTGACTGGGCAGCAATTGGTCCATTGTGCCTGGGGTTGCCAGAGTCTGGGCCCAATTTAACAGCAGCTAACAACAGCCAGGAAAAGGTGGGCTCACTGACTTGTCATTGCTCAGTGCAGCTGTGTCCATTTTGACTCATAATGCCTCCGCGTGACAGAGTAAACCTGCCCTGTCAGGTTTTCAGGCTGTGTAGTGGTAAGGCATTTGTCTGCTAACCAAATGTTTGGTGGTTGGAACCTACTAGCTGCTCCTAAGGCACTTGACTGCTAACCAGAAGGCTGGCGGTTCAAACCCACCAGCTACTCCTCGGAAGGAAGGTTGGGCAATCCTACTTCTGTAGTGATACTGCCTCGGAAACCCAAGGAGGGGTCGCTATGAGTCAAGTCAAGTCAATGGCAGTGAATTTGGTTTGGGCTTTGCTTCCAGTGGATGTGGTTTGGGATTTGCTTCTGTGAAGACTGACAGCCTCGGAAACCCAAGGAGGGGTCGCTATGAGTCAAGTCAAGTCAATGGCAGTGAATTTGGTTTGGGCTTTGCTTCCAGTGGATGTGGTTTGGGATTTGCTTCTGTGAAGACTGACAGCCTCGGAAACCCAAGGAGGGGTCACTATGAGTCAGATCCAACTCGATGGCATATAACAACAACAACAACAAGCTGGTCCATAGAAGTAAGATGAGGTAATCTGCTTCTGTGAGATGTACGGCCTCGGAAACCCAATGGGGGTCGCTGTGAGTCAGAATCAACTCAATGGCAGTGAGTTTAGTTTGTGGTGATCTTTACAAGAGCACATCACCAGGGGTTTCTCCTGTGGAGCCAGGCGCTGGGGGGTTCAAAGTATCCATCCTCCTGTTAGCAGCCAAGTGCTTCATCTTTGCAGCACCAGGACCAGAGATGTGGAGAAGACATTACTGGTTACAGACTGGTCATTTGTCCAGGAACTGCGGATTCTCTGTGGGTAGTCCTTCACGTCCATCACACACCTCACGCTCTGAACTAGCTTTCTTCTTAGCATGCCCACCACTGCCTGATCCTTCCAGGAGTCCTGTTTCCCAGTCATAGACCTCTAGTGTGTTGACCTTGGCACTTTCAATATGACCCAGGTGACTGTAGTCATTCCACACAGGGAAGATGGGTATCAGGATAGGTAAGATGACTCTTATCAAGATCTCAGAGTGAGTGCGTGATGGACTAGAGGGTCCTCGGGCACTAGGGAGAACGGCACTGAATCTAGCTGAAAGGTGCACTGGAGAAAGGCTACCTGTGTAACTTGACTCATAGGACAGGGCTCCATTGTTGAAGTCCTACAAGATGAACTGGCGTTGACTAGAATCTGAGTTTCCCATGATACTGCTTGCTTTGCTGGGTGTCTAAAGAAAACTGAACTTAGATACATGGCAGCCCACGAGCAGTGCGTAGACACTGGTTCATGGTCTACATTAGCAGCCCCCAGAGAGCATCATGGGAAGGAGATGGGAGTGTTTGTTTTACCAGGACCCTGTGCTCCTTTTTGAAGACTTCAGCAGAGGCAGTGAGGTGGGCATAATGGTGCCCTGGGAGCGTTGGAGAATGGGGAGCTGAACAAGGACTTGGGTTGTCACCTTAGACACATCACATAATCCCCATGGGTCTCCAGTGTCCTGTTATGTGAGGGGCTGGGGGACGGAACGGGCATTTGCAGAACACCTTCTGCAGAAGCCTTATGTCTGGTTGCTCGACTCCAGAGCTGAAGGCTCTCCGTAAGGTGCCGCTGTCCCTGGACATGCGTCTGCTCTTCTTGGTTCTGATTCTGAAGACATAGGAAAGGCTCCTCCTGTTGCCCAGGCACTCTCCTTGATCACAACTTGAAGACTTTGAAGTTACGTTAGTATTTAGTTACATCGAGTGTTGTCAGAATATATTGTCAGTCAAAATTAATTCTTGTAGCGCTATATACCTAAACCAAAGAAGCTCTGGTGGCACAGTGTTTAAGCACTTGGCTGCGAACTGAAGGGTCATTGATTGAAACCCACCGGGTGGCTCCACAGGAGAGAGACCTGGTGATTTTCTCTCATGAAGATGACAGCCTAGGAAACCCTAGGGGACGGTTCTGCTCTGCCTCCTAGGGGTGCTGTGAGTTGGAATCCACTGGACTGCTGTTCTGGTTCCCTGGTGCC
>NW_006922127.1:1439290-1444063 GCF_000298275.1 Orycteropus afer afer
TAAAAAGTTGACTGAAGTCTGTGGGAAAATTGGTAACAGAAAGAAATGTCTTTGATTCTAGCTCAGTGTTCTTTCCCTCAGAATTCTGTTTGCCTCTTGTGGCTGATGATGGACCGGAGTCTGACACACCCAAGTGTCCTCTACCTTGCCAGCGGGGTTTCTAGGAACATGTTGTTGTTGTTACATATGGTTGAGTCCGCATGTCAGTTGGTTGAAAGCTCCCTCACTTGGGTCATGCACACCTTAGTCTTCAAAGTGACGTCTTTTCCCTTTACCACTTTAAAGAAGACTTTTGCAGCAGATTTGCCCAATGTAATATGTCATTTGATTTCTTTCTTCCTTTTTTAAAAAATTTGTTTGTATTGTGATTTGTATGACAGCTTACAAAGCAATTTCATTTTCCACACAGCAGTTGATACACATTTTGTTTCACGATATTGACTGCAATTCCCCATGGTGTATCAGCTCTCTTCCCACTTCCTCCCTGTGATTACCTCTTCCTTGTGTCTTTCTTTCCTATGCATTCCCACCCTCTTAATGCCATTTGATTATTGACTGCTGCTTCCACAGACTTTTATTGTGGCTCCAAGTACAAAGCCTATGGCCATGTAAAATTTTATCAAAAAAAAAAAAAAAAAACCCACCATGGGTGACAATGAATAAGGAAGACCGAAGAAGAGTTGATGCTTTTGAGTCGTGGTGCTGGCAAAGAATGCTGAAAGTCCCATGGACTGCTGAAAAATACTAACAAATCTGTCCTGGAGGAAGTACAGCTGCAATGCTCCTCGGAAGCGAGAATGGCCAGACTTTATCTCACCTACTTTGGTCATGTTGTTAGAAGGGACCATTTCTCTGGAGAAGGATGTCATGCTTGGTAAGGTGGAGGATTGACGAGGGAGGGGAAGGCCCTCAACAAGATGGATTGACACAGTGGTTGCAGCGATGGGTTCAAGTGTAGCAAGGATCGTGGAGCTGGCGTGGGTCCAGGCAGTGTTTCATTCTGCTGTGCATGGGGTCCCTGTGAGCTGGAGAAGATAGCACTTAACAACAACATGGGTGACCCTGCTGGTATTGAAAATACCAGTGGCATACCCTCCAGCCTCACGGCAACATACAAGCCACCACAGTACAACCAACTGACAGACAAAAGACCTCTTTAAAATGCTGAAGAGCAAAGATGTCTCTTTGGGTTAGGTGCATCTAACCCAAGCCATGGTGTTTTCAGTTGCGTCATATGCATGTGAAAGCTGGTTGGGGAATAAGGAAGACCGAAGAAGACTTGATACTTTTGAGTTGTGGTATTGGCGAAGAGTATTCCAAATACCACAAAAGGCCAGAAGAAGTGCAGCTGGAATCCTCCTCAGAAGTGAGAATGGACAGACTTTATGTCACCTACTTTGGTCATGTTGTCAGAACGGACCATTCCTTGGAGAAGGATGTCATACTTGTCAAAGTGGAGGGTCAACAAATAAGGGGAAGGCCTTCAACGAGATGGATTGACACGGTGACTGCAGCGATGGGCTCAGGTATAGCAGGGATTGTGGGGCTGGCAAAGGACCGTGGAGTGTCTCATTCTGTTGCACACGGGGTCGCTATGAGTCAGCGCCAACTCAGTGGCACCTAACAAAAACAGCAACTGTAGAGATTATAAGGTGGGGTCAAAAGAACCATTTATAATAGCTGCAAAGACAGAAAATTAAAAAAATTATTTTAAATAGTACTAAGTAATGTACAGAATTTGTGAAGGAAATGACAACACTTTGCCAAGAGATAGAGAAGATTGGGATCAATGTAGAGACGTGCCTGGTTCCTGACGGGAAGGTTCAAGACTCTGCTGATGCTGTTGAGTGTCCCCGCAGTGCCTGGGAGATGTGTCGATGACAGTGTCAATCATAATCCCAGCAGGACTGACCAAAAAGATTTCAGTATTCATCTGTCAGAACAAAAGTACAAAAATACCCAGAAAATATTTGAAAATCACAAATAATGAGGAAGCATTTGCCCTTCTAGTTTTAAAATGTATTGTAAGATTTATCCTCAACCTATATGATTGTGAGACAGAAGAACTAGATGGTGCCCGGCTACCACTGTCAACCACTCGGAGGGGGATCTCTGTAGGAGATCCTGGATAGAGAGGGAGAACAATGTGCACAAAACTCAAAATCATTTGGAGGAAAAAAAAAAGGGGGGGAGGGGGGACCAGGTTTGCTGGTCCGATAGAGCCTGGTGGAACCACTGAGACTATGGCCCCTAGCTGCCCTTCAGGTCTGGAACTGAACCCATACCCGAGGCTTCCAGCCAAACAAAAGACAGGCATATGAGGTGAACATTTACACTAGATAGATACAGCCCTTGGAGAGAACAATCATGGGAGAATAGAAGGGCTTTGTGTGCACAGGGAGACAGCTCGGGAGGGAGGAGTGCATGGAGGGATGGACACAGGGAAGAGGTGGTAACTATTGGGAGCAAGTGGGAGGGGAGCTGTTGCATTGTGGGAAATTATAGTCAATGTCATGAGACAAAGTGTATGTGAATTGCTGTATGGAAAGTGAATTTGCTCTGTAAACTTTTGCCCAAATCACAATTAAAAACAAGCCAAAACTGTATTTTAAGATTTGAAGTGATTAAAATATAAACCAGCATCTCAGTGGAGTGAAATAGAAGATTTAGCAATAAGCACAAGCCAATCACTCAGTCCCAACCAATAAAGCTTTTCTCATTAGTTAATATGTGCATATGTTAATTAATACATATATATGTGTACATACCTAACACGTTTAATATGGAAAGGACAGATTTTTCATTAAGGAGAATTGGGAAAATTTAAGGACAAAAAAGTCAAATCTCTGTCCCCTATTATTTGACAAAAAATAACTTTCCTATGAATTAAACATGTAAATCTAAAACAAAAATAAAACCATAGAAAACAATAACAGAAACAAAACCATAAAACACCAGAAGAGGATATAAAAAAAAACTTACTGCCATCAAGTTGATCCAGACTCATAGTGACCCCTCCTTGGGTTTCCAAGATAGATCTCTATGGAAGTAGATTGCCCAGTCTTCCTTCTGAGGAAGCGGCTATAAGTGAATGTTTATGTTTAATCTTAAAATATAAAAATGTCTTTCCATCAGGAAAGGAGTTCTGGTGGCACAGCGCCTAAGGCATTTCACTGCTAACCTGAAGGTTGCCAGTTCAAATCCACTAGCTACTGTCTGGAAGGAAGACGGGGCAATCTACTTTACCACGTGAGAAGCGCAGTGAATCAAAATCGACTCGGCGGCAGTGGGTTTGGTTTTTGGTTTGGTTTTCCAATCAGGACACCAAAAGCAAAGGCCTTAAACAAAAACATTGAGAGACCATTTTAACCTGCATGAAAAGATGAGAAGTCCTTTCCAGTTATTTTAAATCTACATAAAATGTAAAACTTCTTTGTTGTTGTTGTTGTTGTTTGCCGTTGAGTCGGCCCCAACTCATAGTGACCCCTCCTTGGGTTTCCAAGGCGGTATCACTACAGAAGTAGGATTGCCCAACCTTCCTTCCGAGGAGTGGCTGGTGGGTTTGAACCTCCAGCCTTCTGGTGAGCAGTCAAGTGCCTTAGCCACATGCTACCAGAGCTCCTAAAACTTCTTTAGGTAATAAAATAATTTAGGTAAACGTTTTAAGGCAAACAATAAAATGGGAAACATTCACAACCATAATGAACAATGACTAATATCCTTAATATGTAAAGAGCTCTTAAAAATAAGTAAACAACAGCTCAATAGCAAAAATGGGTAGAAGATATAAGTGGACATTCTTAAGAAAAGCAAATTCAATATCCAACAAACTTACAATAAATTTTCACCCGCATCTTGAATATAGTAAAACAAATAAAGTAATAAAACATTTTGTGTTGCCTTAGACGGTACAGATTGAAAAGCGTGATAACAGGTACCGAGCTGGTGAGCATGTGAGGAATGGGGAGACTCATAACTGTTGTCAGAGTCGTAAACTGGTGCCGTATTTAACGGGGCCACTTTGGTGATATTTCCAAAGAAACCCTTAATATCGTGCAATTCTTTTTTTCAAGCAGTTTGACACCACGCATCATCTTAAGGAAGTACTCAAACAGATATGTCTAAGACAGTGCGCAGACATACTTGTCATAGTAGCGAAATATTATAACAACTGAAATCTGTCAGAGGCAATTTGGTTAGAAAAGAAGATGGGAATGTATTATGTCTTTTAAAGATGTGAATAAAAACAGAGGGGGGAGAAAGGCATATTGACCTTTTTTTAAATTGCCTTTATCAGGCACCTGAAGAGGAGTTTAAATTTCTGTACCAAGTGGGTGGTGGGGAGGGCAGCCTCTGAGGACAAGCCAACCTCCTCTGAAGTCCGATATGCATTAGAGTTCTATGTATTCTTTCTTTTTCTTTGATAATACTTTATTGTGTTTTGGGTGAAGGTTTACACAGCAGTTTGGGTTTCCTCCCAATAACTTTTGCACAGATTGTTCAAGGACATTAGTTTCATCCTGCAGGATGTATGTATGAACATTGTAGGAACACTTTCACTATTTCCATTCTGGTTTCTTCATTTGCTCCATTAATCGAGTTTCCCTGTACCCTTACCTCCTCGTTTGGTTGTCAAGTAATTGGGGATCGTTTGGTCTGTTGTGCATGACTTTTTTTTTTTTTTTTTTTTAGGATTTGGGTGAAGATTTACAGACTAAATTCACTTTTCATACAGCAGTTCACATATACTTTGTCTCATGTCATTGACCAAAA
>NW_006922127.1:1444928-1446539 GCF_000298275.1 Orycteropus afer afer
CCCATGTTTGCTTTCGCTGACAACTCAGTACTGTATATGCAAAGGGGTTCATATTTGTTGTCTGTACTGCCCATGTGTGCATGACTTTTTAAAACAGCACAGTCCTTAGGGGTGATCGTCTTCATCTGGTGAGCCTGTCTGTTATTTTGCTGAAAGTTGACCTCAGGCTAGTTGTGGTTCAAGGTTTAAAGAGTATCTCAGGACACTTGTTCTGGGGAGTCCTCTAGTTTCAACCGAGACAATAAGTCTGGATTTTCCAAGAATGTGAAGTTCTATTCCACATTTTTACCCATTCTGTCAGGATCCATCTGGTGTGGCCATGATCAAAGCAATAGGGACTGGTAGCTGGGCACCATCTAGTACTTCTGGTCTCGGGAGATGAGGCCATGGCTCACGTAGACTGTTGGTCCTGTAGATGAGTTTTTGCTTTGAGTCTTTGGTTTCCTTCTTTCTCTTTTGCTCCATCGAGTAGACACTATTTTGTATCTTAGAGAATTCCACATACTCTTGAATTCAGTTATTTTGGGCCATGAAGACTGAAACCAAAACCAAAAACCAGACTCACTGTCACCGAGTTGATTCCAACTCATAGCAACCCCCACTGGGTTTCCAACTCTAAATCTTTATAGAAGCAGATTGCTTCCTCTGTCTTCCACAGAGTGTATGGTGGGTTTGAACCACTGACCTTTTGGTTTGCGGCCAAATGCTTTAACCATTACACCACCAGAGCCCCTTGGAAGATGATAGAGGGGCATAATAATCTGTATAATAGTCAGACAAAAAAGATGAACGAAAGCCACAGAAAATAATTGATACAGTGAAGGAAAAGCCAGCATCACCCTGTGTTCAGGAAAGACTGTGAAAAAAAGCAACTTTGGCGGGTGCTGTTGCATTAGGGAATAGACAATATGTGGGACAAAATGCCCAATCACTTCCCTAACAAAGTGTAAATGTCTTTGAAATTTTACTGTCTTCTTGTATTTCTCATGGAAGTCTTAACTTCAGTGAGCATAAAATTCCCCATAATTGCTTATTACTTTTTCAAGAGACAGTGATCTGGAAGCTTTAAAGGACTCCTGTGGAAACAGCTCTCACTGATGCCTGAGAAAACTAGCTTCGCATGCGTCCAACAGATGCTGTCTGTCTGACATGGGTTCCTGAAAATGACTGGTCCATTTTCTTCTCGGACCTCTCCAGGAAGCTCGATGACAAGCCTGTTGTCTCTGTGCTGTCTGGGTTCTCAAGCAACAAGACAGAAGTAGACATGGAAGATGAAGGTCCGCCACACTAGAACTTATGTTTTAAGTTTTATTCCTTTATGAAATTAAAATAAAAATATCTTACGTAGTATTCATTTATATAAGGAATTATATATTAATTAATTTGGACAAGCAATGCCCTGCAGAAAGATGTGAGAGAATTTTCTGGAGAGTGATAATAAAGGAAAATTAAGTCTCACAACTCACTGCCATCGAGTTGGACCTGACTCATAGCGACCCCTCCTTGGGTTTCCCAGGCTGTCATTCTTCACAGAAGCAAAGCCCAAACCACACCTACTGGAAGCAAAGCCCAAACCAAATTCACTGCCATTGACTTGACTTGACTCATAGC
>NW_006922127.1:1447524-1454277 GCF_000298275.1 Orycteropus afer afer
GTGTAAATCCAATAGTCTGTGATGTCATCTGGTGACTATAGGGCAGCCTTGGGGTCAACGGAACATCAGGTTTTACATCCGGAAAGAAGTTTGTTGTGTCTAAATCTTATGCATACATGTGAGGGCTGGGTGTGGGGTAGGCACCCACGTTCCGCTTCTTGTCTTTTTTAAAAATTTTTTTTATTGTACTTTGGGGGAAAGTTTTACAGAGCACATTAGTTTTCCATTCAACAGCTGATACGCGTCTTGTTTCCTGATGTTGACCACAGTCCCCTCAGTGTAACAGCGTCCTTCCCACCCCCGCCCTGGGCTCCGTTTCCACTTATCCTTCTCTCCTGCCCTTTCCCGCCCTTGCTGTGTCTGAGCAAATGCTACCCTTTTGGTGTCAGGTGGTTGACTGTGCTGAGGATCACATTCACTTTCTAGGTCTGTCTGTCATTTGGCTGAAAGTTGATCTTCAGGGATGAAGTCACGTCCAGGCTTGAAGGGTGTCTAAGGGCCCAGTCTTGGTGGTTCCACCAGTCTCTATCAGACCCGTAAATGGGGTCTTTCTTACCATTTTGAATTGTGTTCTGCACTTTTTCTTTTCCTCTCTCTCTCTGTCCAGCACCTTCTTTGGTGATTCAGCCTCTTAAGTAGCGTCATTGGTTTAAATATGAGTCTGTGCTCCAGTAGTTTGCAGTCCAACCCCAGAAACATGTAGGTTGCCAAGCAACCCACAGCTGCTGTCAACAGAAGCCAATCAACCCTTCCTTTCGTACCTCCTAAAACGACAGAAGCAATATTGAATGTAAATATTTTCATTCCTTCCTACTCTGCTGAAGAAGGTAAACAGTCGGAGTGTCAGGGGCTCGCTGTTGCTACAAGAACAGCATTTCCTGCGCCTGACTCCACGTTCTGTTTTCTTTGCCAAAGCAAAGCCAGTCTTTCAGCAGGGTGGAGGCAAAGGGTAGCCCCTGCTACGCTGTGTACCCCAGGAGGACAAGTCACTTTATAACAGGGGTTCTGGAGTCACTCAGGAAAACAGAGTCGTTCCATGGCACACTCTTTGGATGATGCCTTTTTAAATGCAGAGGATGGCATTTTGGTTCGTTTTAGGAAATGAAGATGGGACTTTGGTTACTTACCATACCTTCTGAACAGAGCAATGACACAGACTTGCACTGGCGGCCGTCTGAAATGTAACTGTAGGTCTCTCTCCGGAGGAAAGAAGAGTGAAGAAAATCAAAGACATACAGAGACAGTTAGTCCAGGGGACTAATGGAACATGGGAACCGTAAACCCACCCGCCCCTGAGACCAGAAGAACTGGATGGTACCCGGCTTCCAGTACCAACCACTCGGAAAGGGATCAGAATTGGAGATCCTGGGAGACAGCATGTGGAACAAAATTCAAACACATGAACAAGACCAGGATTACTGCTTGGATAGAGACTGGTGAAAATCCCAAGACTACGGCCCCGAGTCACCCTTCAGGCCTGGAACTGAACTCACTCCCGTGGCTTAACTCTCAGCCAAACAATAGACAGGCCTCCGAGCTGAACATCTGCACCAGGGAGATGCGCTCCTTAGAGCGGTCAACCGTGGGGGACCAGAGGGCAGCGTTTGCACAGGGAGAGAGGAATGCATAGGGAAGGGGTAACCACAGGGAAGAGGTGGGAGGAGAGCTGTTACATTATGGGGATTGTAATCAGTGTCACGAAACAAAATGTACGTGAACTGTTGACTGGAAGATGAATCTGCTTCGTAAAATTGCACCCAAATCACAATAAGAGGTTCAAACAGACTCACATACCAGAAGGCATTGTCTGCAGCCTCTCTTTACAAACATCTGTGATGCACAGGCATCAGCCAATAGGAAACGTACAGAACCAGCCAATAGGAAACGTACAGAACTGGAATGAGTCAACTGAATTGGCCAAAGGATTCTTGCAGAAGAAAGGGGATTCCCTTTTCATTCTGCATCAAGAGTTGTTCCTTCTATTTAGCGGTTGCCATTGCATTAAACTGTCTATGTCTGGAGTGGACCCATGGGGAATCTAGTTAAACACGTGACTTTTTTTTTTTTTTTAACTTTTTACTGTGATGTGAGTGAAGTTTTACAAAGCAGATTCATTTTACATTCAACGGTGCATACATATTTTGTTTCCCGAAGTGTAACAGCTCTCCTCTCACATCCCCCCTGGGGTGACCCTTTCCCTGTGTCCTTCTTGCCTCTGCGTTCCTGCTTCTTTGCCTGCTTGTAATTTATTTTGACACTCACTCTCTTTCTCCAAATACCAAAATTCAGGTTGATGGGAAGACCAAGCACCCAGACTTCCTTTTGCCCTTAGCTCTCACTCGTCCTGGGAGCCCATGTGGATGACTCACTCAGCACCTTCTAACCTCATTTCCTTGCCTCACTGATTCCAAACCCACTGCTAGCCAGTTGATTCCAACTCCTAGCAATCCCCGTGGGGTTTTGTAGGCTGTCAGTCTTTATGGAAACAAAGCCCTAACCACACCCACTGCATGGAGTCGATTCTGACTCACAGCGCCCCTAGAGGACAGAGTGGAACTGCACCACAGGGTTTCCTAGGCTGTCAGTCTTTGCAGAAGGAAAGCCCAAACCACACCCACTGCTGTGGAGTCTATTCCAACTCACAGCGCCCCTAGAGGACAGAGTGGAACTGCACCACAGGGGCTCCAAGGCTGTCAGTCTTTACAGAAGGAAAGCCCAAACCACACCCACTGCCGTGGAGTCAATTCTGACTCACAGCGCCCCTAGAGGACAGAGTGGAACTGCCCCACAGGGTTTCCTAGGCTGTCATCTTTACAGAAGCAGGTTGCCTCATCTTTCTTCCACAGAGCAGCTGGCAAGATTGAACCGCTGACCTTTAAGTTAGCAGCGTAATGCTTTACCACTGCACCACCAGAGCTCAGTAACCTTCAATTGCATGCTAACAGCTCACATGTCTGGTCACATCTTGTGTCTTTTGCCATCAACAACAAGGGTCCAATTGGAAATCCTTGTTCTCCATGTGAACCTGTGGCCATAACTTCCCATCTTCTCCTCACTCACCGCACTCTCCCTGTAGCTACTCCAAACCTCCCCGTTCTCTGTGGTTCCCCTGCCCAATTGTTGCCTACTCCCCTCTCTCTACTCGTCCTTAGCTCCTTCCTCCCTGTTTTCTTCCAAAGCTAAAGCAGCTTGTGTACCTGGGCTCACGACTCTCCCTCCTCCTAACACATGGATCCACTTTCTAGTTAGAGCTCTGCCTGGGAGCTCATGACCTTGGGGAGTTACTGGTTTTCCGTGTTCCTCACTTTCTCGTCAGCAGACTGTGGTTCACGGACCTGCGTGCAGGGCAGCTGTGAGGATGAAGAGGAACTGCATGTAGCCCCGTGGATAGTGTCTGGCCTGTAGTAAATGCTCAATAAATGGTGTTGCTGTTGCTCGCGGCCGTGGAGTTGATCCCTGTCTCGTGGCAACTCCCTGCACCACAGAAGGAAAGGATGCTGTCCAGTCCTGTATCACCCCACGACTGGCTGCAGATCAGACCTTTCTGACCCACAGGGCTTTCATTGGCTGAGTTTTAAAAATAGATCCTCAGGCCTTTCTTCCTGCTCTTAGTCTGGACGCTCTGCTGAAACCTGTTCAGACATCGTGGCAGCGTGCAAGCCTCCCCCAACAGACGGGTGGGGGCTGCACAAGAGACCCAGTGACCAGGAATCAGACCCAGCTCTCCTGCGTTGAAGGCTAGAGGTCTACCCCGGAACCACCACCACCTCCCATTAAATGCTGAGCACTTTGATCCTTCAGGACCTCTGGTGGCACAGTGTGTAAGGCATTTGACTGCTAACCAGAAGGCTGGTGGTTCAAATCCACCAACCACTCCTCGGAAGGAAGGTTGGGCAATCTAGTTCCATAGAGATACTGCCTTGGAAACCCAAGGAGGGGTTGCCATGAGTCAGATCCAACATGACAGCAGTGGGTTGGGTGGTTTTATCCTTCAGGAGCTCTGGTGGCGTAGTGCCTAATGCATTTGACTGCTAACCAGAAGGTTGGAGTTTCAAACCCCAACATCAGCTGCTCTGCAGAAGGAAGATATGACAGTACGTTTCCATAAAGATTTACCGCCTTGGAAACCCAATGAGGGGTTGCTATGAGTTGGACTGGACTTGAGGCAGTGGGTTTGTTTGGGTTTTGTTTGTAATCCTCAGCAGGAGTATATCCAACCCTGATGCCTCTGGATGCTGTCTGTGGCGTCCTTTTGCCTTGGCTTCTGGGGTCCTGTCCACGTGTCCGTTTGTTTCCTGGGCACTTTATCTGTGACCCCATTTCATTCACAACTCCAGCAGTCAGGCCTCTCCACACCAGTTCTGTGATTGCTGTTCATCTGGTAAACCTCACCTTTAAGTAGCACTTCCTCCAGTGGGTCTGACCTGGTTCTTCCTCCCCTGAATGTGAGTGAGGGGTCTCACGTCCGTCCTTCCATAGCTCCTGTCATCCCTGCTCGTGGCACCCACTGTCTTTCCACCGTTCCTGTCGTCTCTGCTCATGGCACCCAGCACACTGCATGGCACCCACATGCTCTCTGAACCCCCACTGTGCTGACAGTTTCATGCAGGCAGACCGGTTGCTATTGAGTTCATGCCGTCTCATGGTGACCCCACTCATGTCAGAGTAGATCTGTGCTCTGTCATGGCTGACTTTTCAGAAGTAGGTTGCCAGGACTTTCTTCCACGTTCCCAGGTAGACTTGAACCACCAGCCTTTCAGTTCACAGCCGAGCACATGAACTGTTTGCACTCCCGGGGACTCCAGCAGCCGGGAGCCACGTTTATCCATGTGCCTGTCCCCCGTCTCAGCTCATGTTGAATGAATGAGTGCAGGGAAAAACTGAGAATGTCTGATACCACATCTTTGGGCATAATAAAATGATTATTAAAAAACTCTAACAACATCATCAATTTGGAGGACAATTTCTCATCACACCCACAGATGAAGTCTGCAGAGAGTTGTGTCTCGCTTATTTCCTCTGTCTTCTTGTCTTGGCCATTAAAAACCAAACCCACTGCCATGGAATTGATTCTGACTCATAGCAGTGGTCTAGGACAGAGTCGAACTGCCCCAAGGCTGTCAATCTTTATGGAAGCAAAGCCCAAACCACACCCACTGCCGTGGAGTCGATTCTGACCCACGCGCCCCTAGAGGACAGAATAGAACTGCCCTGTAGCATTTCCAAGGCTGTAAATCTTTACGGAAGCCGACTGCCCCATCTTTCTCCCTCAGAGCAGCTGTTAGGTTCAAACCACCGACCTTTTGGTTCCCAGTTGAGTACCTTAACCACTGCACCACCAGAGCTCCTTTTGGCCATTAAGGACCTCGGCTATTATCATCATCATCCACTTCACCCACTGACCTCTCAGGTGGAGTCAGTCATTTTCTGAGGCCATTATTTATCCTGTTCATTTCTCTGTGGCCTCTTTTGGGACTTAACTTTTTGGTTTTCCTGCACATGCATGATTTGCATAAGAACCATTGTAGAGGCTGTCCAAGCTGGGCAGTTTGTTTTTCGATTTCATCCTTCCCTGGATTTTTCTCTCTCTCACGGCTTGCTTTGATACTTCCGTTAAGAGGATTGCCTGGAAAGCCCATCTGAACTCAGCTCCGTGTGCCCCTCAGGAAGACACTGATGTAGACTTCTGATGTCTGTTTACTCTGAAGTCCAGGCTTCCCTTTCATCTTCTCTTACTAGGTTTTTCTTTTCAATTTTGAAGTTACATTGAACTGACAGTCGGTAGTTGACTGTTCTGCCTCCCACCAACTCGATGGTTTACCCCTGTTTTCCTACACCTCGAGTCCCTCGGTGGTGTAAACAGTTAATGCACTTGGCTGGCTGCTACCCAAAAGGTTGGAGGTTCAATCCCCTCAGAGGTGCCTGGGAAGAAAGACCTAGGATCAACTTCTGAAAGATCAGCTATTGAAAACCCTGTGGAGTGTATCTGTGCTGAGATACATACGGGCTTGCCGTGAGTTGGAATCAACTCAAGGACAGCTAGATCCTTCCTTACGTGGGTCCCAGTGAGGGTCCCACTGAACTCAGAAACAGTCCCCGCACAGATAAAGTCCCTACTTCTGAGCTGGCACTGGGGTCCAGGAGCCAGTTAGCACTCTTTGCACATGACCTAATGTATTTGTCAGAGTTGGAACACGGTGCGTCTATGAAGTCAGACCATTCCTTGAATTGTTTGGATTCAAACATAGTTGGAGGAGCTAAAGATAGCACCACAGGGAGAGAAGGCTATGGGAACGTTTCTCCTTTTGCCTGTGTCCCGCAATAGGTTGCATGAACTCTGTCACTTCCGCAGTGGGCTTTCTGGAAAGGTGTGTTGGAGTCCCAGCACGGGGGCCCCAGTGGAGCTGGACACTGAGGTCAGGTCCTGTGTCCCTCAGAGCCCAGTATCCATTCTCCTTGGACCCTCTTCAGTCATGAAAGCACAGCGGCTGGGCTTCAAGGAGGCGTGTGTTAGGGATGGACCACACGGCTTGTGAGAGTCTGAGGGGTGTCCGTCAGCATAGGACAGGGCCACCGGGAAGGAGGTCAGAGAGACTGGGGCAGGAGGCAGCATTGTAGGGAGCACATAGGAGGGCATAGAGGAGCTTGGCAAGTTGAAGGTGGCGGGTCTTTAACTTAAATCACTGGCAGCTGTGAAGCTGAGTTACCAAGACACCAGGACACGGAGTTGTTTTAGAGCAGCAGTTTATTGGC
>NW_006922127.1:1455462-1459374 GCF_000298275.1 Orycteropus afer afer
AGTGTTTTTCATCAACACTTCAACTCAAATACACCAATTCTTCTGTGGTCTTTATTCGTTGTCCACCTTCCACCTACATACGGGGTGATTGAAAATGACGTGGCTTGAGCCAGGCTCCTCTTAGTCTTCAGAGTTACATCTTTAACACATTAAAGAGACCTTTTGCAGAAGATTTGCCCAATTCAGTACATTGATTGCTCTCCATGTGCTGTTTCCGTGGGTGTTGATTGAGGATCCAAGGAGAATAAAATCCTTGATAACGTTCATCTTTTCTCCATTTATCGTGGTGTTGCTTACTGATCCGTGTAAGGGTTTTAGTTTGCTTTATGTTGAGATGTAATCCATATTGAAGGCTATAGACGGTAATCTTCATCAATAAGTTGTTTAAGTCTTCCTCACTTACAGCAAAGAAAGTTGTGTCATCTGCACATTGCACATTGTTAATGAATTTTCCTCCAATCCTGATGCCATGTTCTTCTTCAAGTTCTTCCAGCTTCTTGGATTATTTGCTCAGCATACAGATTGAAGAAGTATGGAGAAAGGATACAACCCTGACACACTCCCTTCCTGATTTTAAACCACGCACTATCCCCTTGTTCTGTTCGAGTAACAGCCTCCTGATCTATGTACAGGTTCCTCGTGAGCACAATGAAATGTTCTGGGATTCCCATTCTTCACAATGTTGTCCATAATTTGTTATGATCCACGTAGTTGAATGCCTTTGCGTAGTGAGTAAAACATAAGTAAACATCTTTCTGGTGTCCCATCTGACGTCAGCAATGATGTCCCTTGTTCCACGTCCTCTTCTGAATCTGGCTTGCATTTCTGTTAGTTCCCTGTCAATATACTGCTGCAAGCGTTTTAAAATTATCTTCAGCAAAATTTTACTTGTATGTGATACCAGTGCAATTGCCTGATGATTTCCACATTCTATTGGATCACCTTTCTTTGTATTGGGCACGGATATGGATATCTTCTAGGCAGTCAGCCTGATAGCTGTTTTCCAAATTTCTTGGCATAAATGAGTGAGCGCCTCCAGCGTGACATCTGTTTGTTGAAACATCTCAGTGGTAGTCTGTCCATTCCTGGAGGCTTGTTTTTCACCAGTGCCTTCAGTGCAGCTTAGACTGCTTCCTTTAGTACCATTGGTTCTTGATCATATGCTGTCCCCTGAAGTGGTTGAATGTGGACCAGTTCTTCTTGGTACAGTGACTCTGTGTATTCCTTCCATCTTTTGATGCTTTCTGCATTGTTCGAAATTTTGCCCATAGAATCCTTTAGTATTACAACTTAAGGCTTGAATTTTTTCTTCAGTTCTTTCAGCTTGAAAAATGCCAAGCGTGTTCTTCCCTTTTGGTCTTCTGACTCCAGGTCATTGCACATTTCATTATAATTCATTATAATACTTTACTTTGTCTTCTCGAGCTGCTCGTGAAGTCTTCTGCTCAGCTCTTTTACTTCATCATTTCTTCCATTTGCTTTAACTACTCTGTCCAAGAGCAAGATTCAGTCTCTTCTGACATCCATTATGGTCTTTTCTTACTTTCCTGTCTTTTCAATGACCTTTTTATTCATGTATGATGTCCTTGATGTCATCCTATAACTCATCTGGTTTTTGGTCATTCGTGCTCAGTACATCACATCTGTTCCTCAGAGGGTCTCTAATGTCAGGTGGCATATACTCAAGGTCATGTTTTGGCTCTTGTGGACTTGTTTTCATTTTCTTCAGTTCATCTTAAACCTGCAGAGGAGGAACTGATTGTGCATTCCACAGTCATCCCTGGCCTTCTTCTGACTGATGATACTCATCTTCTCCTTTGTCTCTTCCCAGATGTAGTCCATTTGACCCCTGTGTATTCCACCTGGTGAGGTCTACGTGTATAGTCATCATTTATGTCGTTGAAAAAAGGTATTTGCAATGAATAAGTTGTTGGTATTACAAAATTCTGTCATGTGTTGTCCAGTGTTATTTCTGTCACCAGGACCATATTTTCCAATTACAAATGCTTTTTCTTTGTTTCCAACTTTCACGTTCCTATCATCAGTAATTACCAATACATCTCAATTGCATGTTTGGTCAATTTCAGACTGTGGAAGGTAGTAAATACCTTCCATTCTTCATTTTTGGTTGGTGTGTAAATATGAACAAAAGTAGTATTAACTGGTCTTCCTTGTAGATAATATCCTATCACTGATGACATTGTACTTGAGGGTGGATCTTGAGATGTTGTTTTTGACAATGAACGTGATACAAGTCGTCTTCAATTTATCATTGCTGTCATTGTAGATCATATGATTGTCTGTCTGATTAAAAATGGCTGTTATCAGTCCATTTCAGCTCACTAATGCCTAGAATAGAGATCTTCATGCGTTCCGTTTAATTTTTGATGACTTCCAATTTTCTTAGATTCATACTTCATACATTCCATGTTCCAGTTATTAATGGGTGTTTGCAGCTGTTTCTTCCCATTTTGAGTTGTGCCACATCAGCAAATGAAGGTCTGGAAAGTTTTACTCCATCCACGTCACTGAGGTTGACTCTACTTTGAGGAGGCAGCTCTTCCTCAGTCGTATTTTGAGTGCCTTCCAGCCCGAGGGGCTTATCTTCCAGCGCTGTATCAGGCAATGTTTCATGGCTATCCCTCAGGTTTTCAGTGGTTAATTTTTTCAAATGTGAGCCTCGCCACATCTTCTCCTGAGTCTGTCTCAGTCTGGAAGCTCCGCTGAACCTGTCCACCGTGGGTGGCCCTGCTGGTATTTCAAACGCCAGTGGCACAGCCTCCAACATCACAACAATCTTCAAGTTACCACAGTACAACCATCTGACAGAAAGGAGTGGTGGCTTAACCTGTCTTCCTGTGGTTATAATCCCATTCAGAATGTGTTGTCCTTGTTAGTTACTGAGGCAAGACTAGCGGAGGGGGTGTTGTAAATCAATCTCTTTAGAGATACAAAAAGAAAAAAATTAAACAAGCAACAAGTAGAGATGGGAGGTGGGGCCAGGGAGGCTGATGTCACACCACATGAAGTTCTCCCAGGAATCAGGGAGCAGAAGCTAAAGAAACAAGGCCGATCCCCGAGAGTCGACAGAGAGAGAAAGCCTTGCCCTGAAGCCAGTGCCCTGAATTCAGGCTGCTAGCTTCCTAAACTGTGAAAATATAAATTTCCATTAAAGCCACCTATGTGTGGTATTTCTGCGCCATCACCACTAGACAATGAAGCAGTATCCCCATTTCCTCTCTGGGGTGACTTTTCGGTTGTTAGTAGCAGAATTGAGCCCGAAGTCGCACAAAGTCAGGAAGAATGTCAGGCTCATTAGCTCAATGAGCCCATCCCTGCCCAGGCTGGGCTGGCTTCCATTGTACCAAGAACATCAACGCAGACTGAGACTGAGAGTGAATCCCAGCCGTGTTGCTCGAGAGCTGTGACAATTGCCTTGTGCCTGAGATTCCTCACGTGTAAAACAGGCATACTGGGAGCCCTGGTGGCGCACCAGTTAAGTGCTCAGCTGTTAACGAGAATGTCGGCGGTTCAGACCCACCCAGCGGCTCTGTGGGGGAAAGAGCTGGTGATCTGCTCCCTACAAAGATGGCCGCCATGGAACCCTCTGGGGGGGCAGCTCTGCTCTCTCACAGGGATCACTGTGTGTCGGGATCGACTCGAAGACAAAAAAATAACAACTGGAATAGTAATCCTATCTCGTCCTGCTGCACAGAGTGGTTTTAAAGACAAAAACATTCAACAAATGTTTATTAAGTATCTGCTATATGCCGTGTAACCTTGCCAGGTGCTAGAGACACAAGCCTGGCAACACTGCCCCTTCCTTTCAGGAGCTTCAGCCTGAGGAGTTACAATTGGAATTAACACCGAAGCAAACCTTTATGAGAGCAGGTGACAATCTCTGTGATGTAG
>NW_006922127.1:1461600-1463118 GCF_000298275.1 Orycteropus afer afer
CCTCGGAAACCCAAGGAGGGGTCGCTATGAGTCAGGTCAAGTCAATGGCAGTGAATTTGGTTTGGGCTTTGCTTCCAGTGGGTGTGGTTTGGGCTTTGCTTCTGTGAAGACTGACAGCCTCGGAAACCCAAGGAGGGGTCACTATGAGACAGATCCAACTCAATGGCAGGACCTTTTTTTTTTTTTCAATCTATATGGGATCCAGTTGATAAGGGAAACTCGAGATTAGATGGGAACCTTAGGGAGCAGTGAGTTTATGTTAATGGGGGTAGACAACTCAGAAAATGAGGGTGAGAATGGTTGTACAACTCAAGGAAAGGAGTCGTCAGTGAATTGTACACGGAGAAGCTGTTGTGTTGCTGTGTATATTTTCAATAACAACACAACAACAAAAATATTTTTAAAGTGCTGAAAATTTGAAAAAGAGAACAATCAATGAACCCAAGAACAGATCAAGACAAATGTGCTTGGCTTTTCTTCCCAAAATCCGTAGTGCAGCACTCTGAATGGTGGCATTTGGTGTCATTTGAGTTCATCCCTTTCATCTTCTCACCATTATTTAAGACTTTTGGATGACAACAACGTGCTATGTGTGTAGTGAATACTTCTCTGAAACGATGCCAGGTTGCTTTCAAGTGTGTCTTTCATACTGGACCCTCTTAACACTTGGGCTCTTCCCACACCTCTGGGTTTTGTTCATGTGTACAACTGAACAAGTACTAGATGTAGTCAACAGTTAAGGGGTAAATGAGAGAAAGAGGAAGCCCTCCATCTATGATGACTTTATTCTGCACTAAAAGATGTCCCCAGTTTGAAGTGAAATTGTCTTCATTGTGCCGTTGCACTGACGTGGTCGCTGCAGAGCATATCTTTAGACGTGTGTGTGGCAAGCACAGCTTTACGGAGTCAGGGACACTGTGCAGACTTTCTGGTTTTTAAATACTTACTGCCACAATGACTCCTAAATCCAGAGATCTGTCACTGACAGTCTGTTTCTCATCTCGAATGGTATCAAGATTCAGAAAGAACTGGCTGTCATTAAGCTCTGTTATTGGAGAGAAAAGTAAGTCCATGTATTTCTGTCACGGTGCTAGGGCTTGGATTTTGAGGAATAATGGCCTGGTATCCTGTTCACAATGGGAAATGTAAAGCAGAAAACTTTGGTTCACTGTGGCAACACTTTGCTGAAGGCAAACGTCCCTGACATAACAGACTGCAAGCAAAACAAAACAAAAATGCAGGAAGGGGCGGGAAAGAAGGACGAACAGACAGAAAGAACCCAGGGAGGAACGAGGGAGAGTGGTGTTGGATTGAGGAGATTGCAACTAATGTCATGAAACAAAATGTGTAACTAACTTGCTCTGTGAACTTTCTCCCAAACCACAATTTAAGGGGGGAAAAAAACTTTGCTGGTGAGTCCACTTCACCTTATTGTGACCCTACAGGACAGAGTAGAACTGCTCCATAGGGTTTCCAAAGCTGTAAATCTTGGCAGAAGCTGACTGTCGCATCTCTCTC
>NW_006922127.1:1463563-1465530 GCF_000298275.1 Orycteropus afer afer
TGGTTATGTTTGTGTGTCATCCTGGCTGGGCCTGGCTGAGTGGCTGGGCAGCTGGTGGTAGTTACTCTCCATGAAGAGACTGGCAATCAACTCCATGGTGGGATCTACCCCCAGGCAGCTGAGTAGCTGCCTTTGGGATGTGGTCTGCTTCCTGTATTTAAGGAGACGCCTTGGGGAACAGTCTCTAGCCTGTGGCACACTTGAACCCTGCATGTAGCTGTGTTGTTGTTCAGTAGCCTGCTATGCTCTGCTGATCTTGGGACTTTCAGTGGACTTGAATCAATGGCCTGCCGTGTGGTTTGGTAACATCAGGACTGTGCCTTTTGACTTGTCAACCTTGGGTTTCTCAGCCTCAGCAGCCAGCATCTGTCTGAGTGAAGAAACGCCTCTAGCTCCAGTGGGCCGGGAGCAGGAGGCAGAGCTAGACCCCAAGGTTGAGGGGCTTTCACCCAGCCCCTAGAGCCTGGCACTTTGAACTCGGACTGCTAGTCTCTCGAACTGTTAGAGAATTAACTCCTGCTTGTTCAAGCCATCTCGTTTGTGGTGTATTCCGGTCAGAGCAGCACTAACTAACCAGAACAACTATGTGCATTAGACATTTGCACGGCCCACGTAGATTTACAATTCCTTAATTTCTGTTTATTGGGGACTGTCTTAATTTCAGTACCATATTTGACGGACAGTTTTGCTGCATATATAATTCTTGGTTGGCAATTTTTTTCTTTCAGCATTTTGTATGTCTTCCCATTGCCTTCTTGCTTGTATGGTTTCTGCCTAGATATCAGAGCTTAATCTTATTGCTTTCCCTTTGTGGGTAACATTTTGTTTTTCCTAAGCTGCTCTCAAGATTCTTTGTCTTTGGTTTTGGAAGGTTTGACTACGATATGTTTTAGTAATTTTCTTTTGGGGTGTATCCTATATGGGATTTGGTGAGCTTCTTCAGTGGACAACTGTTTCAGGTTATTAGGGATGTTTTCTGCTGGTAAATATTTGACAGTTTTCTCTCTGGTTTTGTTTTTGCCTTCTCCTATTCTGGAATTCTGATCATACATACATTTTTCCTCTTGTTAGTGTCACACATAATTCTTAGGCTTTCTTCCTTACTTTTCTTCATGCAAATTCATACAAATTGCCATTCACTGATCTGTTCTATTGAGTTGATTCTACTTTTTTGTCCTTCCAATGTGTTATCTATCTCTAAAATATTAATGGTAACCTCTGGAATTTCTAATTGTTGATTTTGTATGGTTTCTTTTTCTTTTTCTTTTTTTTTTTTTTTGGCATTTGCTCTTGTATTGTTTTCATGAATTCTTCTGGGGTTTTTAGGGTCTGTGTTTGCCTTGATTTTATTTGTGATTTCCTCAAGCTCCCAGAAGGATAAAACCCAAAAAACCAAACTCACTGCCATCAAGTCAGATCCGACACATGGCGACCCCTCCTTGAGTTTCCAAGACAGTATCACTATGGAAATAGATTGGCCAACCTTCCTACCAAGGAGTGGTTGGTGGGTTTGAACCACCAGCCTTTTGATTAGCAGTCAAATGCCTTAGGCACTACGCCATCAGAGCTCCCCACCAGAAGGATGGAGAGATATAAATCTATAATATTTCCTTATCAGATAGTTTTATTACCTATTTTCCCTCAGGTTTCCTTGGCTCTTTATTTTGTTCATTTGTTTGAACCATCTTCTCCTCTTTCTCTGTTTGATTTGAAGTTATCTGTTATTTCCAAGACATTTTGGAGCCGTTGTATTTATTTGTTGGTTATGTGTTGGTTTGTTTCACCCTGTTTTTTGTTTTGCTTTGTTTTGGTCTATCTGGATGGCCAGGGCAATGTGCTACTTTGGTTACTAGTTTGGACCACCTGTTTCTGGGTGGGTGGAGTAACTGTTGGGAAAATGGGACCAATCTCTGTTTGCTGGTCAGCTGTGGAGCCGTTGTGGGCAGGGTGGGCAGCTGTTGTCCACC
>NW_006922127.1:1466980-1468687 GCF_000298275.1 Orycteropus afer afer
ATCAGCTCCATGGTGGGATCTACCACAAGCAGCTAAGTAGCTGCCTTAGGGATGTGGTCTGCTTCCTGTATATAAGAAGCACCTTTGGGGAAGGTCTCTAGCTTATGGCACCTTGAACCCTGCATGTAGCCGAGTCTTCATTCAGCAGCCTACCATGTTGTCTGCCGATTTTGGGACTCTCGATGGACTTGAATCAATGGCCTGCTGTGTGGTTTGGTAACTTGTCAACCTTGGGTTTGTCAGCCTCAGCAGCCAGCAGCTGCCTGAGTGAAGGAAGCCTCCAGCTTCAGTGGGCCGGGAGCAGGAAGCTGAGCTGAAGCCCAAGGTCGAGGGGCTTTCACCCAGCCCCTAGAGCCTGGCACTTCGAACTTGGACGTCTGGATTCCGAAACTGTTAAGAGATAAGCGCCTGTTTGTTCAAGCCACCCCATTGGTGGTATCGTCTGTTACGGCAGCACTAGAGGCAACCCAAACAGAGGCCCCCAGAGGCCAGTGTCTCCAGGTCCCGCCTCACCAGCCTTCCTCTCTGTGTGGGTCCTTGACCCAGATGACGGGGGCTCACTATGAATGTGTGGTTTCACCCCCTTGTACAGGCTCCCTCCTTGCTCTGCGGTTGCCCGTGCTGCTGGCGTCCTCACTCAGTTCATCGTGGTGTGGACAGATGCTCTTGTTCTGCTCACCTGGTTTCACCCCCATCTCTCTCCTCAGTCGCCGTTGCGTCTCTCTCTCCAACCGCTGTTTGTGTTCTGTTTCTCTTTCCATTTAGCCTTGACTCTAATCCTTTACCTTTCCTTCAATGTCCGCAGTTCCAGGATTGTCGACTTTACCTGGCACTTGGTTTTTTGAATCTTTGCTGTAGAAGGACTAAGTGGAATGAGTCACCAGAACGCCATCTTGTCTCCTCCCCTCGTTAAGCATAATTTTTCTATACACTTGGAAACCAGAAAATGTGTGTGACTCACTTTCCTGCGATGTTCACTTTAGTGTGGCGGTTTGGATCCGAACCCACAGTATCTCCGAGGCACGCCTGTGCAAATCCACAGGGCCCCTCTCGATACCCGGCATGGCCAGATCTGCTGGTTCGTTAATCACGCCGTTGTGGGGCTTTCGCCCTCTGTGTTTTCAGAATGTTTTGTGATGTGAGCTCTGTTTAGCCATGTGTCGGAGCAGCGGGTTAGGGTCTTTCCCGACCATGTGCAGGGTCGATGGAGTCAGTGAATCACGTCTGATCCGATGCATGGCGTCCCCGTGGGTGTCAGAGCACAGCTGGGCTCCACAGCGTTTTCAGTGGCGCGTTTTTCAGAAGTAGGTCACCAGCCCTTTCTTCCGTGGCACCTGTGGACTCAAACCTCTGACCTTTCCATTAGCGGCACCAGAGTCGGGGAAGAGAGGAGGGCTGGGTCTTTGCTCCAGGATCCCTTACTGAAGAGAGCAGGAACCCGCACAGGTTTTGAGTGTGTAGTTAATTTCTCCACAGTCTGTCATCATAGAACAACTGATTGGCAGGCAGATTACAGATTTCTGGTGGGGAGGCAGTTGCGGTTTTGTTTCTTGACATGAAAAGGCAGCTGGGAAGCTCTTGGATAAGGCACATGTCGGCCTGAATGTTTCTTTGGAAAACGTTTTACTCACACCGTGTCTTTCACTCCAGATTCTGCACATTGCTCCACCACTCGGAGCAAAGCCGCTCTCCTGGCGAGAATGCTCG
>NW_006922127.1:1469142-1470452 GCF_000298275.1 Orycteropus afer afer
AAGCTGTTTGAATCTCTTCCAAATTATTCCTCTGACTTTCTAGATCGAATGACTCAGTGTAGGCATTCATGCTTTTTGTTCTAATGTTTATGTTCTCTTATACTCTGCTTGTCTTAATTTTCCTTCCGAGGAGTGGCCGGTGGGTTTGAACCTCCAGCCTTCTGGTTAGCAGTCAAATGCCTTAGGCACTGCACCACCAGAGCTCCCAATATTTACGTTCTCTTACACTCTACTTGTCATAATTATCTGATACTGCTGTGTCAGAAATACCACAGGTGGGTGGCTTTAACAAACAAAAATAGATTTTCTCATGGTTAGGAGTCTGGGTGCAGGGTGTGGGCTCTAGGGAAAGGGTCTCTCTCTGTTGGCCCTGGAGGAAGGGCCTCGTCTCTTCAGTTCTTGCTTTCTGGATCCTTGGAGATCTCCATGTGTCTTGGCATCTCTTTTATTCTTTCTGTCTTCTGCTCAACTGTTTAATCTCTTTTATATCCCAAAAGAGATTGACTTAAGACACACCCAACACTGATCTTGCCTCATTAACATAACAAAGAAAATCCATTCCCAAATGGTATTATAACCACAGGTGTAGGGGTTACGATTTACAATACTCTTTTGGGAGGACATAATTCAGTCCATAGCACTACTCATAAAGCCAAGTCACTGGCTAGTTTTATCTGAACGCTACAGTAGATGATCTTCAGAATTATGCTCTTCCTTGGAGTTTCGTAAGGAGCTCTCATGGTGCAGTGCCTAAGGCATTTAACTGCTAACTGGAAGGTTGGAGGTTCACATCCACCAGCCACTCCCAGGAAGGAATATGGGGCAATCTACTTCTATAAAGATTTACCGCCTCAGAAACCCAATGGGGCTCGATATGAGTTGGAATCGGCTCAGTGGCAGTGCGTTTGTGTCTGTGTGTGTGTGTTTGTGTGTGTTTCCTGGCTTCTGTTCTTGTTCCATAATTTGGAAATCTTTTTCCACAGCTTCCATGTAGTTTTTTCTGTGGTCATCACAGAACAAAGCAGGAACTGCTAGTTCATGGTCCATCACTGGACAGAGTGCACGGCATGTATGCCCTTGGTGCCTATCTCTAACCACAGGTGTGGCGGTTGCATCCCCTTCTCAGTTCTACAGTTGAGAACCAGTTTCTGGCAGGCTTCGGCCATACTGACTGCTAACCTACTGTATGTGTGTGTAGGAACTCTGGTGGTGCAGTGCCTAAGGCACTTGACTGCTAACCAGAAGGCTGGCGGTTCAAACCCACCAGCCACTCCTCAGAAGGAAGGTTGGGCAATCTACTTCCATACAGA
>NW_006922127.1:1471257-1471873 GCF_000298275.1 Orycteropus afer afer
GACTGCCACATCTTTCTCTCATGGAGCAGCTGGTGGGTTTGAACCACCAACCTTTCTGTTAGCAACCAAATGCCTTAACCAGTACCCCACCTGGAGTACTTCACATTGATACTAGAGTCCCTTTTTACCATTTCCATGATGGTTCTTTATTCATAAGGACTGTTATGGACTGAGTTGTGTCACCAAAAATATATGTGTGGGGATCCTAACCCTGTCCCTGTGGACGTGATCCCTTTGGGAGTAAAGTTTTCTTTGTTATGTTAATGAGACCATAACAGTGTAGGTGTCTCCTTGGAGATACGGAAAAGCTGATTCGCACAGAGAAAAACCACAAACAGGAAGAAACGCACCATATGAAGAGCTCCAAGGAAGTGAGGCGCAGAAGCTAAGAGACAAAGACCTTCCTCCAGAACCAGCAGAGGAAGACGGCCTTCCCTGCAACCAGGGCCCTGGATTCGGATGTCTGACCTCCTTAACTGTGAGAAGATCCATTTCTGTTCCTTGAAACCACCCACCTGTGCTGCTGCTGTAGCAGTTCTAGGTAACTAAGACACCAACCCACCTCTTGGAGTAGGCTTGTGTGATAGTTGGAGCTGTGTGTCAACTTGGCTGGACC
>NW_006922127.1:1473980-1477542 GCF_000298275.1 Orycteropus afer afer
CTGACGCCCAAGGTCAAGGGGCCTTCAAACAAACAAAACCAAACTCACTGCCATCGAGTCAATTCCAACTCACAGTGACCCCCCTTTTGGGTTTCTGAGGCAGTAAATCTTTACGGAAGTAGATGGCCCAGTCTTCCTTCCGTGGAGTGGCTGGTGGGTTTGAACCGCCAACCTTCTGGTTAGCAGTCAGATGCCTGAGGCACCGGGCCACCAGAGCTCCTTGAGAGGCCTTGCCTGCCCCTAAAGCCAGCGCTCTGAATTCAGACTTGTAGCCTCCTCAACTGTACGGGAATAAATTTGTGTTTGTTGAAGCTACGCACTTGTGCTATTTCTGTTACAGCAGCGCTAGAACCAAGACAAGAGATAAAGGGGGAGGGGGCATAAATGAAACTGCTTCCAGAAGCAGAGAGGAACCAGCCAGGTTTCTGGTTAGTTCAGGCCCTGGGTCTTTGGAGGAGAACCATGGACCTCCCTATCCCCACATCCTTCCTAGGCTCAGTGTTCTCTACTGAGCGTCCCCTGGCCTGCAGTTAGCAACTCTTTGTGCTGACAGTAGGTGGACACTTAGGTGGTCTGATTGTCATGCTTGTCCCCATGGAGAGTTTCCTTTTGTTTCTTCCTCTGAGTTTTCACGGGTGAAAAACTGTAGTGGGGGGGCTGCTTGCCAGACACCATTTAAGAGCAAAAACAAAAAGCTGCTGCTCATGTTGACTGTAGTCCATCAGAGAGAAGAGGTTTAATTTATGGAAGGCTGTATACATAAAGAGGTCTCTGGGTGGCCCAGACAGTTAGGTGTTTGACTACTGGCTGAAAGGTTAGTGGTTTGAACCCAACCAGCGGTGCCACAGGGGAAGGACCTGGCAACCTCCTTCTGAAGTGACGGCCTTGAAATGGCACAGTTCTGCTTTTGTGCAGGTAACGTCACCGTGAGTTGCACTTGACTTGACGGCACCTGACAGCAACAGCAGCAGCTAACCGAAAGGTCGGGTGTTCAAGCCCAGCCACGCCACAGAAGGAAACCTGCATCGTGCTTCAGAAAACCTCATGGTGCAGTCTCCTCTGTAACACGTGGGGTTGCCATGGGTCTGAATCTACTTGGCGGTAGCAGCTCTGCATCATTTCTGTTTTGTTTGTTCGTTCCAGATGCATAAAATCTTTCCCAACGTCATCAAACTCAGCAGATCCTTAAATGATGAAGACACCCTCAGTTAAGAATGAACAAGGAAGTGTTAAATTTAGGCTCCACGGACAAAGAGTAATGCTTGCAGAGTGTAAGGGTTATCGTGTCATGGGGTCGACCTGCTCTTGGGTAATCCTTCGTCTACTCTGAGCACAGCGGTGGTTTCCGGCACTGCTCAGAAATGGCTGTGGCCAGTGCCAATAGGGTTCCACCATGCAGTTGGCTTCTCTGAGGTCCCACAGACGGGGTCTTGTCAGACAAAATGGCGGAGTACTGAACAGAGCAGAAATTAGCTCTCCCGGCTGTGACTTTTCTGGAATGGCTGTCTTTTGTAGGACAGTTTGTTAGTCGTTTCACTGCTGTTCATGAGGTTTTCAGTGGCCAGTTCTTCCTGAAGTGGACGGCCCATCCTTCTTCCCAGTCTGTCTTAGTCTGGAAGTTCCACTGAAACCTGTCCACCATGGGTGACCCTGCTGGGATTTGAACACCGGTGGCAGAGCCTCCAGCCTCACAGCAACACGCAAGCCACCACAGTACAGCGGACTGACAGGCAAAAAGCCATGGTATTTTCAATCGCCCGACACGCATGTGAAAGCTGGACAGTGAAGAAGGAAGACCAAAGAAGAGTTGATGCCTTCGAATTGTGGTGCTGGTGAAGAATACTGAAAATGCCGTGGGCTACAGAAGAACTAACAAACCTGTCCTGATAGAAGTGAATCCAGAATGCTCTTTGGAAGCAAGAACGGCCACACTTCATCTCATCTGCTTTCGTCTTGTCAGAAAGGAATAGACAATGAGTAAGGAATGGACAATGCATAAGGAAGAACAAAGAAGAATAGATAGATGTCTTTGAGTTGTGGTGCTGGTGAAGAATACTGAAAATACAGTGGACCACTAAAAGAATGAACAGGTCTGTCCTGGAGGAAGTGCGGCCGGAATGCTCCTTGGAAGCAGGAATGGCCAGACTTCGTCTCACCTACTTTGGTCATGTTGTCAGAAGGGACCATTCCGTAGAGAAGGATGTCATGCTTGGTAGGGTGGAGGGTTGATGAAAGAGGGGGAGGCCTTCAACGAGATGGATTGACACGGTGGCTGCGATGGGCTCAGGTATAGCAGAGATTGTGGGGCTGGCGTGGGACCGGGCAATGTTTCATTCTGTTGTGCACGAGGTCACTAGGACTTGGAGCCAGTTTGATGGCACCTGAGCACAGTGACACATTAGTCATGCTGGGTGGTGATCTGAAGAAATTATCCTGTGTCTTGAGCAGTGACGTGAGGGTTTACTGCCCGGGAAGGTGATGAGCCTCAGCTTTCTCTTCGTGTTGTCACCTTTTCTTGCACCAAAGCCATGTTAGCTGCTGAAGCAGCACCAACCCCTAGAAAGAACTTTTCCTTGGCTGAACCTAGTAATTGGTCATCTGCCCACTTCTAATGGAGCCCACTGTGGGTGGACATTCATGGAGACGTTCCTCATGGGGAAGTCACCATAGGAAAACCTTCGTGTAGTAGCTGCCGGTCGTGCTTGGAAATGTGACCAAACCATGTTTCTCCTGAGAATAGCATGATGCTTCTGGATTACTGATATACCCACTGATGACCACTCAGTGCCGGTATGCCCTAGACACTGTGAGGGCTACAGAAACAGCCTCCAGTTCCCTTCGGGGGTCCACCAGGAAATCTCATTCTATTTCGGAAGTTCTCACAGAACTAAATTTGCTGTTGGTGTAAAATATATTGATACTTGGTTGGTTGAGGGAATTGATACATAGAAAACACCTATTAAGGTAGCATAGTGCCTAAGGTGCTTGACTGCTAACCAGAAGGCTGGCGGTTCAAACCCATCAGCCACTCCTTGGAAGGAAGGTTGGGCAATCTACTTCCGTAGTGATACTGCCTCGGAAACTCAAGGAGGGGTCGCTATGAGTCGGGGCCGACTCGACGGCACATAACAACAACAACAACAACAACTATGCATTATAATTCCTAACCCCTATATATAGGTGGATAAGGAGCTCCACTGGTGGCCTAATGGTTAAGGCATTCAACTTCTAACCAAAAGGTCGGCAGTTCAAATCCACCAGCCACTCTGTGGGAGAGAGATGAGACAGTCTGCTTCCACAAAGATTGACAGCCTTGGAAACCCTCTGGGACAGTTCTCTAGGGGTTCCATGAGTCAGAATCGACTCCATGGCAGTGGGTTTGTACTGTGGCTATAATCTCATTTGGGAAGAGAGTGGTGTTTGTTACTTTAAGAGGCCATATCAGTCTGGAATTGAACCCACTCCCGTGGCTTCCAGCCAAACAAATGACAGGCATATGAGCTGAACATTTACATTAGGTAGATACACTCCTTGGAGAGATCAATCATAGGAGAATAGAAGG
>NW_006922127.1:1477811-1478633 GCF_000298275.1 Orycteropus afer afer
AAAAAAAAAAAAAAAAAAAAGAGGCCATATCAGTGTAAGGTGTGTTTTAAGCCAATCACCATTAAGATCTAGAAAGAGCAGGTCAGATGCAGAGAGAAGCAGGCACAAATGGGGGAAAAGATGCCAAGCCATGTGAAGGTTATAGAAGCTTAGTCACTCCACAGAGAGGCAAGGACCAGCCCCCGGAGCCGCCAGAGAGAGACCCTGCCCTAGAACCGGTGTCCTGAGTTCAGACTTCCAGCCTCCTAAGTGTAAGAAGATAAATTTCTGTGTGCTAAAGCGCACACTTGTGGTACCTCACACCAAATCTCACCCACTTATTTTCCCCAGTCAGCGAATGCTGAGCCCCTGCTCTGTGCCATTCCTGTCCTCACTGTGCCCACCATCTGGTGGCGCAGAGAGGTGCAGACGCTTGCAGAACACAGTGTGGCCAGTGCCAGGATCAGACTAAACAGAGGGGACCCCAGGAGCACAAGGGGCGAGTTGCTAACTGTGATGGGGTGGAGAACAGAGAAGCTTCCTGAAGATGGACCTGGAAGGGGAGGTGGAAGGTAACCGGGCAGCAAGGAGGAGAGAAGGGCAGCCCAGGCAGAAGTTCTAACCTGGAGAGGCTGTTAACCCACTGCTGTGGAGTTGATTCTAGCACCCCTAGAGGACAGAGTGGAACTGCCCCAGAGGGTTTCCAAGGCTCAGTCTTCACAGAAGCAAAGCCCAAACCACACCCACTGCCGTGGAGTCGATTCTGAGTCACAGCGCCCCTAGAGGACAGAGTGGAACTGCCCCACAGGGTTTCCAAGGCTGTCAGTCTTCACAGAAGCAAAG
>NW_006922127.1:1479963-1481950 GCF_000298275.1 Orycteropus afer afer
AACTGCCCCAGAGGGTTTCCAAGGCTGTCAATCTTCACAGAAGCAAAGCCCAAACCACACCCACTGCCGTGGAGTCCATTCTGACTCACAGCGCCCCTAGAGGACAGAGTGGAACTGCACCACAGGTTTCCAAGGCAGTCAGTCTTTGCAGGCGCGGATCTCCAGGTCTTTCTTGCATGGAGCCACTGATGTGTTCACAGTGCTATCCTACCGGTGCCGAGTGCTTCACCATTGTTAAGCTCCTTAACACAGGTCCTTTTCTAAACGCAGCCCTCTGGGTAGTCTCCATTCTTAGTAAATTGCTCACTGAACAAATAATTAGCATACAGGTAACCCCAAAAACATTTTTCTGCCTCTCTTTTCTTATCCAAAAATTGGGGAGTACAGCAACAAGCCCACCTCCGGGCATTACAGAGATAAACAGGATAATTGGTATAAAGAACTTTGATCGCTCAAAAGTCTGAGTGTGATTGTTATTGCTAATGACAGAATAAGAAATCAAGTTCTCACATGGATTTAAACGAGCTCAGAGATAGGAAATGTGTGCAAATTCCCAGCTTAGAATGGAGTTAATGGGCTGCCTCAGGAATGGTACTGCACATTTGAAATAATTAGTCGGAAGAAAAGAGCTAGCCTACTGAAGTTGCTACGACACCAAATTATGTAGGGTAGTAAAAACCACAGAGAATTATTCAAAGAAATATTCCAGAAGGATCTAATCAAACAGTATGGCCAGAAAATAGGACAGTAGCTCCATTTGAATGAAGATAAATGACTTGCTTAGAGTAGGAAATAACGTCAAGTCCCTCAGCATGTTGACTAACTAGAAAGATTGGAGAGAAATCAGTGTGTCATGGGGGTTAATATACGCACAGTCATACTGTTGTTGTTGCTAGGTGCCATCAAGTCATCTCCGACTCACAGAAACCCTATGATTGAGTCATGTCCAACTCACAGTGACCCCGTGGACAACAGAATGAAACCCTGCCTGGTCCCGCGCCAGCCTCACGATCCTTGCTGTACCTGGGCCTATCGTTGCAGCCACTGTGTCAGTCCATCTCGTTGAGGGCCTTCCCCTTTCTCATTGACCCTCCACCTTACCAAGCATGACATCCTTCTCCAGGCAATGGTCCCTTCTGATCACATGTCCCAAGTAGGTGAGACTAAGTGTGGCCATTCTCTCTTCCAAGGAGTATTCTGGCTGCACTTAAAGTCCTATATTCATTCATTTGTTCATTCCTTCATTCACGGGACTAGTGACTCAGCACACACTTACTGACTGTGTCAGACAAGTAACTCAAGGGACACTAAACACCAGCAGAGTTGGGAACTAACCCAAATCAGGACAAATCCGAATGTCTGAGCTGGGTCACGGCCCAGTGAGGGAGGTTGTTGCCGGTCCCGTGCCGGCTTCCTGACCGCGGCATGTGCTAGTCTGTTGTCGGGGTCACTGTGTGGTTGGAGTGCCTTCCAGCCTGGGCGGCTCACCCTCCAGCACTGGACAGGACACTGCTGTGTTGTGATCCATTGGGTTGTCACTGGCCAATTTGGGGGACATAAAAGGCAACAGCTCCAAAACCCCCAAAGTAATTGTGTGAGTTTTATAGTGCTGTCTAAGTTTACCTTGAGGGAACCCAGGCCATGCCCCAAAGCGGCAAGGCGGGAAAGTGGGAGAAATAAACAGCATCAGGATAAATGGAGAAAAGATTGAGGTTTTCAAAGACTTCACGTTGCTTGGTTCTACAATTGACACCAATGGAAGCAGCAGTCAGGACATTAGATGACGTGTAGCACTGGGCAGGTTGGCTGTGAAGGAACTGTTTCAAGTGCTGAGGAGCAAGGATGTCTCCTTAAGGACTAAGGTGTGCCTGACACAAGCCATGATATTTCCAATTGCCTGGTATGCATGTGAGAGCTGGACAATGAATAAGGAAGACCGAAGAAGGATTGATGCTTTTGAGTTGTGGTGCTGGCAAAGAATGCTGAA
>NW_006922127.1:1482185-1482870 GCF_000298275.1 Orycteropus afer afer
ATGGATTGACACGGTGGCTGCGATGATGGGCTCAAGTATAGCAGGGATTGTGGGGCTGGCGCGGGATCGGGCAGTGTTTCGTTCTGCTGTGCATGCGATTGCTGTGAGTTGGAGACGACTCGACGGCACTTAACAACAATTTTACCTCAAACTTTCTGGCTTAAAATAACACACGTTGTTGCTCAGCGTCCATGGGTCAGAAGCTGCTTACCCTGGGCTGAGTGCTTTGCTCAGAGCCTCCAAAGGCTGCAGTTAAGGGACTGCTGGTGACATCCTCATGAGGAGGCTTGGCTGGAGCAGAATCCCTCCCACACTCACTTAGGTGTTGGCAGAATTCATTTCTTTGTGACTCTATGACTGAGGGTGCTGGTTTTATGCTGACTGTTGTCTGCAGGGTGTCCTCAGGTCCTAGAGGCCACTCAGAGTACATAGGAGTCACTTGCCAGTCCTTGTCACAGGGGTTCCCTCAACATGACTGCTTGCATCAGGTTTTTAATACCCTACACAATTTGGCAAGCAAAGAGAATGCCTCTCTCTGGTCTGAAATGGAGTCTTATATGATGATCTCATTCCGAGAGTGACATCCCATCCTCTATGTTGTTGTTGTTGTTTGCTGTCTAGTCAGCCGTGCCTCATAGCGACCCCTCCTTGGGTTTCCGAGGCAGTATCACTACAGAAGTAGATT
>NW_006922127.1:1483145-1484349 GCF_000298275.1 Orycteropus afer afer
GCCACCAGAGCTCCTATACATGATTTAAAAACAGGGAAAGTATGTGTCAGGGTTGTAACTTTTCATCATACTTGTTCCATCTGTATCTTGAACAAATAGTCCATGAATCTGCACTCTATGAAGAAGAAGACATCATCAGGTTGGAGGAAGAATCATTAACAACCTGCGATGTGCAGAGGACACAACCTTGCTTGCTGAAAGTGAGGAGGACTTGAAGCACTTACTGATGAAGATCAAAGACAACAGTCTTCAGTATGCATTACACCTCAACCTAAAGAAAACAAAAATCTTCACAACTGGACCAATAAACATTATGATAAATGGGGAAAAGATCAAAGTTGTCAGGGATTTCGTTTCACTTGGATCCACAATCAACACCCATGGAAGCAGCAGTTGAGAAATTAAATGACGTATTGCACTGGGAAAACTTCCCACCGAAGACCTCTCTGAAGTTTTTAAAAACAAAGATGTCACTTTGAGAACTGAGCTTTTCCTGACCCAAGTCATGGTATTCTCAGTAGCCTCGTATGCATGAGAAGTTGACACTGGCTAAGGAAGACTGCAGGGGGATTGATGCATTTGAAGCATGGGGTTGGCAAATATTAAATTCACCACGGACGTCCAAAAGAATGACCAACTCTGTCTTGGAAGAAGGACAGCCAGAAAGCTCTTTAGAAACAAGGATGGCTGGACTTTGTCTCATGGACGTTGGTCATGTTGTCAGAAAGGACAGTCCCTGGAGAAGGACATCATGCTTGGTAAAGTAGAGGGTTGTGAGAAAGGAAGACCCTTGATGAGATGGGCTGACACAGTGGCTGCCATGATGAGCTCAGGCAAAGCAACGACTGTGAGCTGGCGCGGGACCAGAAGTGTTTCATTCTGTTGCACGTGGGGTTGTTATGAATCTGAGACATCTCACCGGCACCTGACGACAGAAGCCAGTCCTAGGTCCCAGCTTCAATCAGAAGTAAGGGGTCACACAAACGCGTAAACAATGTTGTTGTTATGTGCCTTTGAGTCGGACCTGACTCATAGCCACCCCTCCTTGGGTTTCCGAGGCTGTCAGTCTTCACAGAAGCAAAGCCCAAACCTCACCCACTGGTGTGGAGTCGATTCTGACCCACAGCGCCCCTAGAGGACAGAGTGGAACTGCACCACAGGGTTTCCAAGGCTGTCAATCTTCACAGAAGCAAAGCCCAAACCA
>NW_006922127.1:1485098-1488467 GCF_000298275.1 Orycteropus afer afer
TGGCTTCTAGCCAAGCAACAGACAGGCATATAAGGTGAACATTTACACCAGGGAGGTACACTCCTTAGAACAATCAACCCTGGGAGATCAGAAGAGCAGCATTTGCACAGGGAGATAACTCAGCGGGCAGGAATGCATAGGAAAGAAAAAACACACCAAACCAAACTCATTGCCATCAAGTCAGTTTAGAACAAAACACTGCCTTGTCCTGGTCATCCTCACAATCCTTGCTGTACTTGAGCCCGTCATACAAGCCACTGTGTCACTCCATCTCATTGAGGGTCTCCTCCGTTTTTGGTGACCCTCCATTTAACCACGCATGACATCCTTCTCCAGGGAATGGTCCCTTCTGACAACATGACCAAAGGAGGTGGGACAAAATCTGGCCGTTCTCGCTTCCAAGGAGCATTCCGGCTGCACTTCCTCCAGGACCGATGTGTTAGTTCGTTCTTCTGGCCATCCGTGCTACTCTCAGCATTCTTCGCCAGCACCACAACTCAAAAACATCAACTCTTCTTTGGTCTTCCTTATTCATTGCCCACCTTTCACATGCATATGAGACGATTAAAACCACCATGGCTTGGGTTAGCGCACCTTAGTCTTCAGAGTGACATCTTTGCTCTTCAGAACTTGAAAGAGGTCTTTTGCGGCAGATTTGCCCAGTGCAATATGACATCTGATTTCTTGACTGCTGCTTCCATTGATGTTGATTGTGGATCTAAGTAATATCAAATCTTTAACAACTTCGATCTTTTCTCCATTTATCATGGTGCTGCTTATCGGTCCGGTTGTGAGGACTTTGATTTTCTTTATGTTGACGTGGAATCCACATTGCAGACTCAAGTCTTCCACCTCCATCAGTAAGTGCCTCAAGTCCTCAAAGGTAGATAACTTGCGAGACCCAGGGAAACAAGACAGTTCTGCCAAGTTCCGGCTCTCCCATGCTCCAGTGCATATCTCATTGCCTCACTCCTTCCACTGAGGCGGACCTGACCATCTTTCAGGAGCTTCTGTTGACCTGCTCTCTCTGGCACAGGGCCTTTGCACATTGCATTCCCACCAGAGATCATCCTTCCCTTCATTCTTTACATAGGTTAGCAAATCTCTGCTCAGGCTTCCCTGACCTCTTATCTGGATTAATCCTCACCCCCCACATCCCAACACACCCACAATATCCCATCACCTCCCTCCACTTTGTACCGCTTGCCGTAGCCGCACCTTCATAGCTGTCTTTGCGATTATTTGAGCCTGGCTCTCTGCCACCTCCGTTATAGCCCTGATTGTCGGGAGCTGGGCCCTAAGCCCGGTTGGGTTACCGTGTCCTTTGCTATACTGATGCATCAGTAAATACTTGTGCAAGGAAATGAAGACATCAGTGGCTATTACTTACAGCCATTAATGGCTCATTAATGGCTGTAAGTAATAGAAATTACTTTGTAAAAGCTTGTGTTTCAAATAAAGAGCTCTGGCGGCTCTGGTGGCTCTGGGTAAGACATTTGTCTGCTAACCAGAAGGTCAGTGGTTCAAACCCATCTCTGCAGGAGGAAGATGAAGCAATCCACTTTCTTTAAGATTTACAGCCTTGGAAACCCAATGGGGGTCACAATGAGTTGGCATCAACTCGATGGCAGTGGGTTGGGGTTTCACAAAGGGGTTCTGTGTTTTGATGTGATAACTTGTTGCAGAGAGTTTTTTTCTGTGTGTCTTAAGCTGTCAGTAAAGTCTCTGGTATTAATGTGTCAATAACGACATGGCCACTGTGTTCGGGTGGAGGAACATGCATGAGATGTGTTCTGGTTTCCTAGTGCTGCTCTGACAGGAATATACCACTACTGGGATGGCTTGAAGAAACAGGACTTTATTCTCTTACAATTTGGAGGTTTTAAGTCCAAGTTCAAAGTGCCAGGCTCTAGGGGCTGGGTGAAAGCCCCTCAACCTTGGGGTCCAGCTCTGCCTCCTGCTCCTGGCCCACTGGAGCTAGAGGCGTTTCTTCACTCAGACAGCTGCTGGCTGCTGAGGCTGACAAGCCCCAAGGTTGACAAGTCAAAAGGCACAGTCCCGATGTTACCAAACCACACGGCAGGCCATTAACTTAAGTCCATTGTAAGTCCCAAGGTCGGCAGAGCATGGCAGGCTGCTGAGCAACGACACGGCTCCATGCAGGGTCCAAGCGTGCCATAGGCTAGAGACCTTTCCCAAAGCTGTTTCTTACATACAGGAAGCAGACCACATCCCAAAGGCAGCTACTCAGCTGCTCCAATAGATTCCACCATGGAGCTGATTGCCAGTCTCATCATGGGGAATACTACATCCAGCTGCCCAGCCACTCAGCCAGGCCCAGCCACATTGACACACAAACTGAACCCCCCAAGATGCATCTTCACTGCTGCTCGGAAGCACTTTTTTCCACAGAGAAAGATGAGAAAGAGTTAAAATGCCCTCAGAAAATGAATTTCCACACAATTCATTCAGTGAGAAAGCATGTCTTTTGCCAAAACCTTCACGTTGCAGTGTTGCTGCTGGTGAAAACAGAAAGCTCTTCTAACCGTCAAAGGAATGGCCCAGCCGCTCATCCCAGTTAGAAGGAGGAAACCGGACTTGAAGTTGCACACGCTCTCTCTCTCTCTGTCTCTAGCACTTTGCTGTGAGCTGTTGCCGAGTCGATTCTGACTCATAGCGACCCCACGTGACAGAGTGACATAGTGTTTTCCATAAAAACCAAAAAAATCCAAACTCACCACCGTCAAGTTGATTCCACTTGTAACAACCCCTCCTTGGGTTTCCGAGGCAGTATCTCTACAGAAGTAGATTACCCAGTCGTCCTTCTGAGGAGCGGCTGGTGGGTTTGAACCTCCAGCCTTCTGGTTAGCAGTCAAATACCTTAGGCACTATCGCCACCAGGGTTTTCCATACTGTCATCTTTATGGAAGCGAGTCATCAGGTGTTTCTCTTGCAGAGCCACTGGATGGGTTCGAACCGCCAACCTCTCAGTTAACGGCCAAGGAGACTAAGATTTAATATATAAATGGTACTGCTTCTGGAGCTGTGAAATGCAATTTTATTGATCCAGAAATTGAAGAAGAAAAATAGACTGACATGGGGAGCTGATGCCATGCTGGAGTCAAAGTACAAGTACAAGTCTTCCAACAAACAGAAGACGGCAGTACACCGTCTTGAGAGTATCATTTATTTTATTTTATTTATTTATTTAGTTGTGATTGGGTGAAAATTTACAGAGCAGATTCACTTTCCATATAGCAGTTCACATACTTTTTGTCTCGTGACATTGACCACAGTTTCCCACAATGCAACAGCTCCCCTCCCACTTCCTCCCCATAGTTACCTCTTCCCTGTGTCCATCCCTCCATG
>NW_006922127.1:1489182-1490477 GCF_000298275.1 Orycteropus afer afer
ATCCTCCACTAACTCTCAGCAACAAGCATGCACGTTTCAATATAGTCATTTTGTTCCTCCCTGAAAATAGAACACATTTCACAGAGATAGGTTTTTCTTTGGAAGTCAGACCAGGTTTGCGGTAGTAGTTTTTATATGTGTTTATATGCACATTTGTCCAATACAAATAGGTGTTATACAGACATCTTTTGGAATTGTAAAATCTGGTTGCGGCAGAGTGGACTCTGACTCACGGTGACCCTGTGAGTGTCAGAGGTCAGCTCCTCTCCAGAGGGTTTTCTGGGGCTGATTATTTGCAAGTAGGTCTCTGGTGGACTTGAACCACCAACCTTCCGGTGAGCAGCCAAGCACAGGAACTCGTGGCATCACCCAGGGCTTCCTCTTCAGCGTCAGCTTCCCTACGCACTTGTGTGAGGATTTCATATTAAAATACTTAGCAGGTCCATAGCCTACCATTACGAATCATCAAATTCAATTTAGTTTTATAAAATCCACCTCAATTGATGACACAAAGCTAAATGAATTCCCATTGCGTTTCAGTACGCGTCTATGTAGTTAATTCCATTTTCCCAACGATGTAATATTAATGGATTTATGCGAGAATAAAAGCATCTGTGAAGCCACGTATTTTAGACTTGACATCACAGAGATGTTCTTGCTCTCTTAAGACTTAATTCTCAAGCTTTCCCTGGACCCGGTTATTAGTCATTGTAAAAAATGAAGTACATCTAATGATGCAATATTTTTTTTTCTTTTCAGAAAATACTTTCTAAATCAAATGAGGTCAGTGTTGTATGGAAGTTGAATTATAATGACTTTTCTCCCAGGATTGAAAACTAAAACCAGCTGTGTGACTTCTACATTTGACAATTAGAAAAACAATTAGATTTTTTTTTAAGTTGCTTTACTTAACCAGAAAAGTTTAAATCTGAATATTACTTACAAATAAACCGTAGTAAATGACCTAATAAAGTAACATTAAAAAAAAAAAAAAAAAACTTCACAGCCATCGAGTCATTTTCTGACTCATAGAGATCCCTCCTTGGGTTTCCGAGGCAGTATTTCTACACAAGTAGGTTGCCCAATCTTTCTTCTGAGGAGCGACTGGTGGATTTGAACCGCCAGCCTTCTGTGAAACTAAAAACTTGCTGTTAAGTGGATTCTGACTCACAGCGCCCCTAGAGGATGGAGTGGAACTGCACCACAGGGTCTCCAGGGCTGTCAATCTTCACAGAAGCAAAGCCCAAACCACACCCACTGCCGTGGAGTCCATTCTGACTCACAGCGCCCCTAGA
>NW_006922127.1:1491168-1492537 GCF_000298275.1 Orycteropus afer afer
ATTCTGACCCACAGCGCCCCTAGAGGACAGAGTGGAACCGCCCCACAGGGTTTCCAAGGCTGTCAGTCTTTACAGAAGCAGACATCTTTCTCCCAAGGAGCAGCTGGTGAATTTAAACTGGTGAATTTTGGTTAGCAGCTGACTTCTTTAAGTACTGCACCCTAGGGTTCCTCGAATCCATGTGTGTATAACACTGAAAGAGATAGAAGGCATATGTGAACATGGTTAAGAGGAGACCAAAACCAATGTGCATTTGTGTCTTTTTTATCTAAATGTAAAGAGAGCAAAGTGATGTGTATAATTTTGTTGTGCTGGTATAATTTTAAATGATATCAGACGATGTTTTCTGTATTTATTTTGACAGATTTATTCAATGTTGATGTTAATGAGGAAAGCTTTTAAAACAAGCCAAAACAAATCACTAAATCCCAGGAAATACAGAGGAGGATTTTATTCTGTTCTGAACATTACCTGAGTGTTGTTTTATGTTATCAAAATGACTGTCCTTAACTTCGATCATTAACCAAGAAACTGCTCGCTTTCCAGACACATGGTACCCCTTGAACATGACTTGTGCTTGTTGAGGATGTTGATCATGTTTCAGATTTCACTTGTGTGCCACATGTGAGCATGCTTAGAAAAGCATTTTGTTCCAGGCATACCCACTGCAGGGAGTCGATTCTGACTCACAGCGCCCCTAGAGGACAGAGTGGAACTGCCCACAGGGTTTCCAAGGCTGTCAATCTTCACAGAAGCAAAGCCCAAACCACACCCACTGCTGTGGAGTCGATTCTGACCCACAGCGCCCCTAGAGGATAGAGTGGAATTGCCCCACAGGGTTTCCAAGGCTGTCAGTCTTTACAGAAGCAAAGCCCAAACCACACCCACTGCAGGGAGTCGATTCTGACTCACAGCGCCCCTAGAGGGCAGAGTGGAACTGCCCCACAGGGTCTCCAAGGCTGTGATCCTTATGGAAGCAGACTGCCTCATCTTTCTCCCATGGAGTGGCTGGTGGGTTGGAACCACTGATCCTTTGGTTCACAGCCGAGTGCTTCATTACTGCACCACCAGGGCTCCTTTCTTGTTCCAGCTCCCTCAGTCAATAGTGTTAGGTGATGGCTCTGCATTTGGAGCTTTGGATTTGATAGTCCAGCATAATTATATGTGTTTTCACTGTCAGCATCCTTGCAGGAAAGATAGTTGCAATTAGCTTCATCTTACATTTTAACAAATTAAATGATTTACCAGTTGTTTTGGTTCCCTAGTGCTGCTCTGACAGAAATATACCACAAATGGGATAGGTTGAACAAACAGGAGTTTATTCTTCCAGTTTGGAGGCTTTAAGTCCGAGTTCAAAGTGCCAGGCTCT
>NW_006922127.1:1493367-1494845 GCF_000298275.1 Orycteropus afer afer
TGAAGAGTGGATAACTGTGGTCCATTCCCATTGTGTGTGGGGTCACCATGAGTTGGGGGCAGCTAACAACAGCAGATCGAGTGTCAGAATTCGTATTCAGATATCTGTCTGTGGCTTTGCTTCTGTAACTTTACATACCAGCTTATTTCTAGAACACACAAGAGAGCCTTCATCTGCAGGCAGGGTGATGGGGCAGGCTTTCATATACCACACTACCAACAGTGAAAATATTTTATTTCCAGCCTTGTGAACAAATTATTCCTTCCTTATTCCTCTGTGAAGGAGCTCTGGTGGCACAGTGCCTAAGGCATCTGCTAACCAGACGGTTGGCAGTTCAAACCCACCAGCTGCTTCGCAGAAGGAAGATGGGGCAGTCTACTTCTGTAAAGATTGACTGCCTCAGAAACCCAGTGGGGGTCACCGTGAGTGGTAATCAGCTCAATGGCAGTGACTTTTATTCCTCTCCTAGTCCTCTGGTGGCGTAATGCCTAAGGCACTGGACTGCTAACCAGAAGGCTGGCGGTTCAAACCCACCAGCCACTCCTCGGAAGGAAGATGGGGCTATCTATTTCTGTAGTGATACTGCCTCAGAAACCCAAAGAGGGGTCGCTAGGAGTCAGATATGACTTGACGGCACATAATAACAACAACCACAACAGTTGGTATCACCGTTATTCCAGGCTCACGATGGTAAAATTTCTAATGGAAAGGAGTAGTCTACCTAGGAAGCCTGATTGTGGAATTTAAGCCCCACTCCAAGGGGAGAACGCTAGCGTTTTGTAAACCCCGTCGCACACAGTGGGCTCCCTTCACGTTGTCAATCCATGTCTCTGTGTGAACAGAATGTGTGGTGGCACCAGTGGTAGCTCCAGGTTGTACACATGTCAGGCACGCCCTGATATTTGCAACTAAATCACATATCGGGAGCCCCCACCACGAGGAGACTTTGCTTAGCAGAACCGTGAACTGCACTAAGCTTTTGATAAGGGGCTGCCTAGTTCCACACTCTGTGGCCCACCCGTGCTTGTTGGGGTTAAAGGAGTAAATGAAATCCGGATTCCTCTTGTTGTTGACTGCCCGTTGGGTCCGTTTGATTCCGGAACTTCATATAGAATGAGGTCTACCCCAAACCAAAAGAAACAAGCTCACTTTTACTATTAGGCACCTTGAAACTCTTTCCAGCCTTGAAAACCCTATGGGGCAGTATTGCTATATCCTGTAGGGTCTCTATGCGTTGAAATCAACTTGATGTTGCACACAACAACAGCAACGTAGTTCCCAATATTAGTCATCTTGCTGCTGTAACTGAAATACCACAAGGGGATGGCTTTCACAAACAGATTTCTTTTCTCACAGTCCAGGAGGCTAGAAGTCTGAATACAGGGCACTGACTCTGTTGTTGTTGTTGTTGTTGTTTGCCATCCAGTTGGCCCCAACTCATAGCGACCCCTCCTTGGGTTTCCAAGGCTGTCAATCTT
>NW_006922127.1:1495325-1496723 GCF_000298275.1 Orycteropus afer afer
TATGTCTTCAACTTCTGCTTCCTGATTCCTTGGCCTCTCAGCCCCTTGGCTTCTCAGGTCTTTTGGGCTAGCCTGACCACTCACCTGCTTGGCCAAATGTGACAGAGCTCTTGAACTCTGCCAATACCTGCCCAGGGCTTCCCACTGCACCAGAAGGCACTCAGCTCTCTTGCTCTGTGGGCCAGCATGCCTAGCTTCATCAGCAAGTGCCCGGAGCCTCTCCACTGTGCCAGGAAGCCTCCTACCCAGAGGCACTCAGCTCTCTTGCTCCATGGGTTGGCTCCTATGCCCCCTCATGCCCACACCAGCCTCCTGGTTCTGCCAGCGTTCTCTGTTGCCACTTCCCGCCAGCTGCACTGTCTCTGGGGTTACCACTGTCGTCATTTCCTTCTGAGCCCTCACCTGAACTGCCTTTCACATCTGTAATTGCACCAACCATCTGTCCAAGGCACTCTAGACTTTTACTATTCTTCAAAAAACCTTCCAGCCTTGACTGGTTGCAGGGGACATCAAGCTCAGTTGGCATCACATACTACACAAAAACATTGTTCTACATCCTGCTTTGGCGAGTAGCAACTGGAGTCTTAAAAGCTTGCAAGTGGCCATCTAGATGCAACAATGGGTCTCTCCTCATCCAGAGCAGAGAAGAATGAAGAAAACCAAAGATGCACGGAAACCATTAGTCCAAAGGACTGGTAGACTATGTGGTCCTCAGCCTACGTGACCGTGAGACCAGAGGAAGTAGATGGTGCCTGGCTACCACTGTCAACCACTCAGAAAGGGATCAGTGTAGGAGATCCTGGATAGAGTGGGAGAACAGTGTGCAACCAAACTCAAAATCATAAAAAAAAAAAGACAAGGTTTTCAGGTCTGATAGAGCCTGGTGAGACCCCTGGGACTATGGCCCCTAGTCACCCTTCAGTTCTGGAACTGAAGTCACTCCTGTGGCTTCTAGCCAAACAACAGACAGGCATATGGAGTGAACACTTGCTTACATCAGATAGATACACTCCTTGGAACCTGGGAGAACAGAGGGGCAGTGTTTGCACAAGGAGACAGCTGGGGGAGCAGGAGTGCTCGGGGGGGAAGGGCACAGGGAAGAAGTAACACGGAGGGAGTGGGAAGAGAATTACAGTCAATGTCATGAAATAAAATGTATATGAATTGCTGTATGGAAAGTGAATTTGCTCTGTAAACTTTCACCCAAATCACAATAAAAGTTTGTTGTTGTTGTTGTTTAAAAAAAAAAAAAAAAAATTCCAAGCCTCTACCCATTTCTCAATTCCAAAACTGCTTCTGTATTTTAGGTATCTCTTGGAGCAGCACCCCACTCCCAGTACCAAATTCTGTGTTAGTTATCTACTGCTGCTATAACTGAAATGCCACGAGAGGATGGCT
>NW_006922127.1:1496930-1498145 GCF_000298275.1 Orycteropus afer afer
ACTTGACTTGACTCATAGCGACCCCTCCTTGGGTTTCCGAGGCAGTATCACTACGGAAGTAGGATTGCCCAACCTTCCTTCCGAGGAGTGGTTGGTGGGTTTGAACCGCCAGCCTCCTGGTTAGCAGTCAAGTGCTTTAGCCACTATGCTACCAGAGCTCCTCATGGGAGAGGAGAAGAGTGACGTTTGTGCAAGGAGATAGAGGGCAGGAAAGAAGGGCACAGGGAAAAGGCAACCACAGGGAGGAAGTGGGAAGAGAGCTGTTAGATTATAGGGACTGTAGTCAGTGTCATGAAACAAAATGTGCATGAGCTGCTGTATGAAAAATGAATTTGCTCTGTAAACTTTCACCCAAATCACAATTTAAAAAATAAAATTAGGGTAAGTGCAAAAAGAGCTTTTTTATTATTATTATTTTGTTTATTTTATTTTATTTTTATTGTGATTTGGGTGAAAATTACAGAGCAAATTCACTTTCCATACAGTATTTCACATACACTTTGTCTCATGACATTGACTACAATTTCCCACAATGCAACAGCTCCCCTCCCACTTCCTCCCCATACTTACCTCTTCCCTGTGTCCATCCCTCCATGGGCTCCTGCCTCCTGAACTGTCTCCCCATGCATAAGCAGCCCTTCTTTCTCAATGATTGTTCTCTCCAAGGAGTGTATCTACCAAAAAGAGGTTTTCTTAATGAGAACTTCCGAAATGCAAAGGAACTACCTCCATGAGAAGTGACAACTTGGAGCCAAATTGTATGAGAGCTGATGGAGTAGAGCTTAACTCCTTCTGGATGGACATCGATGCCACGTGCCTGGGACTCATGCTCTCTTCGCCAGCACCTGCCCCAAGAGACCTGGAGCATGAGGAAACCCTGAGGCTGCATTTCTTTCATCAGAGGACATAATGTGTATAAAGTTGCTTTGTGCTCCACAAAACTGAATATAAATGTTAGTCATGTGAAGCCCGAATTCGACTGAGCCCAACTATCTGGGTTACTTCTCTGTACCTTCTCCCCAAGTGCTCTCCACGGGGGGACAGGGCATTCACTCTGAGGTCCCAGCATGCCTCAGTGTGGTGTTGACCATTAACTTCACCTGAAGAATCTGGTCTTTGTCCTTGGTTCCTGACAGAGAATCTCTACAACCATAGAGTCTCCCCAAAGATTGAAGTGTTTTTGTAATTTGTGAGGGCTCTAGACCACACACCTCC
>NW_006922127.1:1498560-1500070 GCF_000298275.1 Orycteropus afer afer
TGGACTCATTGTTTCCATGTGCCTTTGGTTTTCTTCATTCTTCTTTGATCTGGACAAGGTTTATGCCAGGGTTTATGCTAACGAGGTGGTTCTTGGATGGAAAGAGCTGACCTCAGGGGAAGAGAGCTGGCCGTTGGGTTCAACCACATGAGGCAGTGATTGAACACATCATGCCTGTGTAATGAGACACTCAGTAAAAGGGCTGGATATGGAAGCTCCGTGAGCTTCCTGGTTGATGATAGACGTCAGTGCATGAAGCAGCATGTTGTTGTTGTTATGTGCCGTCGAGTCGGACCTGACTCATAGCGACCCCTCCTTGGGTTGCCAAGGCAGTATCACTACGGAAGTAGATTGCCCCATCTTCCTTCCGAGGAGTTGCTGGTAGGTTTGAACCACCAGCCCTCTGGTTAGCAGTCCATAGCACATGGAAACTAACTGCAGTGGGAACCCTTCCAGATTTCACCCTATGCATCTCCAATTGTATCCTTAAAAAAATAAATAAACAATAATCATAAGGGTAGCACTTTCCTGAGTGCTATGGGTTGTTCTAGCAAATTATCACACCTAAGGGAGTCGTGCAAGCTAGCAGGTCAGAATGAAAGGGGAATCTTGGGTACCTCTGAGCTCACAGCTGGTATCCCGAGGAGAGTAGAAGAAACTCATGCATTACTAGCCAGTAGGTCAGAACTGAGGGTGTGTGGGGACCCCCAGCCTTGTGATTGGTGTCCAACCTGCCCCAACCTTGGGCAGACTTAGCATTCTGGAGGACTGTGACCTGTAACTTGTGAGCTCTGACCACATCCTGGTGGTTAGGGTCAGAGGAAGAAGTACTGCATAGACAATTGGGGTCAGAAGAGAAGTGAAATGCATTGAATTGGATTGACCCAACTCATGAGTCACACTCACGTCAGGGCTGACCAGAAGCATACCTAGGTTGTCCTACAGCCTTGGACAGTGATGAATCTTCTCCTTCCCATAAGTGTGTCTCTCTTTTTGTTGTTGTTTAGCAATGTAGTTCTTTGAAACAGCTCTTTGTATTTGGAGACCATTGATGAAAGCAACTTTCCAATATGGCGGCCATCCTGGGCTTGAATTGAGTGAGAGCATAACCTTACTCTCCCACCAGTCTTTGTATCAGGAAACAAGATGTTCACTGGTGGCTGGTTTGACTACTAGAAATACGCTATATCTTCCAACCTCCTTTTAAAAAAATAGTATTTATTTTTTCCGTGGAACTATACGGAGCAAAACATGCACCCACGCAATAACTTTTATACATACCATCCAGTGACGTTGGTTATGTTCTTCACTTTGTGGCAGCATTCTCAGTGTTTCCACTCAAATTGTTCTACCACCTTTAACTTAGATTCAGTGTTGCCCTGCTTTTCTCTTCTCTCCTGTAGATTTACTGCCACCAATTTGGTCTCTCACGTATAAAATCTTTGGGAGCACTGGTAGCCTCATGCCTAAGACATTTGACTGCTAACCAGAAGGCTGGCAGTTCAAACCC
>NW_006922127.1:1505413-1506331 GCF_000298275.1 Orycteropus afer afer
GGGATGATGAATTACTTGAACCCTTTGGAGGAGATTATTAGTGGGTCAGTACTGCATTCAAAGAAATTCTATTGCTTTCTCCCTTTCATTTGGTAGCCCAGATAAATATATAGATAAAACCCACAACGTTTGCCACTGAGTTAATTCCAATTCCCAACACTCCTAGAGGACAGAGTAAAACTGCCCCATAGAGTTTCTGAGCCTGGGAGTCCTTGCAGAAGCAGGCTGTCTCATCTTTGCGACAGAGCCGCTGGTGGGTTTGAACCTCTGACTGGTGGTTTGCAGCCAAATGCCTTAACCAGAGCTCTTTAGACAGATAACTCTAGATGTAAGTACAGTTACAGATGTAGGGATATAGGGGATGTAGGTGTATAGGTTATCCCTTGTCAATTTCCTGAAATTAAAAGTGCAAAACTGTATCTTTTATATTACCATTTCATAGTCTCTTAGATCCAAAATCAGATTTTAATTGAGATTTTAAAAACTTCTCCTCACTATGTGAGCATTTAGGAGCCCTGGTGGTACAAGAGTAAAGTGTTGGCTGCTAACCGAAAGGTCAGCAGTTTGAATCCACCAGCCACTCCACAAGAGAATGATGTGGCAGTCTGCTCCTGTGAAGATTGACAGCCTAGGACACCCTATGGTGCAGTTCCACTTTGTCTTCTAGGGGCGCTGTGAGTCCAAATGGACTCTAGGGCAGTAGGTTTGGTTTGGGCTTTGCTTCTGTAAAGATTAACAGCCTAGGACACCCTGTGGGCAGTTCCACTCTGTCCTCTAGGGGCGCTGTGAGTCAGAATCGACTCCATGGCAGTGGATGTGATCTGGGCTTTGCTTCTGTGAAGATTGCCAGCTTTGGAAACCCTGTGGGGCAGTTCCACTCTGTCCTCTAGGGGCGCTGTGGGTCAGAATGGACTCCAT
>NW_006922127.1:1506703-1508459 GCF_000298275.1 Orycteropus afer afer
CAGAATCGACTCCATGGCAGTGGATGTGATCTGGGCTTTGCTTCTGTGAAGACTGACAGCCTTGGAAACCCTGTGGTGCAGTTCCACTCTGTCCTCTAGGGGCGCTGGAGTCAGCATAGACTCTGGCAGTGGGTTTGGTTTGGGCTTTGCTTCTGTAAAGATTACAGCCTTGGAAACCATGTGGAGGTTGCTGTGAGTCAGAATCTACTCAATGACAGTAGGGTTTTTATTCGGGGAATATAGACTTTTATATCCTTCTCCCCCGTAAGGCGTTTTATAAGCTGTGACGTTGTGCTTATGAAGGCAGTCTGATTGTCATCTGATTTCACATTCATTTGAAGAAAACGCGCCTACAGGCGAACAGTCATTTCACTCTCATTTCCCCTTTGAATCAGCTTTTCTCTCTGCTTTGTTGCAAAATGTGCTTCCTTGGTCCCAGATGTTTCCCTCCTCCCTGGAAGTAGGATGATAGTCCTACAGTATTCAGTTGCATACTGCGACATGTTCCATCTTTGGGTGTGCCCCTAATGTATTCTGTTCCCCTCTGAGATGATCAAGAAACCAATTTCCCGACAGCCTACGAAGGGGTGTCTCAGGCTAGTTTGCATATTTCTGTTTGTTGGTTTTCTCTTGAGAACGTCTTCACATTTGCCACGTCGGGCAAAACTACACAGGTCACAAAACAAAGTGACAGAAAAGGATTAATGGTTTTTTAAAAGGAACGGGGGCCAGGCGGACACCCTGAATATTCTGCAAGAACAGCCCCTGATGCATCCGTCCTGCTTTCTTTATACGTAAGCATCCAATTACATCATTATCCTTGATATTTCTTTAAAACAATCAACTATTCAATCACATATTCTTCTACAGTAAAATCACATATTTCCTTATAACAATCAGTTATTAATTAAAAGTTAAAGTTTTACTCTTTCCCTTACCCAAAAGCATTTTCTCATGTCCAAACGTATTGGATGTTTAATTAGGTTAATATCTCTTACAGGATTAGCAAATAATCACTAAGATACATCATTCTGAAACATACGATGATTGTTAAGGCACATGATTCTAAAGAATGGTTTCTGAGGTACACTATTCTTATGGTAAAACATTATTCCAGGGAAACAGGTTAGCAAACATTCTGCTGGGGCAACATTCCGCCCCAGGAACACAAAGCTGGAGCCAAGCAAGCATTCAACCCTAAGAGAGGCCTTGCCTTCTCTTAACTGTGGTTGGAACGTGTGCCTTGCAATCATGTTCCATTGGGAGTCTTTTTCTTGGTCTCCAACAACATTGTTGCAGCCTTCACACAAAAACCGGGAGTCGGCAGGAGCAGAAGGCAGCTTGCTGTGCTGGTCAGCGTTTCGATGGTTGTCCATATTGAATTATGGAATCACCGTATTTCATGTCAGTGGAAACAGAGTTGGGTTCGGACTATAAAAAACGAGTGATAATACAAATAAAAGATTAGCCATACTGCACGCTGCTTGCATTCTGAAATTACCCTCTGTTTGTCTAATCGGTTTACTGCTTCCTGTTGATGAGGGACTTGGCTGTTTAATTTGCTTATCCCTGGTCGTGGTCTCCCTTGGCGACCACATGGCTGACACTGTGTGGGCAGCAACCCCCTCTCTGCATCCTGTTGCCATCTTGTCGATTCCAACTCACAGCTCCCCTAGAGGACAGAGTGGAACTGCCCCTTAGGGCTTCTGAGGCTGTAAATCATTAAAGAAGCAAAGCTTAAGCCAAACCCACTGCC
>NW_006922127.1:1508969-1509865 GCF_000298275.1 Orycteropus afer afer
GTGGAGTCAATTCTGACTCACAGCGCCCCTAGAGGACAGAGTGGAACTGCACCACAGGGTCTCCAAGGCTGTCAGTCTTGATAGGACCAGAATGCCTCATTTCTCTCCTGTGAAGCAGCTGGTGCGTCTGAACCCTTGACCTTTCAGTTAGCAGCCAAGAGCTTAACCACTGCACCGCCAGGGTTTCTTGTGTTCTTTCATTACAGCTGATAATAATTTTGACATAGAAAATCAACGTGGAAGGAAGCTCAGCGTTATTTGTGCATTGTAAACATCAAGTCTGAATTTTTTCCTTGACTAATGGAAGCCGTGTTATAAGAATGTGTCTCTTGTTTTTGGGATGTGAAGACTAATGGACAGTAAAACAAATATATAGAGAGATCATTACAAAGGAAAGGGTTTGATTCAGTTTGCCCCCAGGGAAGGAGGGTTTGATGCCCCTCCCTTTGTAATTACACTCACTGCCATCTGACACTTTCATGGGATGTGTCACAAATCTCCATTGCCTCAGCCATTAGACAGCGTGTGTTCTCCACATGATATATGTGCTGGGAAAAAATTACTCTGAGATGACAACAGAGAAAGCAGCCCAATATAGAGGGCTGTCATTGTGGCTTTGCTCAGACTCTTGATGGCTTTGGGAAGCATGGTGGTATTGGAAGGATAGCGTGTTTCTAGCGTTTTGCTAGATTTCTGGATATATTAAACTCACTAATGATTACCTTTGGGAGCTCTGGTAGCGTAGTTCCTGAGGCCCTTGACGGCTGACCAGAATTCTGACGGTTCTAACCCACCAGCCACTCCTCAGAAGGAAGTTTGGGCAATCTACTTCCGTAGTGATACCGCCTCAGAAACCCAAGGAGGGGTTGCTATGAGTCGGGGCCGACTCGACGGCA
>NW_006922127.1:1510563-1512953 GCF_000298275.1 Orycteropus afer afer
ACTCCACGGCAGTGGGTGTGGTTTGGGCTTTGCTTCTGTAAAGATTGACAGCCTTGGAAACCCTGTGGGGCAGTTCCACTCTGTCCTCTAGGGGCGCTGTGAGTCAGAATCGACTCCACGGTACTGGGTTTGGTGTTTGGGGTTTTTGTTAACTATATTATGGGATCACTGTGGGTTGGAATTGATTCGACACTCAACAACAACAACAAACAGTATGTTTTATTTTTTCTTGAAATAACAGAGGCTTGCTTGTGTCCAATTGTGCATTCACAGTATTTATTTAAACATCACACATATTCCTCCCTTGCCATGACTGTGACCTTCTGGAAGTAGACAGCCGGGCCTTTATTCAGAGGCACCCCTGGGTAGATTGGAGCTTCCAGCCTTCGGTTAATAGCTGAGCTCATTCACCGTCTGTGTCACCCAGAGACCCCCAAGTAGCACACGTATTTTTAAATGGATAGTTTATTTAAATATTAAACTAATTAAACTACAACTATAATAGAGACATGTTGGTCTTTGGTGAGCTCAAAAGCCACCTTGTATTTATATATTCTTTTTATGTGTCTAGTGGATTTAAAACTTAACAGCCCCAGCTAGGTCATGTTGTTGTTGTTGTTGTTGTGTGCCATCTAGTGGGATCCGACTCATAGCAACCCCTCCTTGGGTTTCCGAGGCGGTATCACTACGGAAGTAGATTGCCCAGTCTTCATTCCGAGGAGTGGCTGGTGGGTTTGAACCGCCAGCCTTCTGGTTAGCAGTCAAGTACCTTAGGCACTATGCCACCAGAGCTCCCAGCTGGATCATAAAGAGAGTCAATATTTTCTTCCTGTTTCTATACTTGACCTTGACATGAGCAAGAGCCACCATTTCTGCTGATAACAAAATCTATAGTTTTTGTTACTTCAAGGTGGCTCAGTTTCTGCATGGTGGAAAATGTTATAGTTTCGAGTACCCACTTATTACAGATTAAATTGTATCCCCTCAAAATACATGTTGTGAATCCTAACCTCTGTACCTGTGCTTATAATCCCATCTGGGAATCGGTTGTCTCTGTTATGTTAATATGGTTGGATTAGTGTAAATTGTGTTTTATGTCAGTCTCTTTTGAGATATAAAAGAGATTAAACAAGCAAATGAACAGGAGGAAAGATGGTGTAAGAGAGATTCTACAACACACAGGGGTCAGCCCGGAGCAGAAGGTGAACGACACAGACATTCCTGAAGAGCCCACAGAGAGAGGACGTGTCCCCTCGACCCCGCGCCCTGAATTCAGGCATCTAGCCTCCTAACCGTGAGAGAATGTATTTCTGTCTGTTAAAATGCACACTGCAGTATTTCTGTTATAGCAGCGCTAGGAGACTAAGGGGAGCTCTGGTAGCATAGTGCCTAAAGCACTTGACTGCTCACCAGAAGGCTGACGGTTCAAATCCACCAGCCACTCCTCGGAATGAAGGTTGGGTAATCTACTTCCGTAGTGATACTGCCTCAGAAACCCAAGGAGGGGTGGCTTTGAGTCGGGGCTGACTCGACGGCACATAACAACAACAACAACAACAGGAGACTAAGACATCAGTTCATTCATTTAAAAAAAAAAATTATTTTGGTCCTGATTTCAAATTCCCTAACTGTTGTACTCTTTCCTCTGAAAGGTTTTCTGTTTCCCTACCTCTTCCTGCCCATCCTTGGTGCAGAAGGAGGGTTAGGCAGGAACGTGGGGAAAGTGAGGGGTCAGTGCACTGAGAGGCCCATCCTCTCGTGTGTGAGGTCAGCCTCTCTAGCCCGGCATCTCCTGCGTTCTCACCCGTGGTCGGCGCCCTTGGTGACTGGCCTCCGGGCCTGACCAGCTCTCCCCTCTGGCCGGGCCGTCCCCGCAGCCCGGAGGCCCTCCTTGGCTTCTCTCTGTGAGATTTGAGCTCTGAGTAGCAGCTGTGTCGTCCTCATGCCCTGGACCCTGGCCGTCCCCAGTGGGTGTGGTTGTTCTTCATTCTCAGCCGTTCTTACAGCTGCAGAGTGATTGTGGGGAAGTGTTCAGAGTTCCTCCTTGTCAGAGCACTTGGTGGAGGAGTCCCGGGTTACCCCCACGCCTCGCTGTCCAGACTGGCCCAGCCGTTGCTCTCACTCCCTCATCACGCCCCATATTGGTACCGTGAACAGGTTTGAGGGAGGAATCAGAAGTTCACTTTTTTTTCTTTTAATTTTTATTGTGATTTGGGTGAACGTTGACAGAGCAAATTCACTTTCCATACAGCAGTTCACATACACTTTGTCTCATGACATTGACCACAGTTTACCACAATGCAACAGCTCCCTCCCACTTCCTCCCTATAGTTACCTCTTCCCAGTGTCCATCCCTCCATACTCTCCTGCCCCCTGAGCTGTCTCCCTGT
>NW_006922127.1:1513873-1514528 GCF_000298275.1 Orycteropus afer afer
ATTCTGACTCACAGCGCCCCTAGAGGACAGAGTGGAAGTGCCCCACAGGGTTTCTAAGGCTATATAATCTTAAAAGCAAGCAGACTGCAAGGAAGCAGTCTGGCACATCTTTCTCCTGCAGAGTGGCTGGTGGGCTCAAACTGCCGACCTTTCAGTTAAAGCCCTTTAACCACTTTGCCACCAGGGCTCCTAGGCTTCCTCCAAACCACTGTTTAATTATGGAAACTGTGTCCTGGATTGAGAGTCTTTACCTCAGACCTTCTGCAATTTCTGTAGTGTTACTTTATTTGTTTTTACTGGTTTAATGTGACCAAAAAAACAAACTCACTGCCATCGAGTCAGATCGGACTCACAGCAACCCCTCCTTGGGTTTCCAAGGCGGTATCACTACAGAAGTAGATTGCCCAGTCTTCCCAAATTCAAAATACGATATAACAGATGAGTATGGATGGCTGAATTGTGAAGAGGCAGTCAGTTCTTTTTTATGTCACTCAAAGGAAAAGATAAGACCCAAGAGTTTAGGCAGAAAGAAACAAAACCTATTTGATTACTGTCCAGAAATATCTCCTTATTAACCACCTGCAAAAACTTGTTTAATATGGTTCAGTGTAGTAAGCTATAATGTGATTGTATTGAACGGCAAAGAAATGAGGAA
>NW_006922127.1:1516848-1524928 GCF_000298275.1 Orycteropus afer afer
TCTACTTCCGTAGTGATACTGCCTCGGAAACCCAAGGAGGGGTTGCTATGAGTCGGGTCCGACTTGAAGGCACATAACAACAACATAGTCTACTGTGCTGGGAATGACAAATTCAAGAGGAATGCCATCACATTCATCATCATAAAGAACATTTCAAGATCCATCTTGGAGTATAATGCTGTCAGTGACAGGATAATATCCACTTACCTACAGGGAAGATCATTTACTATGACTCTTATTCAGATTTACATACCAACTACTAAAGCCAAAGGTGAAGTAATTAAAGGTATTTACACACTTCTGCAGTCTGAAATTGTCAAGCATGCAACCAACATATAGTGCTAATGTGAAAGTTGGAAACAAAGAATTAGGGTCAGTAGTTGGAAAATATGGCTTTTGTGACAGAAACAATGCCAGAGATCACATGATAGAATTTTCCAAGGCCAACAACCTATTCATTGCAAGTACCTTTTTCAACAACATAAATGGTGACTGTACATGTGGACCTCACCACATGGAATCAGATGAACTACATCTGTGGAAGGAGACAATGGAAAAGCTCAATATTATTAATCAAGAGAAGCCAGTGTCCACCTTTGAATAGGCCATTAATTGCTCATGTGCAAGTTCAAGTTGAAGTTGGAGGAAATTGAAATAAGTCCATGAGAGCCGAAGTCCCACCTTGACTGTATCCCACCTGAATTTAGAGACCATCTCAAGAATGCATTTAATGCATTGAATGCTAATGACCAACGACCATACGAGTTGTGGAAAGACATCATCATATATGAAGAAAGCAAAAGGTCACTAAAAAGACAGCAGAGAAAGAAAAGACCAAAATGGATGTCAGAAGAGACTCTGAAACTTGTTCTTGACTGTAGAGTGGGTAAGGCAAATGGAGGAAATTGTGAAGTAAAAGAGCTGAACAAAAGATTTCAAAGGGTGGCTCAAGAAGACAAAGTATTATAATGAAATGTGCATAGACCTGGAGTTAGAAAACCAAAAGGGAAAAACACCTTTGACATTTTGCAAGCTGAAAGAACTGAAGGAAAAATTGAAGCCTCATGTTGTAATAGTGAAGGATTTTATGGGCAAGATAAGGAGCTCTGGTGGCACAGTGGTTAAGGCATTTGGCTGCTAACCAAATAATCAGCCAGTTGCTTCACAGGAAAAGATGAGGCAGTTTACTTCCATAAAGATGACAGCCTTGGAAACCTTATGGTGCCATTCCACTCTGTCCTCTAGGGGCGCTGTGAGTCAGAATCGACTCCACGGCAGTGGGTGTGGTTTGGGCTTTGTTTCTGTGAAGATTGACAGCCTTGGAAACCCTGTGGGGCAGTTCCACTCTGTCCTCTAGGGGCGCTGTGAGTCAGAATCAATTCGATGGCAGTGGGTTTGGTGTTTCTTTTTTGTTTATTGACAAAATATTGAATGGCTCATGAAGCATCAGAAGAAAATGGAAGGAATACACAGAGTCACTGCACAAAAAAGAATTGGTCTACGTTCAACCATTTCAGGAGGTAGCATATGATCAAGAACTGAACACTATCAAGTGTTGAAAGAAGAAGTCCAAGCTGCACTGAAGGCATTGGCAAAAAACAAGGCTCCAGAAATAGGCCAAATACCAACTGAATATCCCATGGACCGCCAGAAGGACAAACATCTCTCTTGAAAAAAGCGTAACCAGAATGCTCCGTAAAAGCGAGGATGGTGAGACGTGGTCTCATGTACCCTGGACATGTTATCATGCCCTTCTCTGCGGAAAGGCATCATGCTTGGTAAAGCAATCATAGTTGTTATGGTTAGGTGCCGTCGAGTTGGTGCCGACTCATAGTGACTCTGTGTACAGCAGAACGAAACACTGCCCAATCTGGTGCCATCCTCACAATAGTTGGGTTTGAGTCCATTGTTAAAGGTACTTTGCTTTACCAAAGTGAAGGTGGAGGGTCAGCGAAAAAGGGAAGGCCCTCAACAAGATGGACTGACACGGTGGCTACAACGATGGGGTCAGGTATGGCAAGGATCATGAGGCTGGCACAGGACTGGGCAGTGTTTCATTCTGTTGCACACGAGGTCACTATGAGTCAGAACTGATTTGATGGCACCTAACAGTGATAAACTTTGTGAGCAAATCGTAAAGGTTTCAGATTTTCTGGGCCACCTTACTTGGTATAGATAAACAGCCAAGCTATCTCATTTGAAAATGGAGGTAGAAGTATTTTCTCAGAGTGAGGAAGAGTTGTATAGGTAGGGTATAAATACAGTCTTCACACTAGTTGCTGTGTTTTTAAGCACCAATATCATCTTGGCATTTGAGGTGAATGCCCTTTCTCCAAAAATCGGAATTCCTAAAATGTGTTAAGGAGCTCTGGCGGCGTAGTGCTTAAGGCATTAGACTAACCAGAAGGCTGGCAGTTCAAGCCCATCAGCCACTCCTCAGAAGGAAGATTGGGCAATCTCCTTCCGTAGTGATATCACCTCGGAAACCCAAGGAGGGGTCGCTATGAGTCAGATCCGACTTGACGGCAGTGAGTTTGAGTTAAAATGTGTTAAGTGAAGGTAAAACATTTTCAGTGCTAAATTGGGTTGATTAACTTTTGTCCTTAGTTGGTTTCCAAATGAAGATGTTCTTTCAAAAAGAAGTAATTCATAATGACTTTCAGTCCTTCTTCTGTACAAACCTCTTCTAAGGAATTGAATAATTCATGCATCTTTAACATTGGAGAGGGAAGTTATTCCTTGAAGGGCAGCTTTTCATCACCACTTTGTCATGCTCGATTGATCTTTCCGCTCCCGCCGATATAATGAACTTGAAGCATGCAACCAAGTGGGGCACTTAAACCCAGTACCTCTAAGCACCTAAGAAGTGGGTCACAGGAAAACAGACGTATGCCCTGTACTGATTTGAATTGCCAAGTACAGGGATTATAAAGAAACAAACATTCCTAATAAAAATAAGGAGAAGTGTCGTATAGGACTGTGATGCTTAATGTTACGTGTCAACTTGGCTTGGCTGTGACTCTCAGTGGTTCAGCACACTCTAGACTGCGTGCTCGTCCATAATGTAATATAATGTAAATAGGTTCCGTTTTGTCATCTGATGTGATCAGCCAATCAGATGAAAGGGGGGTTTCCCTGGGGGTGTGGCCTGCTTCCAGAATAGAAATGGATATTCTGATACAGCTCACACTCTTTCTTTTGACGCAATACTCTTCTAATCACCTCACCTTCAGTTCTTGGGAGGTAACTATGCAGAAGCCTGCAGCCTGCCGCCTGACCTATGGATTTGGGACTTGACAGTACCCACAATTGCATGAGCAATTTCCTTGAAATAAATTTTTATCTATTATCTATCTGTCCATCCATCTATCCATCCATCCATCCATGTATCTACATATGTGTCCATCTATCTATCCATCGATCATCTATGCATCCATCCATCCATCCATCCATCTATCTACATGTGTATCCATTCATCCACCCACCCATCCACCCATCCACCCACCCATCCATCCACCCAGCCACCCACCCATCATCTATGCATCCATCCATCCATATCTGCATATCTATCACTGTTTTTGCTCTTCTAGAGAAGTCAGACTAAGACAAGGACGAAGGAGAAGTTGTATTTTACTAGAAAGAAATTACTATGTTACAGCCCATATGCCTGACACAAGCCATGGTATATTCATTCACCTCATATGCATGTGAGAGCTGGACAATAAATAAAGAAGACTGAAGAAGAGTTGTTGCTTTTGAGTTGTGGTGCTGGAGAAGAATGCTGAAAGTACCATGGTCTGCTAAAAGAGCTAACAAGTCTGTCCTGGAGGAAGTGCAGCCAGAATGCTCCTTGGAAGCAAGAATGGCTAGACTTTGTCTCACCTACTTCGGGCATGTTGTCAGAAAGGGCCATTCACTGGAGGAGGATGTCATGCTTGGTAAGGTGGAGGGTTGACAAAAGAGGGGAAGGCTCTCAACAAGATGGATTGACACAGTGGCTGCAGCGATGGGCTCAAGTATAGCAAGGATCGTGGAACTGGCGTGGGACTGGGTGGGGTTTCATTCTGCTGTGCACAGGGTCACTATGACTCGGAGACAACTTGACGGCACCTAACAACAGCAATAACAGCCCCACACTGACAAATCTTTATTGGTTTTGACCAGCTGTTCAGTTGACTCATCTCACAAAAGAAGTACCTGAACTTTTTCAGGTTACTTTTTCATGAAATTGGCCTTTCATGGCATTTGTGTACGTGTGTCTGTGTGTTCAGATTAAGTCTGCAGCGTTTCACACGGCAGTCCATCATCAACTATCAAAAGCTCTTTTCTTCAAAATTCCAGTTACCCCAGCTCATAGTTTTGCTCCAGGTCGTAGGTCACTGACTAGCCTATGAACTGGCTTCCACTGAGTTACGTGGCCACATTAGGTCCAGCCAGTTATGAGCAAGGAGGCAGGGGGACATGGTACAGAATTTGCCTAGTGTGGGTGGGACAGTGCCCTGTGACAGGGAATGTCTCAGGAAACACCTTCTCTTCTCCTTCATAGTCTCACATCCCCGTCTTCTGATGAAAGCATTATTGTTGTTGTTGTTGTTGTATGTGCTGTCGAGTCGGACCCGACTCATAGCGACCCCTCCTTGGGTTTCTGAGGCAGTATCACTACGGAAGTAGATTGCCCAACCTTCCTTCCGAGGAGTGGCTGGTGGGTTTGAACTTCCAGCCTTCTGGTTAGCAGTCATATGCCTTAGGCACTATGCTACCAGAGCTCCTGATGAAAGCATAATTTGCCAGAAATTATGATCTCGTCAACATATAAATATTTATAACAAGACTTTAGAGCCTTATTGAAAAGTAACTTTTTTAAAATGGGATTTCGGTGAAAGTTTACAGAGCAATTTCATTTTCCATACAGCAGTTCATGCACATTTTGTCTCATGACATTGACTGCAGTTTCCCACAACGTAACAGCTCTCTTCCTACTTCTTCCCCAAAGTCACCTCTTCCCTGTGCTCCTCTCCCATGCACTCCTGCCCCCTGAGTGGTCGCCCTGTGAAACACTGCCCTCTGTTCTCCCATGATTGATCTCTCCAAGGAGTGTATCTACCTGATGTAAATGTTCAGCCCATATGCCTGTCTGTTGTTTGGCTGGAAGCTACAGGAGTTCAATTCCAGTCCTGAAGGCCAGCTAAGGGCCATCGTCTCAAGGGTTTTATCAGGCTCTATCAGACCAGCAAGCCTAGTCTTTTTATTTTTTTCATATATAATTTTGAGTTTTGTTCCACATTGTTCTCCCACTCTATCCAGGATCTCCTACACAGATCCCACTCCAAGTGGTTGACAGTGGTAGCCAGGCATGGCACCATCCAGTTCTTCTGGTCTCATGGTCATATAGGCTGAGGATCACATGGGGTACCAGTCCCTTGGACCATTTTCTTCATTCTTCTTTGCTCTGGACAAGGAGAGACTCATGGTTGCATCTAGATGGCTGCTTGCAAGCTTTTAAGATCCGAGGTGGTACTCAGGAGCTCTGGTAGCATAGTGCCTGAGGCATTTGACTGCTGACCAGAAGGCTGGCGGTTCAAACCCACCGGCCACTCCTCGGAAGAAAGATTGGGCAATCTACTTCCGTAGTGATACCACCTTGGAAAGAAGCTCTGGTAGCGTAGTGCCTAAGGCACTTGACTGCTAACCAGAAGGCTGGTGGTTCAAACCCACCAGCCACTTCTTGGAAGGAAGGTGTCATTTCCGTAGTGATACCACCTCGGAAACCCAAGGAGGGGTCACTGAGTCAGGTCCAACTCCACAGCAGTGAGTTTGGTTTATTGTTATTGTGGAGTTACCTCTTTCTCTTCCAAGTCTGTTAAAATTTGATTGATGTATTTTGGGGCTCTTTCATTGGGTGTAGATATTTATTATGGTTATTCCCTCTTGTTCAGTTGATCCTTTAATCATTACATAATGTTCATCCTTGTTTCATTTGCTGATTTTTACCTTGAAGTCTATTTTATCAGAAACTAATATTACTAATTCTACCTGTTTCTGGTTGCTTGATATTTATTTTTCCATCCTTTTATTTTTAATTTATTTTTGTCTTTGTGTCTAAGGTGTGTCACTTGAGGATGGCATATTGATGGATCTTGCTTTTGTATCTGTTCTGTTCATTTCTATCTTGTGACGAGTGCATTTAATCCATTTACATTCAATGTGATTATCAATAAGTATGAACTTATAGCTGTCATTTTACTGTGAGTGTGTGAGTGTGTTTTTACCCCTTTTGTAGTGTTTTTGGTTTCTTTTCTCCATATATTTTTCTGTGCTGAGTACATCTCATTTATTGATTTTCTTATCATCTCCTTAGTTGCTGTTGTTTTAGTATTGACTGAGTCTTTATGAGTTTCTTTCTCTTTATTTTGCTGAGAAGAGTTTTTAATTTTCTTTGAGGTTGCCCTGTAATTTGTTATTATCTTCCCAAGTTTAAAACATCCCATTCGATCTTGGTATCATCGTGACTTCCTCTCCATTTGGAAGTTCTTTAACTCCACCATTTATTCTGTCTTTTTTTTTTTTTTTTTTTTTGTAATTGTCATCATTTACAAATTGACATCTCTGGTTCCCTATTTTAAGTATTGTAGGGTTTTTTTATACTTTTATATCGGAGTTGATTTCTGGGTAATGTAGTTCTGTCTTCCATTGATTCATTTCTACTTTCTTTGCCCTTCCAGTGCATTATCTATTTCTGAAATTTTAGAATCAGTCTTCTGGATTTCCATTTGCTATTTTTGCATACTTTGTAATTTTCTGTTTATTTTGTCAGTTTGTTCTTACATTTTCCTGAATTCATCTAGAGTTTTGTCTGTGTTTCTTTGATTTTGTCTGTGGTTTTCTTGATCTTTTTCTTAATCTTTTGTATAAGTTCTTAATCTGTTATATAAGTATAAATTTTTTGAACACTATCTGATAGTTCCAATAGCATTTCTTCCTTGACTTCCTGGAAGATCTTCTGGTATTGTTTTGGGTTACATGCTTAAGCCATCTTGTCCTGTGTTTTGTGTGTGTGTGTGTGTGTGTGTGTGTGTGTGTGATTCGATGTTGTCTGTAGTCTCTAAGACAGTGCAGTGTTATTGTATGTTGTTTTACCTCGATTTTTTATTTTGTTTTAATATATCCAGGCAACAGGATGGACCTGCTATTCTGGATGTTAGCTTAGCAGCCCTGAGGCATCACCACCTATTTCTGGTAGATTTCCTAGTGGGTGGGGGTGTAGGCACAAGTCTCTGATTGCTGGTTGTGTAGAGCAGCTGAGGGCAGGCTGAATGGGTTCTGGCCACCATCTGCATTGATTCAGAGGTTCTGAAGTGGTTGGTGACACTCATCCACTGGAGGGGAGTGTGGAGGGTGTGGCTGCATGTGGTCTTTGGCTTCTGATGCTGGGGGGAAGTTGGAGGGGGAACAAAAAAAAAGGAAAAGAAAAAACCAAGGGGGTGGAGAGGGAAGAACTCAAAAGAAAGGAAAAAGGAGAAAGAGAGAAAAGTGACACAATACTGATGCAAGGCACTAATTGTGAAATGTGATTGCAGGAAGAACGTGGCATTCACTCTTTGGGAGCACACACCACTGAACAGGAAGGGGCAGGGCTAGGTGCCACTGAACATGGACGTGGCGAGGTGCGGTGCACCCAATGCATGGGATAAAAAAAAAAAAAAAGGTAGAAAGGGGGGGAAGACAAAAGAAAGGGAAGGGGAAGAGGGAAGGACTACGAAGAAAGAAAAAGGGAAAAAGAGTAAAAATTTATAAACAGCTTCAGTGGGGACATAGAGCTTGCTGTGTGGGAGTGCACCCTGCTGACCGTGGGGGGGAGGGGCAGACTCTGTAGACTACTGAGGTGGCAGGGGATGGGCACCCACTCTGTGGGATCAAAAAAGAAAAGGAGGGGAGGAATAAAAAAGGAAGAGAGAGGTAGAGTTCCGGCAAGATGGCGGACTAGGCAGAAGGATTGCAAAGACCCTCTTCAACAAAGAAAAGGGAAACCAATTAACACAGACACAGAAGATCATCTTGGACCCCTGAGCCTTGAAGGGAA
>NW_006922127.1:1530688-1540952 GCF_000298275.1 Orycteropus afer afer
GAAGAGAGAAAGAGAAAAATACACAGAGAGGGGAAGGGGAAGGAGTCTCTGGTCCCTGATCATAGGTAATGATGCCAGTGAATTCCTGGCCAAGGGGGGAGCCCATGCTCTGGTTCCTACCATGATCAGCATGGTGCTTGCAGTAATTTTAAATGGCCCCCCTGTGCCAGACCAGTTGGCAATTCAGTGCTCCGTATGCCTCCTTGTTCACTGTTTTCATTCAGTCTCTTCCTCTAATCAGTATTTGATCCACTTCTTCATCTTTCCTTTGACCCTCTGGGTTGTAGGATTGTCATCTGTTCTCTGTCTCAGTTGGTTCCTTGGGTCTTTGTTGTAAAGGGTCTGGATAGTATATCTGCCTACGCCTCCACCTTAGATCCTTCTCCAGCAACTGAAATTTTTATCCACTTTACATTAAGTCAACACATTTTAGTATCCCTTCAAAAAAAAAAAAAACTTTACCTTGCTTTTATTTTTTAAATAATATTTTATTGTATTTTCAGTGAAAGTTTGCACAGCAAATTAGGTTCCCATTTGACATTTTCTTTACAAATTATTCATTGACATTAGTTACACTTTCCAAACTGCATCCACCTTCTCTTCAGTTATATTCTGGTTGTACTGTTTCCAGTACTCTAGTTTCCCTGCTCCCTTATGTTCCCATCTTTGCTTTAGAGTCATTGATGACCTTTTGGTCTTAACCTCTCTTAAGATGTAACTAAACTAAAGCAGAGCTATGAGGTGTTAAGATCTGGAAAAACAGTAAGACAACTCTGGCCCTTTCACGACTTCAAAAACCTGGACAACAATAGCCGCACGGTTGAACAATGAAATCAGCATCATTGAACTATCCATGTAGAAATTATTGAATCGGTCTGCATTTTGTTGTGTATATTTTCACTACAACAAATAGAACAAAAGCAAAATCCTTGGACACCGAGTGTTAGAGAGAGCCGGATAGGGGTGAGTCATGAACAGCACACCACCATTCACCTGACCAGTCCAATGGTCGGAATGGTGTTTCCTTGGTAGCAACAATGTACCACTGTCAGCCGTTAGTGGTGAGTGAGTGCCCCTGCTGTTGTGGCTCTGTCCATCACACAGACCAGGTGACAGGAGCAAGTAAACTTCCTCAGGAACCCACTGAAGTGGACAAAATGGCGTGAGTGGCCACATCTCACCCAGGTGACCGGATGACCCTTCCCTGAGCCTCCCCTTACCACGCTGTACCAGCTTGGAGTGTGAGCTGATTATAATGGCAGAAACCTGATTTTCTGCTGCAGAGTGTCACAGCTCTTCTAGACTAAGTGGTGCCATTTTTTCAATCCCCAAAGAGATGGCACTGGGGCCAGAGATCTTCAGTTATCTTGCCTCCAATTTCAGAACACAGTGGTTTTGAAGTTGTTCAATATGCATGATCGATGGATCAAGACAGAATTCTTCAGTTGCCAGGGTTGTTTGCTGTAACAATGAGATCCATGTGAATGATGATTTTAATAGGTTTTCTAATACAAGGACTGGGAGCTCCGGTGGCGCAGTGCCTAAGGCACTTGACTGCTAACCAGAAGGCAGGTGGTTCAAACCCACCAGCCACTCCTTGGAGGAAGGTTGGGAAATCTACTTCAGTAGTGATACTGCCTCGGAAATCCAAGGAGGGGTCGCTATGAGTTGGTTGGACTTAATGACACATAACAACAACAACAATACAAGGACTTAAGAGCCATTTTTAGGTTTCTGTGGACATTTTCCGAAAATCATTATGACTTCTGTACTCCTATATTGCAGTATTTTATCAAAGAGTTTTCAATAAACACTTTTCTTTTCCTGCTGGTAATAAAAAGTAATTGTAAATTCTCCCTTTATACTTAAATATTCTTAAGAATGGCTTTAAAATTGTACTCATTTTTATTGTAATATAGCGCATCAAGAAGAAAAATAACAGTATTTACTTATTCTGTGTGTTAGACAAAATATAACTCCCTTTTTCTCTGTCCCCCACTGTCCCTGCTTGCTCTGGTTAACCTGTGTGTCTACTTCTTGTTCCTTTGGCCACCCTTCCGTAGTGATCAACAGTGGGAGAGTTTTCCTTGTTCTAAGTAGCCCTGTTGGCACAGTAGTTAAGTGCTCAAACGGTAACCAAAAGGTCGGTGGTTCGAAACCACCAGGCACTCCACTTCAAGGCCATAAATGGAACTACCTTGGAAACCCCATGGGCAATTCTACCCTGTCCTATAGGGTTGCTATGAGTCAGAATTGACTCAACAGCAATGTGTTTGTTCTTTTATTGTTTTTAATGTCTCTGAAGAAGGCTTACATCTCTGTCTGCAGCCTAGAGTAGACTGTGCCTAAAACTAAGTCCTGCTAAGACAAAGACCTTGGAGTTATTCTTGGTTCTTCTGCACACCCAGCATCCTGCCTATCAGGACGTGTCGGCACTAACTTCGAATTACAGCCAGAACAGGGCTGTCAGGCACTAATGCTGCTCAGGCTTCAATATCTTCATCTCCACCATCTCCACCAATGACTGGCTCTGATCTTTGAGCAGTATCCGTGGACTGTATTGTGTTAGTGGAGAACTCTATGTAAAATGTGCTGCTGCTGCTGCTTGTTGTTTGCCATCAAATCAATTCCAACTCATAGCTACCCTATATGACGGAGTAAAGCTGCCCCATAGGGTTTCCTAGGCTGTAATCTCTCTCTCTCTCTTTTTCTTAAATTTTTGTGATTTGAGTGCAAGTTTACAGAGCAAATGCATTCTCCATACAGCAATTTGTACACACTTTGTCTCATGACATTGACTGCAATTTCCCACAGTGCAGCAGCTCTCCTTCCATTTCCTCCCCATAATTACCTCTTCCTTGTGTCCTTCCCTCCCATGTACTCCTGCTCCCTGAGCTGTCTCCCTGTGCAAACCCTGCCCTTTTTTCTCCCATGATTGATCTCTCCAAGGAGGGTATCTACCTAATGTAAACATTCAGCTCATATGCCTGTCTTTTGTTTGGCTGGAAGCCACAGGAGTGGGTTCAATTCCAGACCTGAAGGGCCACTAAGGGCCATAGTCTTGGGTTTCACCAGGCTCTATCAGACCAGCAAACTGTTCTCTCTCTCTTTTTTTTTTTCTTTTTAATAATTTTGAGTTTTGCTCCACATTGTTCTCCCTCTCTGTCCAGGATCTCCTACAAAGATTCCCCTCCGAGTGATTGACAGTGGTAGCCGGGCACCATCTAGTTCTTCTGGTCTCATGGCATATAGGTTGGGGATCGCATGGTGTACCAGTCCCTTGGACTAATTGTTTCTGGGCTGTAATCTTTACAGGAACAGATCACTAGATCTTTTCTCCTGCTGAGCCCACCGTATCCCCAAGCCTTCTTAAGCAGCACATTCAAAAAAAAAAAAAAACAAACTCACTGCTGAGTCAGTTCGACTAATAGCGGCCCTTCCTTGGGTTTCTGAGGCAACATCTCTACAGAAGTAGATTGCCCAATCTCTCTCTGCCATGGAGTCGATTCCTCATAGCAACCCCTCTTTGGGTTTCTGAGGCGGTAAGTCTTTATGGGGGGTGCTCTGGTGGCCTAGTGCCTAAGGCACCTGACTGCTAACCGGAAGGCTGGTGGTTCAAACCCACCAGCCACTCCTCGGAAGGAAGGTTGAGCAATCTACTTCCGTAGTGATACTGCCTTGGAAACCCAAGGAGGGGTTGCTATGAGTTGGGGTCCGACTCAATGGCACATAACAACAACGACAACAACAAGTCTTTATGGAAGTATATTGCCCAGTCTTCCTTCCACAGAGTGGCTGGTGGGTTTGAACCGCCAACCTTCTGGTTAGCAGTCAAATGTCTTAGGCACTACGCCACAGAGTTCATAGTTACTAAAAGAAAAACATTTTTACTTGCATTTACCAAGTAGCAACAATGGACTCTTTTTTAAAATTATGTAAAATATGGTTTGAGTACTGTCTATATTAAAAAAAAATAAAAGTTGCCCTAGAGTTGACTCTGACTCTGGGCACCCTCCACGTGTTGGAGGGGAACTGTCTCCATCGGGTTTCAACGGCTGATTGTCCAGAAGAAAACCACCACGCCTTTCTTCACAGACCCCTCTGGATGGATTCGAACCACCAACCTTTCCATAAACAGTTGAGCTCACTAACACTTGGCACTACCCGAGGACTGGAGAAATTATAATATCTACTCAGAAGGTACGAGACTTACACAGTGTGTGTTCCTTATACCATTTTCCACACTTTTCTAAATGCGTTGCTCAGCCAGTCCTCCGTCAATAAAGAGGTTAACAGGACCAGAGAAGCACCACTTTGTGAACTTGCTGAAGTATTGTGAGCCATGACTGCCAGGTGACCACGGCAGTACTTCTCTCTGGTCTGACAGTCTTCCACCATAGATCTTGTAGCAGAAGATTTGTGGCCATGATCAGGAATGACGTAGGATCAGGAATCTTAGGATACCCTGGAGCAGCACTTGACAACAGGGATAAAACGTGAGGCCAAAATTTTCTGGTAGTCGAGTTGAGAAGTTAGAAGAAATAAATGGAATTACACTGTTGGGGCTTCCAGCCAAACAACAGACAGGCATATGGGGTGAACATTTACATCAGGTAGATACACTCCTTGGAGCGATCAGCCCTGGGAGATCAGAACAGCAGTGTTTGCCCAGGGAGAAAACTGGGGACAGGGGTGGCGGAAGTGCACGGGGGAGAAGGACCCTGGGAAGGAAGAGGTAACTACGGGGAGGAAGTGGGAAGAGAGTTGTTGCATTGTGGGAAATTGCAGTCAATGTCATGACACAAAATATGTATGAACTGCTGTTTGAAAAAGGAATTTGCTCTGTAAACTTTCACTCGAATCACAATGAAAAAAAGAGATGAGTGGGATTAACTTTAATAACATACTTCGTTTAATGGCAGAGACCCAAAATAGGATCACTGAAATAAGCAATGAGCGTGAAAATCATTACTGAGGGTGTATGTTCTTTGTCATCCTATGGATTTTATATTCAAGTCGTCTCAGTTCCAGCTCACTGCACTCCTGGTGGCTGTCGTTATTAGGCTTTTGGTGCCATCAAGAGTCCATTTGGACTCATAGCGACCACCTGAGACAGAGGAGAACGGTCCCACGGGGTTTCCTGGGCTGTTGTCTTTAACAGGGTCGGTCTCCAGATCTCTTTGCCTCAGTCTCTGGGTGGGTGCCAACTGCTAACCTTTAGCTTTGTAGCCAAGCACCTAACAACTTGGGCTATCTGGGCCCTGCTAGGAAGAGCTGGTGTTTTTGGTTTGTTGTTGTTGTTGTTATGTGCCCTCGAGTCGGACCCGACCCATAGTGACCCCTCTTGGGTTTCCGAGGCTGTCAGTCGTCACAGAAGCAAAGCCCAAACCACACCTACTGGAAGCAAAGCCCAAACCAAAGTCACTGCCATTGACTTGACTTGACTCATAGCGACGCCTCCTTGGGTTTCCGAGGCAGTATCAGTGCGGAAGTAGATTGCCCCATCTTCCTTCCGAGGAGTGGCTGGTGGGTTTGAACCGCCAGCCTTCTGGTTAGCAGTCAAGTGCCTTACACACTACGCCACCAGAGCTCCTTGTTTTTGGTGGGTACCTTCAACTTGCTTCTGACTCCCAGCAACCCCGTGGGACACAGTACAACTGCCTCGTGGCGTTTTTCTTGGCTCTAATCTTGATGAGAGCAGGTTGCCAGGTCTTTTTGCTGGGCAGCTGCTGCTGGATTCGAACTGCCAGTCTTCTGGTGAGCAGCTGAGCACTTGACCATCGCAGCACCAGAGTGTCCTATAACACGTGGCTGTTGCTGTTAGGTGCCGTCGAGTCATTTCCGACTCACGGCGACCCTGCGCACAGCAGAATGGGACACTGCCCGGTCCCGCACCAGCTCCATGATCCTTGCTGTACTTGAGCCTGTACACGTTGCAGCCACCGTGTCAATCCATCTTGTTGAAGGCCTTCTCCTCTTTCCTCAACCCTCCACCCTACCAAGCATAACATCCTTCTCCAGGGAATGGTCCATTCTGACATCATGACCAAAGTAGGTGAGAGGAAGTCTGGCCATTCTCACCTCCAAGAAGCATTCTGGCTACACTTCCTCCAGGACAGACCTGTCAGTTCTTTTGGCAGTCCATGGTACTTTGAGCATTCTTCACCAGCACCACAACTCAAAAGCATCAACTCTTCTCTCTTCCTGTCCAGCTCTCACATGCATACAAGGCGATTGAAAATACCATGGCTTGTGTCAGGCGCACCTTAGTCCTCAAGGAGACATCTTTGCTCCTCAGCACTTGAAAGAAGTCCTTTGCAGCTGACTTGCCCAGTGCTACACATCGTCTAATGTCCTGACTGCTGCTTCCATTGGCATTGATCGTAGAACCAAGCAACGTGAAGTCTTTGACAACCTCAATCTTTTTTCCATTTATCATGATGCTGCTTATAGGTCCGGTTGTGAGGATTTTTGTTTTCTTTATTTTGAGGTGTAATCCATACTGCAGACTGTAGTCTTCAATCTTCATCAGTAAGTGCTTCATGCCATCCTCACTTTCAGCAAGCAGTGTTGTGTGGTCAGCGTATCACAGGTTGTTAATGAGTCTTCCTCCAATCCTGATGCCACGGACACGCGGCTGGTGAGTCCTTTATTGGACAGTGTCTGTCCAGTGTGTCAGATGTTATTCCTATCCCAACTGTGCTTTTTTTTTTCTCAAGTTTCTGCTTTTTCTTAGTTATCTGTTGAGACCCTTCCCTACTGTAGATAAAAGAAGAACATTTTCTGCATTTGTTTTTCTCTCTGTTTTCACTCTTGGACCTAAATGAGACAGGGTATGTATTAGGTTACATTACCTCCTCTTTCCCTCTACGCCTAATTGTGCTTTCTAATTTTAAAATAAATTTGGTTGAATTCACCAAAACTCACTTCCATTCTGAACGGTATGCCTGTTACTATGTTAGGTCTTTACGGAGGTGTTTTCTGTTCTGTTTGTTTTTGCTCTGTTTTCAAGCAGCTGGCTTTGCAGCTCTAGGAAACCCAGTGGGCGGGCAGAGGAAGCCGGCGTGGGCTGGCCCACTTGGCACAGTGGCTGGAACAGAGGCAAGGCCAGCCTTTGCAAAATGGTTTCTGTTGGCACATTGGTACCACTGAGGACCGCCATAGCTGCATGAGCCAGAATTCCAAAAGCCAGGGTCCGTTTGCTCAGTGTGCTGTGTGGCACCCTTCAGTGTATGGCACTTGGTGGGCACTCAGGTAGCATGCTGAATGAATGAATGAATGAAAAAGAACAAGGTGTCCACTGCTTCTTTGTACATTTCCAGTCAGGACGGGTGTTTGTAGTGGTTGCGGCAACTCACTTTTACTTCCACTTCAGAGTTTCCAGTCCCATTTTGGGGAAGTGACAGTGCTGGGTGGTAGGGACGCTTTGGGCTTTGGAGAGCTGGCATAGCCTCATTCACACGTCTGCGTGCCCACAAGCCACCACCAGGGTGGAGTCTCTGTTTCCCACCAGGGCTCACACCAAGGTGGGTCAGGTGGTCATCACGTATTAGTTTAGAGGTTCATCTCCACTTCAGGTCTGTGAGTCACCACCAGATGCCATGCCGGGTGTCGCTGAATAAGGTTGGCATTGACAGCTGGACAATGAATAAGGAAGGCCGCAGAAGAGTTGATAGAGGCGTTTGAGTTGTGCTGGTAGTGAAGATACTGAAAATATCATAGACTGCCAGAGAACAAACAAATCCGTCTTGGAGGGAGTGCAGCCGGAATGTTCCTTAGACATGAGAATGACCAGATCCATCTCACCTACTTCATCATGTTGTCAGAAGGAACAACTCATTGCAACCCTAATACAACAGAAGGAAACACTGCCCGGTGCTGGGCCAGCCCCACGATCCTTGCTGTCCCTGAGCCCATCGCTGCAGCCACTGTGTTAGTCCATCTCATGGAGGGCCTTCCCCTTTCTCGCTGACCCTCCACTTTACCAGGAAGACCTCCTTCTCCAGAAAATAGTCCCTTCTAACGATACGACCAAAGTGTATGAGATGACATCTGGCCATTCTCGCTTCTAAGGACCATTTCAGCTGCACTTCTTCCAAGACAAGTTTGTTCATTCTTCTGGCAGGCCAGGTATTTTCAGAATTCTTTGCCAGCACTATGATTCAAAGGCTCAGTTCTTCTTCAGTCTTCTTTATTCCTTGTCCAGCTTTCACATGCATAGGAGGTGACTGAAAAGACCATCGCTTGGGTCAGGTGCACCGTAGTCTTCAAAGTGACATCTTGGCTGCTTAACACTTTAAAGCGGTCTTTTGCAGCAGATTTGCCTGGTGCAGTCCGCTGTCTGATGTCTTGACTGCTGCCCCCATGGGTATTGATTGTGGATCCAAGTCAAATGAAATCTTTGACATCCTCAATCTTTTCTCCATTTATCACAATGTTGCTAATTGGTCCAGTTGTGAGGATTTCTGTTTTCTTTATGTTGAAGTCCAATCATTACTGGTACTTAAGCTTGAATTTTCTCTTTAGTTCTTTGAGCTTGAGAGACACTGATATGGCCTCCCTCTCTGGTCTTCTAACTCCAGGTCTTTGCAGATTTCATTATAACACTTTACCTTGTCTTCTTAAGCTGCCCTGTGAAATCGTCTGCTCACTTCTTTTACTTCACTGGTTTCTTCTGTTCACTTTAGCTACTTTGCACTAAAGAGAAAGTTTCAGAGTCTCCCCTGACATCCATCTGGTCTTTTCTTTCCTGTCGTTTATGACCTTTTTGCTTGCTTCATGTATAATGGCCTTGATGTCATTCTATATATATTCTATTCTGTTCATTACTATTCAGTGCATCACATCTATTCTTGAAATGGCTTCTGAGTTCAGGAGAGATATTTTCAAGGTCATAATTTGGTTCTCTTAGTCCTGCTTTGATTTCCTTCAGCTTCAACTTGAACTTGCCTGTGAGTAGTTGATGGTCTGTTCAACAGCCAGTTCCTGGCTTTGTCTTGACTAATAATATTGAGCTTCTCCATTTTCTCTTTCCCCAAATGTGTTACTGTTATTGGGTCCCGTTGAGTTGACTCTGACTCATTGGGATCCTATGTACAAAGAATGAAACACTGCCCAGTCCTATGCCAGCCTCACAATCCTGCAGCCCATTGTGGCAGCCACTGTGTCAATCCATCTCGTTGAGGGCCTTCCCCTTTCTCGCTGACCCTCTGCTTTACCAAGCATGACATCCTTCTCCAGAGAATGGTCCCTTCTGACAACATGACCAAAGTAGGTGAGACAAAGTCTGGACATTCTCACTTCCAAGGAGCATTCAGGCTGCCCAAATGTTGTCGCTTTTATTCCTGTGTAAACCATCCAGCAAGGTCCACGTGCATAGACATCATTTGTGTTGTTGAAAAAAACATTTCTGATGAATAAGTCATTGATCTTGTAGAATTCTGTCATGTGATCTCTAGCGTTATTCCTGTCACCAGGGCTGTATTCCAACTACCGATCCTTCTTTTCTGTTTCCACCTTTGGCTTCACAACCACCAGTAAGTACCAATACATCTTGGTTGCCTATTTGAGCAATTCCAGACTACAGAATTTCATAGGAGCTCTGGTAGCGTAGTGCCTAAGGCACTTGACTGCTAACCAGAAGGCTGGCGGTTCAAACCCACCAGTCACTCCTTGGAAGGAATGTTGGGCAATCTACTTCCTTAGTGATACCGCCTCAGAAACCTAAGGAGGGGTCGCTATGAGTCAGATCTGACTCAACAGCAGTGAATTTTGTTCTTTTATATACTTTACTAGTTTGGCTTCTCTACGGAACCTAGCCTAAGACATTATTATTCTTCAAGATGTACAATATCTTTACGCTTTCTTTTTATAAATGATGTATTTCACAACAAAAATAAAATGGCACTCATAACAGTAAGACCTCAGAGTGTATTTTATTTTTGTTTCTTTATATTCGTAGGACATGAGAAGGGTCCTCACATCTCAGAATGACAATTGGTTTGTCTCCTATCATAAAACTTTTGATGTTTCCTTATTTTCTGCCACACTATATCAACATTCCCTTTTTCTGACTGACAAGACTCTAAAATGGCTTGAGTTTGCCTGTTGTTGTTGAATGCCACTGAGTGGACCCTTACTCGTAGCGACCCCATGTGCTAAAGTGGAACTGCCCCACAGGGTCTCCAAGGCTGTCGGTCTTCACAGAAGCAAAGCCCAAACCACACCCACTGCCGTGGAGTCAATTCTGATTCACAGCGCCCCT
>NW_006922127.1:1544617-1552793 GCF_000298275.1 Orycteropus afer afer
TACCATACGAGTTCCAGCATTATTTCTGTCACCAAGGCCATTACATTGCCCATTACATCATAGTATTGACAGTTTTCTCGCTCATTATCCCCTCATTTTCTCTGCTGGTTTCTGCTGCTTTGTCATTATTCATGATGTTCCCAGGGTCTAATCATCTCTCCTCTCTTCCCAAAGTGCATTTGTCTTGTTTCAACATCACAGTAAAGTTCTTGAGGGCAGATACTGTGTCTCCTTCCTCCACAAGAGCCTCCAAACCTAGGCCCCCAGCCCAGCTGCCCATCACTAGAACTTTTAAAAATTACCAATTTCTGGTTTTCACCTCCTAGGAATGTGGATTGGATAGGGAGCTTGAGGCACAAGAATCTACATTTTTGTCAAGCATCCAGGCAGTTCTCATGTACTCTTCTGTAGGTCTTGATTCAGTGCCAAGGCACCAAGGAGGCAGGTGATAAACACAAGTTAGTGATTGACTTTTCTGACCAGGGAACTGAGCTTTAGAGAAACAAAGTGATTAAATAGTAAAAGAATTGGAAATTGCCAATAAGTCTGTATGTCAAATGATTAAACCATTTGGCATAAATTATACTAGTCAGAAGCAGCCCTGGTGGCACAGTGGTTAAGTGCTTGCCTGCTCTCTGAAAGGTTGGCAGTTTGAACCCACCAGCAGAGCTGTGGCAGTAAGACCTGGCAGTCAGCTTCTGTAAAGATTACAGCCTTCAAAACCCTTTTGGTGCAGTTCCACTCTGTCCTCTAGGGGCGTTGTGGTTCAGAATCGACTCCATGGCAGTGGCTTTGCTCCTGTAAAGATTGACAGCCTGGGAAACCCTGTGGGGCAGTTCCACTCTGTCCTCTAGGGGCGCTGTGAGTCAGAATCAACTCCACAGCAGTGGGTGTGGTTTGGGCTTTGCTTCTGTAAAGATTGACAACCTTGGAAACCCTGTGGGGCAGTTCCACTCTGTCCTCTAGGGGCGCTGTGAGAATCGACTCCACGGCAGTGGGTGTGGTTTGGGCTTTGCTTCTGTGAAAACTGACAGCCTTGGAAACCCCGTGGGGCAGTTCCACTCTGTCCTCTAGGGGCGCTGTGGGTCAGAATGGACTCCAAGGCAGTGGATGTGGTTTGGGCTTTGCTTCTGTAAGGATTTCCAGCCTTGGAGACCCTATGGGGCAGTTCCCCTCTGTCATATAGGGTCACTATGCATCAGAGTCAACTTCAAGTTCATTTGACCTGGCAGCCTCCATACAGGTAGACAGATATGTGCAAATTACACAGTTTGACAGGCAGTATGCAAATTCTGGAAATCAGAAAATTACTAGAAGGAGTGGCTCCCGTGGCCAGGTCAGATGTGGTCAGCCTTGAACCTGGGGAAGCAACTTGGCACTGAGAGGCCAGAGCTCAGGACTGCAGCTTGGAATTGGAGGAGGTGCTGAGACCCTAGAGTAACCAGAGCTCCTCACACAAGCCTGGGCCACTCATCTGTATTTTGAAAAGTGTGTGTTTAGCTTTGCTTGGTAATGTAGAACCAAAAAAAAACAAACTCACTGCCGTTGAGTCAGATCCGACTCCTAGCGACCCCTCCTTGGGTTTCCGAGGCAGTATCACTTACAGAAGTAGATTGCCCAACCTTCCTTCCCAGGAGTGGCTGGTGTGTTTGAACCACCAGCCTCCTGGTTAGCAGTCAAGTGCCTTAGGCACTGCGTCACCAGAGCTCCTATTTTCACAGAAGCAAAGCCCAAACCAAATCCACTGCCTAGAGGGGATTCTGACCCACAGCGCCCCTAGAGGACAGAGTGGAACTGCCCCACAGGGTTTCCAAGGCTGTCAATCTTCACAGAAGCAAAGTCCAAACCACACCCACTGCTGTGGAGTGGATTCTGACTCACAGCGCCCCTAGAGGACAGAGTGGAACTGCCCCACAGGGTTTCCAAGGCTGTCAATCTTCACAGAAGCAAAGCCCAAACCACATCCACTTGAAGCAAAGCCCAAACCACACCCACTGCCATTGACTTGACTTGACTCATAGCGACCCCTCCTTGGGTTTGCGAGGCGGTATCTCTACGGAAGTAGATTGCCCAGCCTTCCTTCCGAGGAGTGGCTGGTGGGTTTGAGCCACCAGCCTTCTGGTTAGCAGTCAGGTGACAAAAGGGAGGACCCTCAACGAGATGGAGGGATACGGTGGCTGTGACGTGGACTCAGACATGGCGATGACTGTGAGTTTGGTGCAGCACCGGGCAGGGCTTCGTTCTGTTGTTCTTGGGGTTGCTGTAGTCGGAGTGGACTCGACGGCACCTGGCGACAACAACAACATGTTATCTCATCCCTAGAAAGTCCGGCACACAGGCAGAGAGGGAAGGGACTTTCACGAGTATTATTAGATTCAAGAATTCATGTTTCAGAACTTCTTAGAAACAACTCCAGAGGATAGAAAACCAAGAAGTAATTTGTTTGCTACAGAGGCTCTTTTTTGTTCCTAAGGAAGAGACACTTACAATTTTGCTTATTTATCTCCTATCGTGTTCCCGCATGTTCAACCCTCCTGACAGTCCTTCATGTTGTTATTCTCAGAATATTAAGGCTGCAAATCTGTCTCCACTTTAGTTAAGCTGTAGATACTTGTGATACCCTCCTCCAAAAACCAAACTCATTGCCGTCGAATCGATCCAACTGAGAGCGACCCCTCCTTGGGTTTCTGAGGTGGTATCACTACGGAAGTAGATTGCCCAACCTTCCTTCTGAGGAGTGGCTGGTGGGTTTGAACCGCCAGCCTTCTGGGTAGCAGTCAGGTGCCTTAGGCACTACACCATGGTAAAAGTACCACAGAACAGCTAACATGTAGATGACACACTAAGGAGTTCTGGTGGTGTAATGGTTGAAGGCATTTGGCTGCCAAGTAAAAGGTTGGTGGTTTGGATCCACCAGCCATTCTGCAGGTGAAAGACAAGGCACTCTGCTCCCTTTACAGCCTTGGAAGCCTAATGGGCGTCATCATAAGTCAGAACCACAGGGTGGCGGCTGGTCTTTGGTGTATTCTTGGGTTACCAAATCATATCTCTAGGGGTAGAGCAAAGGCATTGGCATTTTTCAAACGAGTTCCATGGCTGTGCTTTGCTCAGTAGAATTTGAGAATATCTGTTCGTCTCCCTAAAAGGGCTCTGGAGGCATAATGGGTAAGGCATTTGGCTGCTAACCAGAAGGTCAGCTGTTCAAACCCTCCAAGCTGCTCCGTGGGAGGAAGATGAAGTAATCTGCTTCCGTAAAGATCGACAGCCTTGGAGATCCTGTGGTGCAGTTCCACTCTGTCCTGTAGGGGCGTTGTGGGTCAGAATCAACTCCAGACAATGGGTGTGGTTTGGGCTTTGCTTCTGTGAAGATTGACAGCCTTGGAAACCCTGTGGGCAGTTCCACTCTGTCCTCTAGGGGCGCTGTGAGTCGACTCTATGGCAGTGGGTGTGGTTTGGGCTTTGCTTCCGTAAAGACTGACAGCCTTGGAACCCTATGGGGGCAGTTTTACTCTGTCCTGTGGGGTCACTAGGAGTCAGAGTTGTCTCAACACCAATGAGTTTAGGGGTTTATTTCCAGAACTTCTGAACTGTATCAGACAGAAGTGTTGTACCTGTGTTGGTGAAGGTCGTGTGTCAACTTGGCGGGCTGTGGTTCTGAGTGGCTGGGCGGCTGGATGAAGTTATTCCCCATGATGAGACTGTAATCACCTCCATAGTGGCATCTGCTGTGAGCAGCTAAGTAGTTGCCTTCGGGGTGTGCCCTGCTTCCAGTGTGTCAGGAGAAGGCTTGGGAATGGTTTCTAGCTTTTTGGCACATCCGGACCCTGAATTGGGCCAAGTCTTGGCCTGCTATGTTGCCTGCTGATGTCGGGACTATGCCATTTTACCTGTTACCTCGGGCTTGTCAGCCTCAGCAGCCAGCAGCTGTGAGTCAGAAGACGCCTCCAGCTCCAGTGGGCCTGGAAGGAAAGGCAGAGCTGAAACCCAAGTCCAAAAAGCCTTCACCCAGCACTCTGAATTTGGACTTCTGAACTTGCACTTCTAGCCTCCTAAACCGTTAAGAGAATCGATTCCTGTTTGTTGAGCCATCCACTCATGGTATTTCTGTTACAGCGGCAGGAGAGAACCAAGACAGACAACAAACAAACAAACAAAAAAAAAACTCAGTGCCATCAAGTTGATTCCAACTCAAAGCTCATTGGGTTTCCAAGACTATACATCTTTACGGAAGCAGATTGCCCCATCTTTCTTCTATGGAGCAGATGGTGGATTAGAACCACCAACCTTCTGGTTAGCAGCCAAATGCCTTAGCCGCCACACCACCTTAGAAAACCAAGACAGTACCCATTAAACAGTGCTTCCTCATCCCACACTCCACACAGCCCTGATAACCCGTGGTCCACTTTCTATATGAGTTCGTCTAGTCTGGATCTCTCGTATAATTGAAACGACATACTGTATTTCCTTTTGTGTCTTGTGTATTTCACTTCCAATAAGATTTATCAAGATTGTGTCACATAATAGAATTTCAGTCTTCTTATGACTGGGTGCTTTTGAAGTGTGGTGTTGGCAGAGAATATTGAAGGTACCATGGACTATCAGAAGAACTAACAAATCTGTCCTGGAAGAAGTACAACTGGAATGCTCCTTGGAAGCGAGAATGGCCAGAACTCATCTTACCTCCTTTGGTCATGTGGTCAGAAGGGACCAATCCCTGGAGAAGGATGCCGTGCTTGGTAAAGTGAAGGGTCAGCGAAAAAGGGGAAGGCCCTCAACGAGATGGATTGACATGGTGGCTGTAACGATGGGCTCAGGTATGGCAAGGATTGTGAGGCTGGTGCAGAACCAGCAGTGTTTTGTTCTGTTGTACACGGGGTCGCTGTGAGTTGGCGGCCACTTGACGGCACCTAACAGTGGCAACAACATGGTTGGATATTATTCAATTGTATGAATGTAACATTTTGTGTGTTCACTCTTCTTTTGATAGGCATTTGGGTTCTTTTCACCTTTTGGTTATTATGAATAAAGTTTCTGTGATCATTGAATTAAAAAAAAAAAAGATGACAGCCCAGAAAACCTGGTAGAGCACAGTTCTTCTGTGTAACACACAGGGCCGCCACGAGTCAGCATTACATTGACAGCAGTGAGTTTGGTTTGGGTTTCTGTTTTTTGTGCGTGGAGCCAGGACTTTGCATAACATCTTCAAAACAAGAAAAAAAGAAAGTCAGTAACAGAGTGAGCTTAATGTGGTGAGTGATTTCCCAAGTGATAAATAAAGTTTGTGAGAAGCGGCAACATAAAGTCTAGAAGGATGTCATAAAGGTCGAAATTTGCTTTGTGCTGACAAACTCTATCGCAGCACTGATGGTACTTGGGCAAAATTTATTGAATAATAAATCACTCAAATTAAACAATTAGAGTTTGTGTGTAGGCTTGTAAGCTGCATCTGGGTCTTAAATATGTCAGTCAAATTATCCAAGACTTTCCTTGCTTGGTGTCTGTTATCTAGCATTCCTGGGCTGAAATACCACAAGTGGGTGAATTCAATACAGAGAGATTTATTTTTTTCCTAGTTTTGAAGCCTGGAAGTCCAAGTTCAGGACCTTGCTCTCTCTGTCGGCTCTGGGGGAAGGTCCTTATGCATTGGCTCCTTGAGATCTCCATGTGGCATGGCATCTGTCCTCCTCCATGTCTGCTGGCTTCTGTGTCCTGATCAGCCTGTTTTACATCTGTAAATGGATTGGCATGAACCACACCCTGTACTGATACTGCCTTGTCAGCGTAACAAAGAAAATCCATTCCCAAGTGAGACTGTAATTACAGGCATGTCGTGTTAGGTGCTATCAAATCAGCTCCAACTCATAGAGACCCCATGTACAACAGAACGAAACACGGCCCTGTCCCACGCCAACCTCACAATCCTTGCTATACTTGAGCCCATCATTGTAGCCATTGTCTCAATCCATCTTACTGAGGCCTGTCCCCTTTTTCACTGACTCCCTTCTTCACCAAGCACGATATCCTTCTCCAGGGACTGACCCTCTCTGACAACATGACCAAAGCAGGTGAGAAAAAGTCTGGCCATTCTCGCTTCTAAGGTGTCTTCTAGCTGCACTTCTTCCAGGACAGATTGATTTGCTCCTCTGGCAGTCCGTGGTTTTCAGTTTTCTTCGCCAACACCACAACTCAAAGACATCAACCCTTCAGGCTTCCTCATTCACTGTCCAGCTTTCACATGTGTTGGAGACGATTGAAAATACTATGGCTTGGGTCAGGCACACCTTAGTCCTCAAAGTGACGTATTTACTCCTTAACATTTTAGAGAGATCATTTTATTTGTTTGTTTAATTGTGATTTGGGTAAAAGTTTACGGAGAAAATTCTTTTTCTATACAACAGTTCATGCGTATTCTGTTTCCTGACATTGGTTATGATCCTGATAATGTAACAGGTCTCTTCCCACCTCCTCCCTGAGGTTACCTTTTCCCTGTGTCCTTCGTTCATTTTCTTCCTGCCCTCTGAGCTGTCGCCCTGTGCAAATGCTGCCCTTCTCTTCGCCCATGGTTGATCATGCTGAGGAGTGTATCTGCCTGGTGTAAATGTTCACCTTGTAGGCCTGTCTGTTGTTTGACTGGAAACCACAGGGGTGAGTTCAATTCAAGGCCCAAAGGGTGACTGGGGTCATAGTCTCAGGGGTTTCACCAGTCTGTATCAGACCAGTAAGTCTGATCTTTTTTACGATTTTGAATTTTATTCTACCTTTTCCTCCCACTCTATCCAGGATCTCCTATTTTGATCCCTCTCCAAGTGGTTTACAGTGATAGCCGGGCACCATCTAGTTCCTCTGATCTCAGAGTTACATAGGTTGAGGTTTCCATGGTGCTTTAGTCCCTCGGACTAACTGTTTCCATGCAGCTTTAGTTTTCTTCATTCTTCCCTGTTCCCCATGAAGAGAGACCAATTGTTGCATGTTATGTGGCTGCTCACAAGCTGTTAAGCCTCCAGTTACTACTCACCAAAGTTGGATGTAGAACAATGTTTTTGTGTAGTATGTTATGGCAATTGACCTTGATGTCCCTTGCGACCATGGTCCCAAGCACACAAGCGCAGTGACTCACTCCCTCAAAGTCTTTGCCTGTGGCTAAGAAGTTATAACTTTTCCACTTGTTAGCTCTGTCATATAGGAGCTCTGGTAGCTTAGTGCCTAAGGCACTTGACTACTAACTGCAAGGCTGGCAGTTCAAATCCACCAGCCACTCCTCGGAAGGAAGGTTGGGCAATCTACTTCCGTAGTGATACCGCCTTGAAAACCCAAGGCGGGGTCGCTATGAGTTGAGTCCGACTCGATGGCACAAAACAACAACAACAATAAGCTCTGTTATATGTATGGACATTCTTATAACACATACAAATATATATGTAGAAATATCATCTGCAAGACTAACATATATGGTCGTGGGTATGTTCCATTTTGCCTAGTCATAGCTGATCATTTAGGCTTTCTACCTGTGTATCCACCCACAGGTTACTGTTTGTTAATGCTGGTAATGCAGTCTTGTGTATGTAAAAGCATTTACCTTTCTTGTTTTTAACTCTTGTGCACCTCTCCATGTCTTCCTTTTCTTTAGTGTCATTGTGCTGGTCACCTAATTTTGGTATATTGCCATTCCCTTCACCCAAATCAACACATTGTCTCTTAACTGTTGTTGTTGTTGTTGTTATGTGCCATCGAGTCAGCCGTGACTCATAGCAACCCCTCCTTGGGTTTCCGAGACACTATCACTAGGGAAGTAGATTGCCCAGCCTTCCTTCCGAGGAGCGGCTGGTGGGTTTGAACCGCCAGCCTTCTGGTTAGCAGTCAAGTGCCTTAGGCACTGCACCACCAGAGCTCCTATTTTCACAGAAGCAAAGCCCAAACCAAACCCACTGCCTAGAGGGGATTCTGACTCACAGCACCCCTAGAGGACAGAGTGGAACTGCACCATGAGGTCTCCAAGGCTCTCAGTCTTCACAGAAGCAAAGCCCAAAGCACACCCACTGCCGTGGAGTCGATTCTGACTCACAGCGCCCCTAGAGGACAGAGTGGAACTGCCCCACAGGGTTTCCAAGGCTGTCAATCTTTACAGAAACAAAGCCCAAACCACACCCACTGCTGTGGAGTCCATTCTGACCCACAG
>NW_006922127.1:1553108-1555059 GCF_000298275.1 Orycteropus afer afer
TCATAGCAACCCCTCCTTGGGTTTCCGAGGCAGTATCACTACGGAAGTTGATTGCCCAACCTTCCTTCTGAGGAGTGGCTGATGGGTTTGAACTGCCAGCCTTCTGGTTAGTAGTCAAGCACCTTAGGCACTAAGCCACCAGAGCTCCTTGTCTCTTAACTAGTCATCAGTATTCCCTCCTCTCAGTCCCCTCCCATCTCTGGTAACAAACAAACAAAATTTCCTTCCCTGTGTAAACAGTACTCAAAATCATTAACGAACAAACAAAATTCCCTTCCCTATGTAAACCTTTTTCTTGACTTTTTATAATAATGAACTCATACAATATTTGTCCTTCTGAGATTGACTGACTTCGCTCCACATAATGTCCTCCGAGTCCAGGTATCTAAAACCCCAGAACCAATCCTGTGAGCTTTTAACCCGTAATTATGTACGTTTCCCAATCATGTTCCTTCCCTCACTCCTATAGTCCCGCCTATGACAGTGATGGATTGACCTTCCACCAATCAGGATCATGTGTTGATTTCCTTTGCTCTCTCTCATGTATATTAAACACCATGACTGTGCTTCAGCAGATTCCATTGGCCTCTGTACTGGGCACGTGCCGATGGTTTCCCTCATTTGACTGATTGTCTTTCTTTTCATCTTTGTTCAGTTTGAGGGTTCATACAAGGATCACTATGGAACAATTTTGAATCTTAAGTCTTTTCTTCCAGCATGCCTGTTTTTTTTTAAAAAAAATAGTCTTCACTCATGAAAACAATTAGTCCAAGCGATTGGTACACCATGCAATCCTCAGCCTATACAACTGTAAGACCAGAAGAACTAGATGGTGCCCAGCTACCACTGTCAGCCACTCAGAGGAGAGTAAGTACAGGAGATCCTGGATAGAGAGGGAGAACAATGTGGAACAAAACTCAAAATCATAACAATAAATAAATAAAACGGACCAGGTTTGCTGGTCTGATAGAGCCTGGTGGAACCACTGAGACTATGGCCCCAACCTCCCCTTCTGGTCTAGAATTGAACCCACACCTGTGGCTTTCAGCCAAACAAAAGACAGGCATATGAGTTGAACATTTACCTGAGGTAGATACACTCCTTGGAGAGATCAATCATAGGAGAAAGAAGGGCTGCTTATGCACAGGGAGACAGCTCAGGGGGCAGGAGTGCATGGAGGGATGGACACAGGGAAGAGGTAACTATGGGGAGGAAGTGGGAGGAGAGCTGTTGCATTGTGGGAAATTGCAGTCAATGTCATGAGACAAAGTGTGTGTGAGCTGCTGTATGGAAAGTGAATTCAGTCTGTAAACTCTCACCCAAATCACAATAAAAATTTCAAAAAGGAAAAAAAGAAAGTCTTGGAATTTGCCTGGCATTTTGCTAACGTTTTGCCTCTTACAACAGTGCATCTCTGTATCCTGTTCACGCTGCTCACATCTGTCTTTACAGGATCCTAGAATTGAGTGTGACGTTCAGCCAGTGAGTCGCATCATTATCCACCAGCTGAAAGATTAATTCAGGAAAGATGATTAGAAAGAAACATCTGAATAGTTCAGTTGAGCCATAAGGCATGGGCATCAGTGACAGGATATAAATAGCTGAAACACATTCTCCTTAGTTTTCTTGTCTTTCCAAATTAACATCAAAATGTTTCCAGAAGTTTAGGGAAGGCTCTGTCATAAAGACTAACTGTTTGCGCGTCATGAATTACTGCTGTGTTTGTTTGCTGACAACAAAAACGCTTTCTAGAAATGAAATACCTACTTTGCTTTTGGGCACAAGAATCATTAGGTGGCATTAATATTATTCTGGGACATATATCATTATCTGTGATGTTTGGCAGTAGTTCATCCACAGTCTAAGTCAATAAGAAGTCGCTCATTCCCTTTAGTCAGCTCTCTCTGTTCGTGACTTTATGCTTCTGGAGTAACGTGGTAATCAACCTGGA
>NW_006922127.1:1555940-1556842 GCF_000298275.1 Orycteropus afer afer
TATGTAATGATGTGATCACCTCCCACAATGTGATTTGATAGGAACAACCAATGAGTCATAAGTGCATTAGGGTGAGATGCAACACCTTTACGTAGGTCAGTCCTGTAAGGAGTGTGGCCTTCATCACCTTGTGTCTTATAAGAGATAAAAGGAAGAGAAGCAATCGGAGAAGGAGTGACCTATAACCACCAAGAAAGAAAAGCCAGGAATAGAGCATGTACTTTAGGCCTGAGGTCCCTGTGCTGAGAACCTCCTAGACATAGGGGAAGACTGATATCAAGAGACATGGAGATCTGCAAGGAATGTCAGGCCCATAGATATGGAAGGGAGACAAGGACCTTCCCCCAGAGTCAACAGAGAAATAAAGCCTTCCCCAAGAGCCAGCCCTCTGACTTTGGACTTCTAGCCTCCTAACTGTGAGAGAATAAATTTCTGTTTGTTAAAGCCACCCTCTTTTGATATTTCTGTTAAAGTTGCACTAGTAACTATGATGACAACAGATTTGTTTATTCTCTGGCAGTCCATGGTGTATTCAGTATTCTTCACCCACATCATAATTCAAATGCATCAACTCTTCTTTGGTCCTCCTTATTCATTGTTCAGCTTTCACATGCATATGAGGCTATTGAAAATATCATGGCTTGAGTCAGGCACACCTTTGTCCTCAAGGTGATTGATATCTTTACTTTTCATGACTTTAAAGAGATCTTTTGCAGTAGATTTACCCAATGCAGTAGGTCATTTGATTTCTTGACTGTTGCTTCCATAGGCATTGATTGTCAATCCAAGTAAAATGAAATCCTTGACAACTTCAGTCTTTTCTCCATTTAGCATCATGTTGCTTTTAGGTCCAGTCGTGAGGATTTTATTTTCTTTATGTTGAGGTGTAATCCACACTGAAG
>NW_006922127.1:1557369-1569031 GCF_000298275.1 Orycteropus afer afer
ATGAGTCAAGTCAAGTCAATGGCAGTGAATTTTGTTTGGGCTTTGCTTCCAGTAGGTGTGGTTTGGGCTTTGCTTCTCTGAAGATTGACAGCCTTGGAAACCCAAGGAGGGGTCACTATGAGTTGGATCCAACTCGACGGCAGTGGGTTAGTGGGTAGTGTCCCTTGTTCTGTTCAAATGATTGCCTCTTGTTCTATGTACAAGTTCTATAGGAGTACCATTAAGTATTTTGGAATTCCCATTCTTGGCAATGTTATCCACAATTTATTACGATCCACACAGGACAGTGCTTTTGTGTAATCAATAAAACGCAGGTAAACATCTTTGTGGTATTCTCTGCTTTCGATCAGGATCTGTCTGGCATCAGAAATGATACCCCTGATTGCACTTCCTCTTTTGAATCCAGCTTGCATTTCTGGCAGTTCGCTATATGCTGTTGCAACTGTTTTTTAATTATTTTCAGCAAAATTTTGCTTGCATGTTATGTTAATGATATTGTTCGATACTTTATGCATTATGTGCACCTTTCTTTGGAATGGACACAAATATGGTTCTTTTCCACTCGGTCAGCCACATAACTGTCTTCCAGATTTCGTGATATAGATGAGTGAGCACTTTCTGTGTTGCATCTGTTTGTTGAAACATCTCAACAGGTATTTCGTCAATTCCTGGAGCCTTGTTTTTCGCCAGTCTCTTCATTGCAACTTGGATATCTTCCTTCAATACCGTCGGTTGCTGGAATGGCTGAACATAGACCATTTCCTCTTGGTACAGTGTCTCTATGTATTCCTTCCATCTTTTGATGCTTCCTACATTGTTCAATATTTTGCCCATGTTGTTGTTGTTATGTGCCATCAAGTCAGACCTGATTCATAGCGACCCCTCCTTGGGTCAGAGGCAGCATCACTATGGAAGTAGATTGCCCCACCTTCCTTCCAAGGAGTGACTGGTGGATTTGAACCGCCAGCCTTTTGGTTAGCAGTCAAGTGCCTTAGGCACTACGCTACCAGAGATCCCATTTTGCCCATAGAACCCTTCAATATTGCAATTAAAGGCTTGAATTTTTTCTTCAGTTCTTTCAACTAGTCTCAAAATAGGTTAATGAAACAACCTCTCCCAGATTAAAAAGATAACATTCCAGACTCATTGTGAGTCTTTGTGATTGACACGTATTTCCAGCTGAAATAAAAAGATATGTTTTTAAAAGATGAAAAGTGATTTATCACTGGTTGGAGATAGGGCGTTATGGCTTCCACCTAATAATATTTGACATGTGTGATGGTTGGGGTTGTGTGTCAACTTGGCTGGACCACAATTCTGAGTGGTTTAAGCAGCTGTGATGTGGTTATTCCCATGATGGGATCAGATGTATATGTTTTGAGCAGCCAATCCATTGAAAGGGAGTTTCCCTAGGGGCGTGGCCTGCTTCCAGTATATCCAAGGACATCCTGGGAAAAGAGACACTCTTCTGTGGATTGGGATCCTGTTGTGCTGCCTACAACTGTCTGTGAGCTAACAATCCAGCATCCGGCCTGGAGATCTTGGATTCGTCATTCATTGGAGTCAACAGCCAGTGTACTGCCTGCCAGCCTTGAGCTCCTCAGACCCTGCAGCTGCTTGAGTCGGGAAAAGCCTCCAGCTTGACGTTTGATCCAAGAACTTGGGACTTGCCAGCTTCTATAAGTGTGTGAGCCATTTTCTTAAGATAATTTTTTTTTCTCTCTCTCCCTCTTTCTCTGTATATGTAAGGTTTACTGGTTTTGCTTCTCTAGAGAACCCAGCCTAACACAACATGTATAATCTCTCAGCTGCTAGCATAAAAGGTTGGTGGTTCAAACTCACCTAGTGGCTGCACAGTAGAAAAAACTGGCGCTCTGTTCTCATAAAGCTGACAGCTTAGGAAGCCCTGTGAGATGGTCTGCTCTGTTACAAGGGTCGCCGTGAGTCGGAATCATATCAACGGCACCCAACAACAGCATGGCTAAATTTAAATACTAAACTTCTAAGTGGTTTTTCATGTTCTCATTTTCACTATCAAGAGAAGAAGATGACAGCATGAGATTTAAATATTAAAATATCAAAGTTTTTCCTGTGAAAATTCAGAAGCTAGATATTTACACCCGCTCCCTCACTCAGTGCCCGCCATCACATAATACTTCAAGGAAACTGCATTTGAAATCCCAAATAAGCCCTCGATGCCTTTTTTTGATGTTTAAAAATTTCAAACATGAGATAGAACCCCCCTTTTTTTTCTCTTCATCCAAAGCTTTCAAGACTATAGAATTCACTAGAGATCATCAGAATTCATAGAATGGGGAAATAAATTTTCTAAAACCTGAATTGCTTTTATTCATACTTAAAGCCTCTTTGATATTGAAATCTTTGCTGGGGAAAGTGATCTCTCTATGCCTTTGAATAGCCAAGGAAAGTCATTTGAATAAATAGAAATAATTAATAACCCCAATGATAGAGTTTGTCACTTTTAAAGTTTCACTGAAGTCTCTAAATTAACCCATTGCGACGCTGATGCTTATCTTAGATTTTTAAGAACAGCAGCTGCAAGTGTCAGAATACTTAGGATCTGGGGTTCTTCTCGTTTCTTCTTGCTTCTGTCCAAGGCATCACAGAGGTGGTGCCTTCCGTTCCTCCAACAAGGAAACAACAAAAACAAAACAGTTCCTCCAACTATTGGCGACCCCACGTGCATCAGAGTAGAATTGTGCTCCACGGGGTTTTCAGCGGCTGATATTTTGGAAGGAGATTGCCAGGCCTTTCTTCCAAGGCCCCTCTGGATGGACTTGATGGCAACCTTTAGGTTGGCCACTGAGCAAGTTAACTCTGCACCTAGGGCCTGTCCAACAAGGAACGCCTCTGTGAGGTTAGGAAACATGGAGAAAGATCTGTCTCTAGTTGGGGATATCAGGCAGCAACGCCCACTCAGTGGCAGCCAGCCGTGAGGACGCAGGGCCTCGGGCCCCTGGACGGGGACCTGCACCAGGAGAGCGTGCCTTTAGCTGCTCCTCTAGGCAGGAAGCCAAGAATTGGATTAAGGAAACTTCCTCCTCTTCTTCTTTTTAATTGTGATTTGGGTGAAAGTTTATGGAGCAAATTCACTTTCCCTACAGCAGTTCATACACTTTGTCTCATGACATTGACTACAATTTCCCACAATGCAACAGCTCCCCTCCCACTTCCTCCCCATAGTTACCTCATCCCTGTGTCCATCCCTCCATGCGCTCCTGCCCCCTGAGCTGTCTCCCTGTGCACACACGGCCCTTCTTTCTCCCATGATTGTTCTCTCCAAGGAGGGTATCTACCTCAGGTAAATGTTCAGCTCATATGCCTGTCTTTTGTTTGGCTGGAAGCCACAGGTGTGGGTTCAGTTCCAGACCTGAAGGGCAGCTAGGGGCCATAGTCTCAGTGGTTCCACCAGGCTCTATCAGACCAGCAAACCTGGTCCCCCCCCCCTTTTTTTTCCCCAGATGATTTTGAGTTTTGTTCCACATTGTTCTCCCTCTCTATCCAGGATCTCCTACACAGATCCCCCTCCAAGTGGTTGAGAGTGTTAGCTGGGCACCATCTATTTCTACTGGTCTCATAATTGTATAGGCTGCGGATCGCATAGTGTACCAGTTGTTTGGACTAATTGTTTCCACACGTCTTTCGTTTTCTTCATTCTTCTTTGCTCTGGACGAGGAGAGACACATTATTGCATCTAAATGACCACTTGCGAGCTTTTAAGACTTGAGTCACTAGTCACCATGGTAGGATGTAGAACAATGTTTTTGTGTAGTATGTTACACAATTTGAGTTTTATGTCCCCTGCTACTATGGTCCCGAGCCCATAGGTTCAACTACTCGCTTCCTCTGGGTAGCTGGCCGTGACCAAGAAGGGACTACCACCTTGTCCCTTGTCAGCTCTACTATACACCTGAGAATTCTTACAGATCATACAAATACACTTACAGGACCATTGTCTGCCAACCCTATACATGTTCTTGGGTATACTCCCCGCTACATAGATATACCTACCTAATAGTTCAGCCTGTCCACCCATCTATCCACCCATATACCCATGTTTGCCTTCACTGACAACACAGTACTGTATGTGCAGAAGGGGTATCTTTGTTGTCCACACCTCCATGTACCTCTCTGTGTCTTTGGATTAAGGAAACTTCTCCAGGTTGCCCCTGAACAACTTCTCCTTCATCAAATTGTTGTTGTTAGATGCTGTTGAGTGATTCTGACTCATAGCACCCCTGTGGGACAGTGTAGAACTGTCCTGGAAGGTTTTCTTGGCTGTAATCTTTAAAAAAAAAGAAAAAAGAAGGAAAATTGTTTATTCAGTGAAAGTTTACATAACAAAACAGATTCCCATTTGACAATTTCTACACAGATTGTTCAGTGACATTAGTTACATTTTCCACAGTGTGTTAATGTTCTGTCTAATTGCATTCTGGTTGTTCTGTTTCCAGTGCTCTAGTTTCCCTACCCTCTTACATTCTTATCTTTGCTTTAGAATCATTGTTGACCTTTTGGTGTCATACACATGGCTTTTTACTGAAGCACCATACTCATGGGTAATGTCTTTTTGTTGTTGTTGTTGTTGTTGTTGTTGTTGTTGTTATGCCAATATGTTATTTCACTAAATGGTGACCTCAGGGGCTAGGTTTGATTCAAAGTTGGAAAAGTGTCTCAGGGTGTTTGTCTTAGAGAGTCCGTTGCTCTCAACTCATCCAGTAAGTCCAGACTTTTTAAGAATTTGACTTCTGTTCCTCCCATTGTGTTAGGGTCCATCTGTTGTGACTCTGATTAGAATGGTTGGTAGTGGTGGTGGGGAACCATCTAGTTCTTCTGGTCTCAGGGCAAATGAGGTCATGGCTCATGTAGGCTCTCAGCCCTATAGACCAGTTTCTTCTCTAAGACTTTGATTTCTTTCATTCTCTTTTGCTCCTGGTGAGTAGAGACTAATTGTTGTATCTTAGGTGGCTGTTCACAAGCTTTTAAGTCCCCAGATGCTACTCACTTCACCAGGATGCAGAACATGAACTTTGAGGACTGTGTTATGCCAACTGACTGAGCTGCCCCATGAGGCTAAGATAGTAAGCCTTCAAACTCAGAAAAGCAATCTTGCAAGGTGCTTGGTTATGTCTGAGCAATATCTATATCCTCTGTGGATACAGATGCCTGAACATGCATATCTGTTGTTGTTGTTGTTGTTGTTGTGTGCTGTCGAGTCAGACCCAACTCATAGCGACCCCTCCTTGGGTTTCCAAGACAGTATCACTACGGAAGTAGATTGCCCAACCTTCCTTCCGAGGAGTGACTGGTGGGTTTGAACCGCCAGCCTTCTGGTTAGCAGTCAAGTGCCTTTGGCACTATGCTACCACAGCTCTTTGCATATCTGTAGGTACATATATTAGCTATAACCTTTACAGTGGCAGATTGCCAGGTCTTCTCTCCTGCAGAGCCACTGAGCAGGTTCAAACCACTGACCTTTGGGTTGGCAGTCGAATGCCTAACCACTGCACCCCCAGGGCTTCCTTCCATCAGCCTGGGGGGATAACCTGAGAACTTTCTTGTTCTGGAATGGACTGGAATTCTTTCCTTCTATGAAAAACAAAGGAGGATAGAATTTATAGGCAGGATCAATAATGTGGTCTCTGTCAATTTTTTTTGTTTTGTTTTGTTTGTTTTCTCCAGTTTCATGGGATGAAGGTGGGGGAAGCAGGACATTGATCTCCTTGGAAGGGAATCTCAGAGGTCAGCTAATCTCAGCATGTCTCAGAAGCAGCAACCCTTGCTGCTTGGGCAAAATTTCTGAACACTGTACTGTCATTAGAAGAAGCCTGTTGTTGCCATAAGTTAACTGTGTTTGTCACTGTTTGTTGTTATTGTATGCCGTCAAGTCACCTTCGCCTCATAGCGACCTTACATTCAACAGAACAAAACACTGCCTGGTCCTGTGCCAGCCTCATGATCCCTACTATACCCGCGCCCATCGCTGCAGTCACCATGTCAATCCATCTTATTGAGGGCCTTCCCCTCTTTCATTGACCAAGCATGACATCCTTCTCCAGGGAATGGTCCCTTCTGACAACATGACCAAAGTAGGGGAGACAAAGTCTGGCTATTCTTGATTCCAAGGAGCATTCTGGCTGCACTTCCTCCAGGACAGATCTGTTAGTCCTTTTAGCAGTCCATGGTACCTTCAGCATTCTTCGCCAGCACCACAACTCAAAAGCATCAACTCTTCTTCAGTCTTCCTTATTCTTTGTCCAGCTCTCACATGCATATGAGGAGACTGAAAATACCATGGCTTGGGTTAGGCACATCTTCGTCTTCAAGGAGGTATCTTTGCACTTCAGCACTTGAAAGAAGTCTTTTGCAACAGATTTGCCTAATGCAATACATTTTTTGATGTCTTGGCTGTTGCTTCCATTGGCGTTGATTGCAGAACCGAGTAATATGAAGTCTTTGACAACTTCAGTCTTTTCTCCATCTATTGTGATGCTGCTTATTGGTCCAGTTGTAAGGATTTTTGTTTTCTTTATATTGAGGTGCAATCTATACTGCAAACTGTAGTCTTCAGTCTTCATCAGTAAGTGCTCCAAGTCATCCTCACTTTCAGTAAGCAGAGTTGTGTCGTCTATGTGTCTCAGGTTGTTAATGAGTCTCCCTCCAATCCTGATGCCATGTTCTTCTTCATATAGTCCAGCTGCTCAGATTTTTTGCTCAGCATACAGATGGAATAAGTATGGTGAAAGGATACAACCCTGACACACTCCCTTCCTGATAATAAACTGTGCAGTACCACCTTGTTCTGTTTGAACGACAGACCTGGTCTATGTTCAGGTTCCTCATGAGTACAATTAAGTGTTCTGGAATTCCCATTCTTCTCAATGTTATCCATAGTTTGTTATGATCCACACAATTGAATGCCTTTGCATAGTCAATAAAACACAAGTAAACCTCTTTCTGGTATTCTTTGCTTTGAGCCAAGATCCATCTGACATCAGCTGTGATATCACTAATTCCACATCCCCTTCTGAATCCAGCTTGCACCTCTGGAAGTTCTCTGTCAGTATACTGCTGCAACTGTTTTTTAAATTATCTTCAAGAAGATTTTACTTACATGCGATATTAATGGTATTGTTTGAAAATTTCCACATTCTGTGGGATCACCTTTCTTTGGAATGGGTACAAATAGGGATCTCTTCCAGTCAGTTGGCCAGGTAGCTGTCTTCCCAATCTCCTGGCCTAGCAGACTGAGTGCCTCCAGTGCAGCGTCCATTAGTTGAAATGTCTCCAGGGTGTTCCGTCAATTCCTGGAGCCTTGTTTTTTGCCAGTTCCTTCAGTGCAGCTTTGACTTCTTCCTTCAATACCATTGGTTCTTGGTCATATGCCACCTCCTGAAATGGATGATCATCTACCAATTCCTTTTGGTACGGTGACTCTGTATTCCATCCATCTTCTTTTGATGTTTCCTGCATCATTCAACTTATTGCCCATGGAGTCTTTTAATATTGCAATTCAAGGCTTCAATTTTCCCCTCAGTTCTTTCAGCTTGAGAAATGCTGAGTGTGTTCTTCCCTTTTGGTTTTCTAACTCCAGGTCTTTGCACATTTCATTATAATAACTGACTTTGTCTTCTCGAGCTGCTCTTTGGAATCTTCTGTTTAGCTCTTTTATCCTGTGGATTCTTGCATCCACTTTAGCTACTCTCTGCTCAAGGGCAAGTTTCAGAGTCTCTTCTGACATCCATTTTGGTCTTTTCTTCCTTTCCTGTCTTTTTAATGACCTTTTGTTTTCTTCATGGATAATGTTCTTGATGTCATCCCATAGTTCCTCTGGCTTTCAGTCATTGGTGTTCAATGCATCTAATCTATTCTTTAGATGGTCTCTAAATTCAGGGAGGATATATTCAAGGTCATATTTTGGCTCTTGTGGACTTGTTTTAATTGTCATCAGCTTCAACTTCAACGTGGAATGGAGTCGTTACTGGTCTGTTCCACAGTCAGCTCCTGGCCTTGTTTTGGCTGAAGATATTAAGCTTTTCCATTGCCTCTTGCCACAGATGTAGTCAGTCTTCCTTCTGTGTACTCCATCTGGTGAAGTCCACACATCTAGCTGGCATTTTCTCATCCCTATACATCTTCCTCATTTTTATTAATCTAAGTCCAGCCAGTGATCCACCCATGCTCTTGCAGCCAACAAATAGAACTTAGATCTTTTCTGGAGGAAGGTAACATAGTCAAGAGCTTCTAAACTGTTTCATGCACGATGTGTAGTATCCAATCAAAAGCATAAGAATTTACTAGTGCCTAAGGTACTTGACTGCTAACCAGAAGGCTGGTGGTTCAAACCCACCAGCCACTCCTTGGAAGGAAGGTTGGACAATATACTTCCATAGTGATACCACCTTGGAAACCCAAGGAGGGGTCGCTATGAGTCAGATCCAACTCAGTGGCACATAACAACAACAACAACAAGCATTTTGAAAGCAAGGGGCAATTAGCTAAAAGCCAAGAGGAGATGTCTGATGCTATCCCCTTGTGCAAAGGCTGGAAAGTTTAAGTTGCCCCTTTCTTCTTAGCCTCAGTGCCCTGTGATAGGAATCAGCCGATGGCCCCAGGGAGAAGGTGCAGCAGAGAAGGCCAGCCTCGCATCCTGATGCATTTTGCTCTTTGCAGGCTGCTCAAGTCCTGGCTACTTTGGTGGACTTTAGAGCCCTTCAAGCAGCCTGACTTTTGTATTTTTCATATTCTTTTTTGGTGATTGTGCTTTTTTGAGCAGAAAGGTTGTCTGATGCACACCACTGTGGCCAGAAACACTGAACACACGTGGTAGTGAGTGTTCACGAAACATTGTTTATTTTATAAACTGAAGTTAGAGGACATTGTGTAGGAATTAAGATTTCAGCTTCGCCATTTGGGGACGAGAGTTCAGGCACCCATTGTCATATCTGGAGAGGGATTTCCGTGTGGGAAAGCGAGCTGGATCATTCATGCCAGTGACCTTTCCCCTCGGTTTCCTATTTACGAAACCCTATAAAATGTTCTGGTAGTGTAGTGCCTAACCAGAAGGCTGGCGGTTCAAACCCACCAGCCACTCCTGGGAAGGAAGGTTGGGCAATCTACTTCCGTAGTGATACCGCCTCGGAAACCCAAGGAGGGGTTGCTATGGTGACCTGGATGCCTCCTAGCAGACATGCTTTTCACTGATAGAACTGTTGAGCGCTTCTTGTTGTCAGTTGCTATCCAGTCAGTTCTGACTCATGGCGACCCCATGGGTACAGAGTAGAACTGCCCCCTGGGGTTTTCAAGGCTGTGGCCCCAGTGGAAGAAGGTCCCCAGGCCTTCCTCCCAGGGTGTCTCTGGGTGGGCTTGAACAGCCAACCTTTTGACAGTGCTTGATGTAGGGCAAAGGGGTCCTGTCTGATGTGCAATAAGCTTATCTACTCCGCACCAGAGTTTGGGCGAAAGGTCATTTATTGAGGTGCAACATGCCAAGGGACAGGAGAACTCACCCAGATTTGACTCCTTGAGTAGAAGCTCGAATAACATTTTATCCAGAACCAAAAAACCAAGCTCACTGTCGTGGAGTCAGACCGGACTCATAGCTACCCCTCCTTGGGTTTCTGAGGCAGTATCACCACGGAAGTAGATTACCCAACCTTCCTTCCGAGGAGTAGCTGGTGGCTTTGAACCGCCAGCCTTCTGGTTAGGCACTAAGCTACCAGGACATTTTATAGGGTTTAGTAAATAGGTAAGTTATACATAAGCAAACAAACAAACAAACAAAAACCTCACTGCCATGGAGTCAATTCAACTCATAGTGATCCCTCCGTGGGTTTCACTTGACTGCTAACCAGAAGGCTGGCGGTTCAAACCCACCAGCCACTCCTCGGAAGGAAGGTTGGGCAATCCTACTTCCATAGTGATACTGCCTCGGAAACCCAAGGAGGGGTCGCTATGAGTCAGGGCTGACTCGACGGCACATAACAACAACAACAATCTCTACGGAAGTAGATGGCCCAATCTTCCTTCCAAGCAGTGGCTGGATATTCCTCTTATTTCTAGGGATTTCTAATGCATAGGTATTAGGGGCGGGGTAAGTGTGCGTGTAGCAAGCATTCATCTTCATGCATCCCTTGTCTAAAAAATGGTGGCTTTAGCATGCTCGGTGGGGGAGTTTTTGCAAGGGATACGTCATTAGGTCATCTTGGGACATGGGACAAGCCACTCTGCACGTGCTCCATGCACTCAATCTGGTTTGAACTGATCTGATCCAGGACTTCCCAGCGTGTCTGCAAAACACCTTGCAGTCAGCACAATAGTGGGGCATTGCTGGGGCTGGGTTCTTTGGAACCTGCGGTTACATCGTGTTGCTGAGGCTGGGCTATTTTAGATCTGTGGTTACGCGTTCATCTCTTAACCCCCTAACATGCTTAGCTATCTGTGCTACCCAGGGACTCCTTGCTAATCAGTGTGTATATTTGTGTACCTCTTGGGAACATCTATGAAGAAAAATAGTCAACAGTATTCAGGTAGGTCTCAGCACCTCTCAGAAGACCAAACCGTTGATCTATGTCCTTCCGCGCCCAGCCCCCCATTAGGATTTCATTTGTGTGATGAGAACCATTGACTCCCATCACATTGAGACCATCATCACCATAAGCTGACTTTACATAGTCCAACTAACTAAATACCGCACTGCACACGCAGTCAGTTCAGCCAGGCTTTGGATTGTTGGGGTTCCAGCCATGAGGCTTTATCTGGTTCATCTTATTATGATGAAAGGAGCTCTGGTGGTGCAGTGCCTAAGGCATTTGACTGCTAACCAGAAGGTTGGTGGTTCAAACCCATCAGCCACTCCACAGAAGGAAGATGGAGCAATCTATGTTGGTAAAGATTTACCGCCTTGAAAACCCAAAAGGGGGTTGCTGTGAGTCAGAATCGACTGGTTTGAACCAATCTGAATGGCAGATTGGCAAGGCACTGAATGGCAGTGAGTTTGGGTTTTTTTCTTTAGACATATTATATTCCATTTTTAGCTTTTTAATACAAAGCCTTTCCTGGTGAACGATTCAGTGAACTAACTTAAATTAGCCTTCTTAAATGTTGTTACTGAATTTATAGTTGGTAACGTGAAATTACCACCTACAGGAATGCCATCTTTTATGACATTAAACTTCTAAAAAAAAACGAACTTTTCCCAACACCTCAAGAGAAATAATTTCCTGCTGTCGATTCCATGGCTACCACGTCCAGCTGTTATCCACTCACATCACATTTCTCTTCAGCACGGCGAGGAAATACAGCTTACCATCCTGTCAGCAGCTGAAGTAGAAAATGTTGCAAACAATTTATCTTTCTCCTGCAACTTGTCCCACAAGTTTTCCATTAGGTCTTCAACACCCTGGATTGGAGTGTTGGGAGTTAAACAATAGTTGTTGTTATTATGTGCTGTTGAGGGTGGGTCTCCAAGGCTGTCAATCTTCACAGAAGCAAAGCCCAAACCACACCCACTGGAAGCAAAGCCCAAACCAAATTCACTGCCATTGACTTGACCTGACTCATAGCGACCCCTCCTTGGGTTTCTGAGGCAGGGAGCTCTGGTAGCATAGTGCCTAAGGCACTTGACTGCTAACCAGAAGGC
>NW_006922127.1:1569885-1571047 GCF_000298275.1 Orycteropus afer afer
GAGTTTGAACTGCCAGCCTTCTGGTTAGCAGTCAAATGCCTTAGGCACTGCGCCACCAGAGCTCCTATTTGCATGGAAGCAAAGCCCAAACCAAACCCATTGCCTAGAGGGGATTCTGACTCACAGCGCCCCTAGAGGACAGAGTGGAACTGCCCCACAGGGCTTCCAAGGCTGTCAATCTTCACGGAAGCAAAGCCCAAACCACACCCACTGCCGTGGAGTCAATTCTGACTCACAGCGCCCCTAAGAGGACAGAGTGGAACTGCCCCACAGGGCTTCCAAGGCTGTCAATCTTCACGGAAGCAAAGCGCAAACCACACCCACTGCCATTGACTTGACTTGATTCATAGAGACCCCTCCTTGGATTACAGAAGCAGTTTCTGTACGGAAGTAGATTGCCCAGCCTTCCTTCGGAGGAGTGGCTGGTGGGTTTGAACCACCAACCTTCTGGTTAACAGTCAAGTGCCTTAGGCACTACACCACCAGAGCTTTAGCTTGTCTTGTAAAGAATACCTTCCTTGAGCATTGGGCTCTTTTAAGATCTATTTATATGGGGTCAAATGAAAGCAACTCCCAAGATTAGATGGGAACCTTGGGGGCCAGTGAGTTTATATTCATGAGGGAGGAACAATTCCCAAAAGGAGGGTGAGAAGGGTTGCACAACTCGAAGAATGTGATCAGTGGCACTGAATTATACAGGGAAAGCTGTTGAATCGGTGTGTGTCCTGCTGTGTGTGTTCTCAACAACAAAACAAATAAAATATAAAAACATAATAAACACATTTAGAAACTCGCCATCTCTAAGAGAGTTAACCGAAAAACCAAACTCACTGCCATTGAGTCGAATCCAACTCAGAGTGACCCCTGCTGGGTTTCTGAGGCTGTAACTCTTTACAGAAGTAGACTGCCCCACCTTGCTTCCGCGGAGCAGCTGGTAGGTTTGAACTGCTGACCTTCTGGTCAGCAGCCAAATGCCTTATCTGCTACAACACCAGCGCTCCTTCTAAAAGGGTTGTTGTTGTTGTTGTTATGTGCCGTCAAATCGGACCCAACTCATAGTGACCCTCCTTGGGTTTCCGAGGCAGTATCACTATGGAAGTAGATTGTCCCATCTTCCTTTCGAGGAGTGGCTGGTGGGTTTGAACCGCCAGCCTTCTGGTTA
>NW_006922127.1:1588609-1589967 GCF_000298275.1 Orycteropus afer afer
GAGCCTGGCACTTTGAACTTGGTCTTAAAGCCTCCAAACTGTGAGAGAATAAACTCCTGTTTGTTAAAGCCATCCCATTGGCGGTATCTTCTGTTAGAGCGGCACCAGGGAACCAGAATGGACCTTTTTCCCCAAGAGCCAACAGGGCGAAAGCCTTTCCCTGGAGCCAGTGCTCTGAGCAATGGCTGAGCACTTGGCTGCTAACGAAAGGCCAGGGGTTCGAACCCACCAGCAGCTCCATGGGGAATAAGACCAGGCGATCTGCTTGAATAAAGATACCAGCCTCAGGACCCTTTGGGGCAGCTCTTCTCTGTCATGTGCGGTCATCATGAATCAGGTTCAACTAGTCAGCACCCAACAACAACAACAGCCTCTAATATTGTGAGAAAATAACTTTCTGATTATTACTTTAATCCCCTTTTGGTATTTCTGTTACAGCAGCACTAGATAACAGGACAAACACATGTTCATTTTTGTCTTCGATATCTAGTGCTTTTGCAATAGAAATACCACAAGGGGGTGGCTTTAAGGAACAGAAATTTATTTTCTCACAGTTCTGAAGCCTGAGAGTCCAAATGAGGGTCTCGACTGTGTTGATTCCTTCCTTGTCAGCAGCCCGGGGTATTTCTTGGTCCCTTCGTGTTCCTTGGCTTGTTGAGGACCCTGACATGGCTTCTGTCTTTCCCCATGTGCGTGTGTCTCTTTGTCAGTTCTGCTCCTCATATAACTCAGAAGTTATTTGATTTATGAACTCTGTCCACTGGCATGACCTAAACTGATGAGTGATTACATTATATTAGATTACAGTATGGAAGGTGGTTACATTACATCGTCAGGTAGAAGGGTTAGGATTGCAACACATAGATTGAGAGGGACACAATTCAGTCCATAACAACTTTACATACAGCTTATGGATGGCTAGAACCCCTTTGTAGACTTCCCAGTGATAGGAACTGCCAAAGTCATTATGAGTTGAAACCTAGTTCAGGTTTTGATTGGATTCCTTCTAGAAAGACGGAGTAATTTTGTTTCAACCACATAGTCTGTAAACAGATGACAAACATAGCACTGGAATTGGGTTTGACATTACCAGTGTTTCCTTGGATATATTTTATTATTCCTTAAATGTGATCACCAGCACAACTGGTTAAGTGCACAACCACTAGCCAAAAGGTCTAGTCAACCACCCAGAGACCTTGGAAGACAGGCCTGGTGATCTGCTTCTGAAAAGTCGCAGCCTTGGAAACCCCCAGAGCACAGTTGTACTCCAACACGCACGGGGTCTCCACGAGTCGGAATCACCTTGACACAACTCCTGCTGCTTACATTGGGTCACTAGCATGGTTGCTAACATCAAC
>NW_006922127.1:1590822-1601679 GCF_000298275.1 Orycteropus afer afer
GAAGCAAGAGGCAGAGCTGGACCCCAAGGTTGAGGGGCTTTCACCCAGCCCCTAAAGCCTGGCACTTTGAACTTGGACTTAAAGCCTCCAAATTGTAAGAATAAACTCTGTTCATTAAGGCCATCCCATTTGTGGTATATTCTTGTCAGAGCAGCACTAGGTCACCATGTGGACATGTTTATGAACTCAGACACCATGTGAATAGAATGTGTGGACCACTTGGGCCTCTTACCACTCTAAGAATTCTAACAGAGAGAGCCCCAGCTATCTGAGTGACCTGAAAGTGCCTCCTGCAGGTGTAATGCTGTTGTCATGATGGGTGGGAGGACTCTTACCCTGACGTTGAATATCTGATCTTTGTTTACAAAGTTGAATGAATTTGTTCCCGAGCTCTGGTGGCTCAGTGCCTAAGGCACTTGACTGCTAACCAGAAGGCTGGTGGTTCAAACCCACCAGTCACTCCTTGAAAGAAAGTTTGAGCAATCTACTTCTGTAGAGATACCTCCTCAGAAACCCAAGTAGGGGTCACTATGAGTCGACAGCAGTGAGTTTGGCTTTTTGGTATTTTACTTTTCTTGAACCACATTATTTTATCTCAAATCTCTTCCTTTACTTTGATTTGGTTTCATTTTTGCTAAGCATCACTAGACACAGTCTCATGAAAACCTCTTATATGTAAACCCAACTTTACAGAACAGAAAAGAAAAATTTACAATTCTTATAATTTTATTTTTAAAAATTGTCTTACACCTCCTTTTTCTCCCTTTACCAGATTAATAACATTACAGATTTGTTTTTATATTAGTCATTTACCCACTCTTCACTTATCCAACATGGTTGGATTCCAAAGACCAGGTTGTTATGCAAAAATTGGCGTTATGTGAAAGTGGAGGATGACCTCATCAGATCACAAATAGAGGATGACTACATTATTATGTGGGAGCTCTGGTGGCATAGTGCCTAAGGCATTTGACTGCTAACCAGAAAGCTGGCGGTTCAAACCCATCAGCCACTCCTCAGAAGGAAGGTTGGGCAATCTACTTCTGTAGTGATACCACCTTGGAAACCCAAGGAGGGGTCGCTGTGAGTCAGATCCAACTCAATGGCAGTGACATTATTATGTAACTGCCAAACTACATCATCAACATAACTGCCAAACCATCTCCTTACATAACTGCCTACAGTGTAGTAAATTATATAGTGTTGCTTTTCTAGCCAGAGTCTTTGTAAACTCCATGGTGGAATTATCCACAAGCAACTGAGTAGCTCCTGATTGTTAAAGTTACCCACCTGGGGTACTTCTGTTGGGAGCAGCACAAAGTAATTGTCTTGAAAGTTTGCTCTCTCGGGTGTGTGGAACTCTGATGTTGGGATTGGTTGGTTTTGGCCACTCTGCCAGGCTCAAAAGAAGCCCTTCTAGAGGCAGAAAGGGTGTCTCTGACTGCAGGCTGAGAAACATGCTGCTGAGAGAGACACACAAGAGACATGCACTGCTAAAGGAGAGATGTGCTACTGAGAGAGACTGAGGGAGACAGCCGGCTGCTGAGAGATGGCCGGCTGAGAGAAACTGACAGTGTCCCTGAACTTGAATTGTAGCCTGTTGCTTCCCTAATAATCCCCATAATCTGTGAGTTCTTTGTGGCCACTGCAGAGAATTATGGAACCCAGCAGAGAGGTGGTGGGTGCCACAGGAGGAACAGTTGGTGTCAAGGTTAGTAAGAGGCTGGAGGGTGACAGCATGTCTGGCCTCATAGGAAGAGGCCTTTGGCTGCTGGTGGTGATTCTGTCCTCCTCTTGTGGAGTTAGAGGAGGTCAGAAGATGTCTTCTCCTTGCCCCTTTTGCAGTTGGTGTCAGGAGTGGGATTCATTGCAGTGGCTCCAGACTGATAGAAGCAAGGGATTTTGTAAAAGAAAGAAGGAAGGGGCATGGTAAGTGAAACTTTGGATTCTTAGATGGTTACTTTGGTTGGTGTTACCTATTAATGGGGCTAATTGATCCAGAAGCTAGGGCTTTTAGTTATACCCAGCCAAAGGCCCAAGGCCATATACATAGAATGGGAAGATAATCAAGGTGAAGAGATGAACCTGGAATGTCTTAAAAAGGATTATGTGTTTTGGATTATGTGTTTATCTAAATGTACTATGAGTATTGAGTATTCTCTTACCTGCTTGTACATTAGAAATGATTATGGGTATGGATAACAGAGAACATGTAAGTCCGCCTTCATCTGATACTTGATTGGATATGTTAAAAGGAGAAATAGAATTTACCCAGCAGAAACACAGGCTTTTGTTTTCAACCCTGTGTGTAGAGTATTAGGGGCTTACATAGAAAACCTGAGCTCCACCCAGAACTACTGAGAGAACAGATTTGCATTTGAAGAAAGAACCTGAAGAGAAAAAAATGATTGTTTGGCTTTTTGAATTTCGAGCAAGCAGATAGGCTTTGAGTGCGTTGAGGCAAGAAAGTCATGGCCCATGAGAGAAACCCCTTCCAGGACTGAAAGTTAAAGGAAGCCAGTGAGTAGTAGTCTTCTGTGCTGCTCACTTGTGACCACCGAAGTCCACTTTAAGAGTAGAAATGAGGGAAGAGCAGCAATAAAGAAATGGGCTGAGTTTGATACTCTTTGACCTAGGCCACAGAGGCTGGGATGAGAGGAAGGGCTGGCTGGTCTGAAGTGCAAGGAATTGTGAGCCTATGGGCATTGAAATAGTCCCTGAGGACTGAGGATGAGAGAGAAGGTGCTGGTTGGTCTGAAATGAAGGGAAGAGTGTAAATCCTAAACTTGGCAGCTGGAACCCATGACCTAGCTGAGATGGCTGGGGCTGTGCTGACCAGAACCCATACAAATGAAGAGAAAGATGTTTGACACTGAGCTGGTGTTAAGTTGTTGCAATTTGATGGCTTACACTGGACTGGATTTGCTTGTTTATGGATGCAGATGCCCAGAGTTTCCAAGCAGAACAGAAGATTCTGCAGGAAAAAAGAGCATGCTTGTCTCCTCAGAGTACTGGTTTGGTAAATGAGCACAACACAGTGCACTGCCTTCGAGTCAGATCCAACTCACAGTGACCCCTCCTTGGGTTTCCAAGGCGATATCACTATGGAAGTAGATTGCCCAGCCTTCCTTCCGAGGAGTGGGTTTGAACCACCAGCCTTCTGGCTATGCCACCAGAAATCCCACTGGTTTGATAAGGATGGGCAAATTAGAAATTGGCCATCTAAGTGGGGGAAGATAAAGGTATGAAGTGGCTGGCTGTGGGTTATTCTTAAACTGATAGTGAAGGGGATGTTAATTTTTGAAGTATAAAGAGGGTAATGGCTAGAAAAGCCAGGGGGTGGTCAGCAGTGCAGTAAATTATATTGTGTGGCTTTTCTAGCCAGAGTCTTTATAAACTCCATGGTGGAATTTGCCATGAGCAACTGAGTAGCTCCTGATTGCTAAAGTTATCCACCTGGGGTAGTTCTGTTGGAAGCAGCATGAAGTAATTTTCTGGGAAGTTAGCTCGCTCTCAAGTGTATAGAATTCTGATGCTAGGATTGGTTAGTTTGGCCACTCTGCCAGGCTCAGAAGAAGCCCTCCTAGAGGCAGAAGCAGTCTCTGTGCCTGCCAGCTGAGAAAGACATGCTGCTGAAAGAGATCTGCTGCTGAGACAGAGACATGAGAGACACGCACTGCTGAAAGAGAGACATGCTACTGAGAGAGACTGAGAGAGATGGCTGGCTGAGAGAGACTGAGCATGTTCCCGAACTTGAATTGTAGCCTGTTGATTGCCTAATAAACCCTATAATCTGTGAGTTCTGTGTGGTCACTGCAGCGAATTATCAAACCCAGCAGAAAGATGGTGGGTGTTGTGGGAGGAACGGTTGGTGTCAAGGCTAATAAAAGGGCTGGAGGGTGGCGACATGTCTGGCCTCATAGGAACAGGCCTTGGGCTGCCGACGGGGATTCTGTCCCCCTCTTGTGGAGTTAGAGGAGGTCAGAAGATGCCATCTCCCTGCCCCTTCTGTACTGCCAAACCGTCATTACATAACTGCCAAACTGCCCAGCCAAGTTGACACATAACCTTAATTGCAGCCAATGTTACGCTCACCTTGCACTCAGTGGTCATTATGGCCAGACACACATCATTAATGTGCAAAATAGTCTGTAGATTTTTTACTATTGTAAATATGAAATACTGGATAACAAGATCTCTGTAAGTAAGGTTTATGTAAGTGAGGAGTAGGTGTACTGACCAAAAAAAAAGTACTCCTGGTGAAACACATGGTTAAGCACTTGGTTACTAACTACAAGGTTGGTGGTTTGAACCCACTCAGCAGCTCTGCAAGAGAAAGGTTTGGTGATCTGCTCCCATAAAGATTACAGCCTAGAGAACCATATGGGAGAGTTCTCCCCTCTCACATGGGGTCACTGTGAATCAGAATTTACTCAACAGCACCTAACAGCACTGACAAAGGAGAGACGAAAAAGTTACACTATATTTTAAATTTGATCTAAATCAAACACAGGAGCTCTGGTAGCAACCTAATGTGGGTTGCAGTTCAAACCCACCAGCCACTCCTCGGAAGGAAGGTAGGGCAATCTACTTCTGTAGTGATACTGCCTTGGAAACCCAAGGAGGGGTCGCTATGAGTCAGATCTGACTTGACAGCACATAACAACAAAACAGCAAATCAAACACAGGTTACCACAATCTGAAATGATGAAAATGGGAACACCTTTCAACATAGTAAGGAGGTCTGGTGGCGTGCTGCCTAAGACATTTGCCTGCTAACCGGAAGGTTGGCAGTACAAACCCACCAACTGCTCCATGGGAGGAAGATGAGGCAGTCTACTTCCATAGAGAATTATAGCCTTGGAAACCCAGTGGGGGTCACTATGAGTTGACATCAGCTTTATGGCACGGCTTGTTGTTTTCAACATAGGGTTAGAATACCTGGATGCTGTTCCCTGCTGTGGGACAGGAAATTACTTGGTATGACTCTTCTAGCTGTGGTCTCAGTGACTCTGACCAGATGACTGTGTGGGACCATGCATTTGTAAGGTGTTTGTAGTCCACCAAAAGGATTGGACAGCTTTTTAGTCATGTAAATAGGTACATGGCACCCTTTTAGGGGTAGGACTATAAGGTGTGTGGAACCCTAATGTGGGGATTGGTTAGTTTTGTCACTCTGTCGGGCTTAAAATGATCCCTCCTAGAGGCACAGAGGGAGCTCTGGTAGCATAGTGCCTAAGGCACTTGACTGCTGACCAGAAGGCTGGCGGTTCAAACCCACCAGCCACGCCTCAGAAGGAAGACTGGGCAATCTACTTCCATGGAGATACTGCCTTAGAAACCCAAGGAGCGGGTCACTATAAGTCAGAATCCACTTGACAGCAGTGAGGTTTTTTGTTTTGTTTTTTTCGGAGAGGCATAGAGGGTATCTCACTGCCATCAAGAGAAAGAGCTGGAGGTGGAGTAGAGAACGTCCTTGGACCCAAGAGCCCTGCACTAGACCTCCTTGGCAGAGATGACTGGCAGAGACCACAGAGAGGCTGCAGAGAGTTGGCAGAGAATGAGCAGAGAGACAGCGACAGTGGAATGAGAGGCACAGTACAGAGTGGCAGGCTTACTGGCCCACAGAGCAAGAAAGCTGAGTGCTTTGGGGCAGGAGCTTGCTGGCGGAGTGGGGTGCACTGCAACTATCGGCAGAACTAAAAGAGCTTTGTAACACTTGCCCAAGCAGGGCAGAGGCCAGGCTGGGAGACCAAGGGCAAAGAGAGGTGTGCCTGCGGGCCTGGTCGACGGGAGGCTATCCTGATGGAAGAATTGTATCCTGAGAATTCCTGAACCTGAATTGTGACCCATCACTTCCCTAATAAATCCCATAATCATGAATAACATCTGTGAGTTCTGTGTGGCCATTGCAACGAATTATCGAACCCAGCAGAGAAGTAGCGAGTGCCTTGGGAGGGATGGTTGGTGTGAGAATTGGTATGAAAGTTGGAGGGTGACAGCATGTCTGACCTCCCCCTCATAGGAATCAGCCTTGGGCTACTACTGATGGTGATTCTGAGTCTTTCTCGTGAAGTTAGAGGAGGTCGCAGAAAGACCACCTTTTTGCACCAGCTCTGGGTCCTGATACCTCCTTTATGACCTTGAGCAAACCATTTTACCTGTGTGAGTTTCTCTTTTCCTGTCAGTATAATTTGCATAATAATGCTAGAAAGACTTTAAATGAAAAGAATGCCTTGCACAATACCATGTCCTTCCCCAATGGCCCAATCTGTTTCCTTTCTTAGCAAGTATCTTATTTTGTAAACATATATCCAGTTGTTATTGCCTTGTATGTTGCCGTTAACCTGCAAGGGGACAGAGATTGGCATAGCTAGGACCTAACATGTTGTTGTTGTTAGCTGTCGTCAGGTCAGCTCTGACTCATGGCAACCCCATGCACAACCAAATTCAGCACTGCCTGGTCCTGCACCGTCTTCAGTGATCATTGATGTAGTTGAGTCGTTGTGGAAGCCCAGGTGTGTTCTGAGAGCCTTCCACCCTAGGGGCTGTCTTCTAGCTCTGGGTCAGACAGTGTTCTGTCGGGATCTGTAGGGTTCCCACTGGCACATTTTCAGAAGTAGATTTCCAGGTCTTTCTTCCTAGTCTGTCTCAGTCTGCAAGCTTTGCTGAAACCCATTCAGCATCATAGGAACCCACGAGTTTCCACTGACAGAGGAATGGTGGCCATGTGTGAGGTGCATTGGCTAAGAACCGACCCCAGACGGAAGGTGAGAATGCTACTGCCAAAACTCCAATGCCTCCTACTTATCGTAACCCGCTGCCATTGAGTTGATTCCGGCTCATAGTGACCCCCATTTTGTTTCCAATTCTTTTTTTTTTTTTTCTTTTTTTTACTTTCATTGTGGTGAAAACATGCACAACAAGACATTCACCAACATAACAACTTCCTCATTTATAGCTCAGGGACACTGATGACATTTTTCGTGTTGTCGCACCATAATTGCTGTCCTTCTCCAGAATATTCCACCATAATTGCTACCCTTTTCCAGAATATGCCACCATTAGCATAAACCCAGTGCCCCCCCAAACAAGAGCTTCCCCTTTCCCCCTCCCTCCTACCCTGTTGTTGTTGTTGTTGTTAGGTGCCATCAAGTCATTTCCAACTCATAGCGACCCCATGCACAGCAGAACGAAACACCGCCCGATCCCGCACCAGCTCCATGATCCTTGCCATACTTGAGCCCATTGTCACAGCCACCGTGTCAATCCATCTAGTCGAAGGCCTTCCCCTCTTTTGTCGACCCTCCATCTTACCAAGCATGCCATCCTTCTCCAGGGAATGGTTGCTTCTGACAACATGACCAAAGTAGGTGAGATGAAGTCTGGCCATTCTCGCCTCCAAGGAGCATCTCAGCTGCACTTCCTCCAGGACAGATCTGTTAGTTCTTTTGGCAGTCCTACCCCTGGTAACTACTAATCATCTTTGGTTTCTCTCTTTTGTTTCTCTCTCTCTCTCTCTCTCTCTCTCTCTCTCTCTCTCTCTCTCTCTCTCTATATATATATATATCTTTTTTTTTAAACCTATCTAGAAATTTTCCCTCTCTTCGCCTCCCATCCTAGGTAACCAACAAAGAAAGTTTCCTTCTGTATATAAACCTTTTCTTGACTTTTTACAGCAGTGGACTAATACAGTGTTTGTCCTTCTGGGATTGACTTACTTCACTCAACATAATGTCCTCCAAGTTCATCCACAGTATGTGGTGTTTTGCAGACTCTACATTACTCTTTAGGGCTGCATAGTATTCCACTGTGTGTGTACCACAGCTTGTTGACCCATTCCTTGGTTGATGGGCACTTAGCTTGTTTCCGTCTCTTTGCTATTGTGAATAGTGCTGCAATGAACACGGGGTGCATGTATCTGTTCGTATCTTGCCTCTCTCACTTCTTTAGGGTCTATACCAGAATGGGATTGCTGGATAATGATACTTCTATTTCCAACTTTTTAAGGGATCACCATACCAATTTCCACAGTGGGTGTATCATTTTAGGCTGTAAATCTTTATGGAAGTAGATTGCCTTGTCTTTATCCTGTGGAGCAGCTGGTGGGCTTGAACCACCAAACTTCTGGTTAACAGCCAAGTGCCTTACCCACTATGCCACCAGAGCTCCTCCTACTTATTATAGCACCTGGCATATGGTAGCTGACCTGTTCATCCTTCTAGCTCAACTAGAAGTCTTTTCTAATCTACCTCCCTCTTCGTCAATAGAAGTGTTCACTTCAGTCTCTCTTCAGACCCCTACTCCTACCCCTTAGAAACCAAACCTTTCACCACTGAGTCAACTCTGACTCACAGCAACTCCATGTGTCTTAGACTGGGTTCTTTAGAGAAGCAAAACCAGTAAAGCTTAGAGAGAGAGAGAGAGGGAGAGAGAGGAGGAGGAGGAGGAGCTCTGGTGGTATAGTGGATAAAGCATTTGGCTGCAAACCAGAAAGTCGGTGGTTCAAACTCACCAGCTAATCTATGGAAGTCAGGCAGGAGAGGGAAATAAAGGAAACATTAACAATGAATTATAACCTTTGCCCAACCTAAGTAGGGAAGTTCTTTTGAGCAGTGAAACAACTTGTGAGGCCAGAAACATCCGGCTCAGGTCGGCCTGAAAAACCATGTATAGACAGTGAAAAATTCCTCTGCCCTGCTCCCCTCCTGTCTTCCTCTCAAGCATGTTTAACTTCTGTAAAAACTGCTGGGGGCAGGTGCTCTTTTTCAGGTGACCAATCACCCTTTTCCCCCAAATACCCCGGAAGAAGAGCCCCATAAAAGCCCCATGTGGCCTTTGTTTGGGGCTCAGCCTCTGGATGTGAATCCCCTGAGTCTGTGCTGGCACCAATAAAGGTCCTTCCTTTTTCACCATCCTGCTTGGCATTAGCGTTTCCCTTGGCGGCTCCAGTAACAGAAGGAAGATGGCGCAATCTACTTCTGTAAAAATTTCGGCCTCGGAAACCCAATGGGGGTCTCTATAAGTTGGAGTTGACTTGATGACAAGGAGAGAGGGAGAGAGAAATTTACATTAGGAAAACAACTTACACGGTGATAGAGGCTGGCAAGTCCCAAGTTCCTGGATCCATCGTCAAGCTGGAGGCTTTTTCCGAGTCATGTGGCTGCAGGGGCTGATGAGCTCGAGGTGGGCAGGCAGTGTAATAGGCTGGTGACTTTGGCAGGTGACGGATCCAAGATAGCAGGCAAAATGGTGGATTGTTGGCTCACTGGACAGCTTTAGGCAGCACGACAAGATCCAGATCCACAAAAGGTTCCTGAATTTTCCCAGGACGATCATATATATGTTGGAAGCAGGTGACATCCCTAAGGAAACTCCCTTTCAACTGATTGGCTGCTCAAGGAATATACCTCAGATCTCATCGTGGGAACAGCCACACCACAACTGCTTAAACCACTCAGAATCGTGGTCCAGCCAAGTTGACACACAACCCCAACTATCACACCATGTGTTACAGAGTAGAACTCCATTTGGGTTTCCCTGGCTGTAATCTTTATATATGGTAGTCTCCTAGGGCTGTCAGAATAAAAGACCACAAAGTGAGTGGCTTAAAGGACAGCTATTCATTTTCTCACAGTTCTGTAGAAGTCCAAATTCAGGACATCAGCAGGGGTACGCTCTCTCTCCATATGCTGTGGGGAGAAGACCCTTCCTGGAAGCCATGGGCATTTCTTGGCATTCCTTAGCTCGCATATGGATCATCACGAGCCATGTTCCATCCTCATGTGCTGTGTTCCCCCATGTGTAATTCTGTTTCCATGTCTCACCTTCTTTTTAGTAAGATGCCACTCAGAAGAGATAAGGTATAGGACCCACCCTACTCTGAATGACTTCATTGATAACACCTGCAATCAAAAGTCCTGTTTTCCTAAACAAGGTCATACTTACTGGTGCAGAGGTTAGATCCTCAACATATCTTTTGTGGGGACACAATTCAGTCTGTTAAACACCATACGTGTTGTCTTGCCTGGAACAGTCTTCTTTGAGGGCTGCTGACCTTGGTGTCCCGTGCAACTTGGCAATTGTTCCAGATACGTGTTATATTATAATTAATTGAGCACAAAGCCTTAGTTTATACTAATGGTCTTGTGCGTGTGTGTGTGTGTGCACGTGCGCGTGCACGCTTTAGGTGCAAGTTTACAAAGCAGAGTTTTTTTTTTACATTCAACATTATGTGTACCTTTACTTCCGCTCCCCAATTATTATCTCCAGTGCTAACCCAGTCTCCTCCCCCCCGCCCAGTAACCCCCTGTCCTGTGCCCCTCATAGTTATGCACTGCTGTGTGTCCTGCATTTCCTCCGTGTGAATGTTACCCCTCTGGTGCCCCATGGTCGATTGCTCCAAGGGATGCGTCTCCATAGAGTATGTGGGTGCCTCACCCTGGGTTGAGTGGTCTGCATGTACATCTTGTTTACTTTTGGGCTGAGAGCCAGCCCCTGGGGGTGAGTTTTATTCCAGGCCCAGAATGTATCCCAGGGCCATAGTATTGGGGTCTCACCAGACTCCATCCAACCAGTAATTCTGGTCATAATCATGTTTTTGATTTTGTTCCATGTTTTTCCTCCCACTCTATCCAGGATCTCCAGTTTTGATCCCTTCCCCAAGTGGTTGGCATTGATAGCTGGGCACCATCTAGTTCTTCTGGTCTCAAGGTCCATCATGTCCTAGGGATGATTGCTTCCAAAAGCACTTGGTTTTTTGCATTCCTATACTGGTGTTGGGGAGCTCTGGTAGCATAGTGGATAAGACACTTGACTGCTAACCAGAGGGCTGGCGGTTCAAACCCACCAGCCACT
>NW_006922127.1:1602533-1603279 GCF_000298275.1 Orycteropus afer afer
CTTGTGGGATTAGAGGAGGTCAGAACATGTGGCCTCCTTGCTGTTTTTGCAGTGATACTGCCTCGGAAACCCAAGGGGGGTTGCTATGAGTTGGGTCTGACTCAACGACACATAACAACAACAACATACTGGTGTTCTTTAAAGAACTCTCTTGCCGTGTGTTGTCAAGTCCACTCCAACTCACAGTGACCTTAAAAGGTCACTGAATAGCACTGCCCCATAGGGTTTCCACCACCCATAGGCTTATGCCACCGCTCATCTGTCTGTTTCTTGTACTGTAGTGGCTCCGTTAGCACATCTCTCACCCTGAGGCAGGCAGACGGGGAGCTCAGCGAGGCATTTCCAGCCTTGCTCCCTGCAGTGAGTGAGAATTTCTCGAGCTCATTAATGAAGGTCATGTTCTTAATGAAGATACAGCCACCACCACACTCCTAACCTGCTGAATGGAAACAGCACCTGGCTGTGGTTGCCTTCTCTCCCAACACCCATTTCATTAGGAAAGAGTTTTTGAATAAGCAGAATCAGAGGATCCGTGGGTTTTTAAGCAATAAAGGCAAACAAAGCCAGTGCTGTGAAGGTTTTATATATTCATACATACACACATGTTGTTGTGGTGGTGGTTATGTGCCATCAAGCAGACCCAACTCTCAGTAACCCCTCCTTGGGTTTCTGAGGCAGTATCTCTATGGAAGTAGATTGCCCAACCTTCCTTCCAAGGAGTGGCTGGTGGGTTTGAACGTTTGAAC
>NW_006922127.1:1603634-1606453 GCF_000298275.1 Orycteropus afer afer
TTTTTTTAAATTGTGACTTGGGTGAGTTTACCGAGCAAATCTATTTTCCATACAGCAATTCATACACCTTTGTTTCATGACATTGACTGCAATCTCCACAGTATGACAGCTGTCTTCCCACTTCCTCCCCGCAGTTACCTTTTCCCCGTGTCCTCGTTTCCTATGTGTTCCTGCCCCCTGAGCTGTCTTCTGGTACATATTCTGCCCTTCTGATTTCCCATGGCTGATTGTTCTAAAGAGTGCCCCTACCTGGTGTAAATGTTCCCCTTATACACCTGTCTGTTGTTTGGCTGGAAGCCACAGGAGTGAATTGAATTTCAGGCCCAAAGAGTAACTAGGGGCCATAGTCTTGGGGGTTTCATCAGCCTCTATCACACCAGCAAGCCTGGTCTTTCTTTATGATTTTGAGTTTTGTTCCACGTTTTTCTCCCCGTCTGTCCAGGATCTATCTGATCCTTCTCTGAGTTGAGGAACATATGTTTAAGTTGGATTATGTTGGATTATGTTGAAGTGACAATAGCTTTCCTAGCTCAGCTCTTGCCAGGGACCATTTCATTCTGTGACCACACTCCCTAGGAGCTTGACTGTATGACTTTGAACAGGAAAACCAAGGAGTTCCTGAACCAGCTTCCCATTGTCTTCATGGCCTCCAACCAGTGCTATGGAGTCCAGCAGTTCAAAACAACATGCCTCCCGTTCGTTTAAAAATGAAGAGTGGCCCCATTGTCGTCCTCTGTCTTTGGAAACAATGCAGGCTGATCTCTCTTCATGGCTGAATTCGCCATCCTACAAATGAGTCCCCATCACAGATGAGTCCCGAAGGTAGAGACAGGGCATGAAGACATATGTGTCAGCGACGAGAAGACTGTCCCTTCGCTCTCCTCTCTCTCATTTTCAGGGAGCGGAGGGAATGATTCTGGTTTTAGGCCTTCAGAAAATTTAGCTTAAATTTACCTTAAACGTGTCTCCTCTTTGGAAAGTGTTGATCATTGTTGTGTTCCGTCGTCTCTCCCCAGGGTAAACTAGCTTCCAACTTTAATATGAAATGTTGTAAGCTAGCCTAAGTACCAAGAATTTCCATTTTTTTGTATTGCCCATCAATTCAAGCTTAAAGTAGTCTTCAGTGCTCAGAAAATGGGAGTTTTTTCCATAGATCTGAGCAAGCTCTCTGTCACCGTCATTGTTGTCGGGCGCTGTGGCGTCAGTTCTGACTTAAGGAACACTGTGTGCAACAGAACCAAACACTGCCCAATCCTCTTCTATCCTCACAAATCACTGCAATGCTTGAGCCCATTGTCACAGCCACTGGGACGGTCCGTCTCGTGGAGGGTCTTCCTCTTATTCACTGACCTAGTACCTTACCCAGCATGATGTCCCTCTTCGAGATCTGGTCCCTTCTGACAACATGACCAAAGTAGGTGAGAGGAGGTCTGGCCATTCTTGTTCCTAAGGAGCATTCCAGCTGCACTTCTTCCAGGACAGACTTGTTAGTTCTTCTGGTAGCCCATGGTATGTTCAGTATTCTTCACCAACACTGTAATTCAAAGGTATCACTTCTTCAGTCTTCCTTATTCACTGTCCTGTTCTTGAAATAGGACCAAACATGGGTCCCTGCCCAGTGCACAGTCAGGGCAAAACAGTTTACACACTGAGAAAATTATTTATTGCAAAGCGGCGATGCAAGGAATAGGGGTATCCGTACCCAGATCTGACTCCTTGTAATTCCATCGAATTACAGTTTTGTAGGTTTCAGAAGAGAGGGTTCTGCATATTCATAAAAATTTCAGGAATTTGGGTGTGAGATGGTTGATGATTGGCTGAAGTTTCCTTCACCTCAGTTTAAAGCGACAGTAGGTTTTTAATTTAGTGTGCCTGCGTACAGGATGAGTCACCCCGGCTTCCTGTCATCAGCTGATGGAGGCTTAGGCAGAGGGGAGGGTGTAGTTCCCAGTAACTTTGTTCCTCTCTGTCCCACGGCACATGTCCATGGGCCAGAGTTAATTTTTAAGTTGTTTTCTAAGACACATCACCTGTGCCAAAGGAAATAGCAGGAAATATATGTATATATATGTGTGTGTGTGTGTGTGTGTGTGTGTTTTCCATTCAGTTCTTAAGGAGCTGAGCTTACTGTGTTACTCATCTGTCTCCAGCTGGGGTCCAGGTGGGGAAATAGTTGAGGGATTAAGTTCACTTATCTATTCCCATCCAGGGTCCTATCTGTTCTAATTATCTGCCTTAACCAGGGTGGGGGAACTAGTTTTGACTTTACTGGGTTTCACTTTCACATGCATATGAGGCGACTGATGGAATTCGGTGGCTTAGATCAGGCGCCTCTGTTCTCAAAGTGCATTTTTGCCTTTGAACACTTTAAAAGACGTCTTTTCCAGCAGACTTGCCCAGTGCAATACATCCTTTTATTTCGATGGCTGCTTCCATGGGCGTTGATTATGGATCCAAGTCAAATGAAATACTTATCAACTTCAGTATTTTCTGTTTATCATGATGTTGTTTATTGGTCCAGTTATGAGGATTTTTGTTTTCTTTATGTTCACATGAGATCCATACTGAAGGTTGGAGTCTTTACTGTTCATCAGTAAGTGCTTCAAGTCTGTTTCACTTTCAGCAAGCAAGGTTGTGTCATCTGCTGCCGTGTAGTAAATTACTTAGTGTGGCTTTTCTACCCATAAGTCTTTGTAAACTCCAAGGTGGGATTTTCTATGAGCAAGTGAGGAGCTCCTGATTGCTGAAGTTGTCCACCTGCAGTATTTCTGTTGGGAGTGGCACAAAACAATGTTCTGGGAGGTGCCCACTCTCTCTCA
>NW_006922127.1:1606662-1608123 GCF_000298275.1 Orycteropus afer afer
GGCTGGGAGAGAGACTGAGTGTTCTTCCTGAACTTGAATTGTAGCCTGGCGTTTCCCTAATAAACCCCATAATCTGTGAGCTCTGTGTGGCCACTGCAGCGAATTATCGAACCCAGGAGAGAGGTGGTGGTGCTTTGGGAGGAACGGTTGGTGAAAGGGGTCCGACCTCACAGGAATAGGCTTTAGGCTACTGCTGGTAATCCTGTCTTCCACTTGTGGGATTAGAGGAGTTCGGAAGATGTGGCCTCCTTGTCCTTTTTGCAGTCTTCTTCGCTGCCACTTTTCCGTTCAGCTTTTTTACTTCATCATTTCTTCCAGTCGCTTTAGCTACTATTCCAGAGCAAGTTTAGAAGTCTCTTCTGACATCCATTTTTGTTTCTTTCTTTCTTATCTTTTTAATGACCTTTTGCTTTTCCTCATGTAGGATTACCTTGATATCATCCCACAACTCATCTGGGCTTCTGTCATTGGTGTTCAATGCATCAAATCTATTTCTGAGATGGTTTTAGTTTTCTTCACCTTCATCTTGCACTTGCGTCTGAGCATTTACGTCTTTTTTGCAGTCTGCTCCTGGCCTCGTTCTGACTGAGGATACTGTGCCTCTGCTTGGTCTCTCTCCACAGACACCGTCGATTTAGTTCTTGTCTGTTCCACCTGGTAGGTCCACGCGTGTAGTCGCTGTTCTATGTTGTTGACCAAAGTGGTTCTGTTGCATAGGTCCCTGGTCTTGTGATCTGCAGGATCATTTCTGTTTCCAAGGCCATGTTTCCAAATTACTGATCTTTCTTCTTTGTTTCCGGCTTTTGCGTTCCAGTTAATGGTAATTATCAGTGCATCTTGCCTGCATTGACTCATCAATTTCAGACTGCAGAAGTTGATGAAAATCTTCCATTTCTTCATCTTTGGGTTTGTGCATGAATTTGAACAAATGTCATATTAAGTGGTCTTCTTTGTAGGTTATGGATATGATCCTATCACTGACAGCATTGTCGTTCCTGGCACAGCAGACCATATGATTGTCTGATTCAAATTGGCCAATCCCAACGCATTTCAACTCACTAATGCCTGTGATATCTACCTTCAAACACTCCATTTCATTTTTGACAACTTCTAATTATCCTTGAGTCGTACTTTGTACATTCCATGTTCCCATTATTAATGTATGTCTGCAACTGTTCCTTCTCATTATGAGACATGACATATCAGCGAATGAAGGTCCTAGAAGCTTTATTCCATTCATGTCATTAAGGCTGACTCCATTTTGAGGAGGCAGCTCTTCTGCTGTTGAATTCTGAGTGTCTCCAGCCCAAGGGGCTCTCCTCCCAGCACTGTGTGAGACAGTATTGTGCAGTCATTCATAAGGTTCTCACTGGCCAATGTTTTTCAGAAGTACATGACCAGGTCCTCCTTCTTCCTCGTATGTCTTGGTCTGCAAGACAAAAAAGCAAGAGGCTAGTTGTT
>NW_006922127.1:1630440-1633430 GCF_000298275.1 Orycteropus afer afer
AGCAAAGCCCAAACCACACCCACTGCCTGGAGTCCATTCTGACTCACAGCGCCCCTAGAGGACAGAGTGGAACTGCCCCACAGGGTTTCCAAGGCTGTCAGTCTTCACAGAAGCAAAGCCCAAACCACACCCACTGCCTGTAGTCCATTCTGACTCACAGCGCCCCTAGAGGACAGAGTGGAACTGCCCCACAGGGTTTCCAAGGCTGTCAGTCTTGATGGAAGCAGACTACTTCATTTTTCTTTCATGTAGTAGCTAGTGGATTCAAACTGCTCACCTTTTGGTTAGCAGCCCAGTGATTTACCCACTGCTCCACCAAAGCTCCTATTTTATAATCCTAAGGAAGGTGTTTTTAGGAGAAATCAGATTTTAAGAAAGAAGGGTGTAACAAAAATGTGGAAGTGGTTAGCTCTGAGCAGTTTGGGCAATAAATAGAAAAGAGAATGTTTTTGGAGATGGTAGCCAATTGGAGGGAAGGATCTTTTTTTAATATAAAGGAGATTTGAGCTTGTTCTTTTTAATTGTTGTTCAAAATATACTCAGCAGGACGTCCAGGAGGCAAGGTGACCTGGATTGGGTCTCTAGGCATCAGGAGGGTCTCTGTACAGAGGAGCTGGTATTCCTCAGCCCGTGGGGGGTTGATAACTACTGTTGACGCGGGCATGGCCCCTGACGGGAACAGAGCCGCCTGAGCAGATGGCCAGGCATGTGAGCTATGTCAGGGAGTTGTCACGTGCTCTTGGGGTGGGCTGGGCACTTCGGTGGCTGCCAGTGACCACTGGACACTATGTTCTCTGGCCCTCTCAATAGTCCTGATTTTGCTCCACTCAGTTGGTGAACTGAAGAGTTTCAGAGGGATTTCACAATCAGCAGTGATGTGAGACCATCAAAACGAAATACACCCACATCCTTGTTTCAAACCATCCTCCCGGTGTCTTTTGCCCCAAGTCGTCTTATTCATTTGTGGTTTTGAGGATTTGAGGACTTGGTGATGAATTCTCAGACACAGCATCACAAACGAAAAAAAAATAGATAAGTTGGACTTTGTCAAAATTCAAATTTTAGAATTGTTGAAGGGCAGTGTCGAGAAGCTGAAGAGACAACTCATAGGATGGGAGAAAATATTTGAAAATCATATACATGGTCAGGGTTTAATACCCAGAATATCAGAGAGCCTCTATAACTCAACAACAAGGAGCTCTGGTGGGGCAATGCCTAAGGCACTTGACTGCTAACCAGAAGGTTGGCAGTTCAAATCTATGAGCCTCTCCATGGAAGGAAGAGAGCAATCTATTTCCATAGAGATTAACCACCTCAGAAATCCAATGTGGTTGCTATGAGTCAGAATCAACTTGATGGCAGAAATTTTGGTGGTTTTTTGTTTAGTTTTGTTTTTAATAACTCAACAACAAAAAGACCAACAACCCAAGTTAACACAATGGGCTAAGGACTTGAATAGACATGTCTCCAAAGAAGATATACAAATGGCCAACAAGCCTGTGAAAAGATGCCCAACATCATGTTGTTGTGGTTGTTGTTATGTGCCGTCGAGTCGGACCCAACTCATAGCGATCCCTCCTTGGGTTTCCGAGGCAGTATCGTTACAGAAGTAGATTTCCCCATCTTCCTGAGTCATTCCAAAAAACCAAACTCACTGCCATCAAGTCATTTCCAACTCATAGTGACCCTCATTGGGTTTCCGAGGCTGTAAATCTTTATGGAAGTAGATCACCCTGTCTTCCTTCTGTGGAGTGGGTTTGAACTGCTGCTCTTCTGGTTAGCAGTCAAGTGCCTTATCCACTACACTACCAGAGCTCCTTTCATGAGTCATTACCCACTGCCTTTGAGTAAGAGCCGACTCATAGCGACCCCTCCTTGGGTTTCTGAGGCAGTATCACTACGGAAGTAGATTGCCCAACCTTCCTTCCGAGGAGTGGCTGGTGGGTTTGAACCGCCAGCCTTCTGGTTAGCAGTCAAGTGCCTTAGACACTACGCCACCAGAGAATCACCATATGACCCAGCAATTCCACTCCCAGGTATATATGCAAAAAGCTGAAGGCAGGGACTCAAACGGATACATGTATTCCCATGTTCATTGCAACATTATTCACAGTAGCCAAGAGGTGGTGTTTTGGTTACCTCCAAGGCAGCTATAACAGAAATACCACAGGTGGATGACTTTAACAAACAGGAGTTCATTCTCTTACAGTTTTGGAGTGTAGAAGTCCGAGTTCAAAATGTCAAGCTCTAGGGGCTGGGTGAAAGCCCCTCAACCTTGAGCGTCAGCTCTACCTCCTGTTCCCAGCCCACTGGAGCTAGAGGCTTCTCTTCACTCAGACAGCTAATGGCTGCTGAGGCGGACAAACCCAAGTCAACAAATAAAATGCTCAGTCCCAAAATTATCAAACAACATGGCAAATCACGAATTCAAGTCCATTAACAGTCCCAAGATTGGCAGACAGTAGGGCAGGCCATTGAGATGAAGGCTCGGCTCCATGCAGGGTCCAAGTGTGCCAAAAAGCTCAGAAATTTTCCTCAGAGCTTCTCCTAATATACTGGGAGCAGACCACATCCCTAAGGCAGCTACTCAGCTGCTCCAGTAGATTCCACCATGGAGTTAATCAACCAGTCTCATCACGGGGAATAACTACATCCAGCTGCCCAGGCACTCAACCAGGCCCGGCAAGTTGACACACAACTGAACTCGCACAGGTGGAAACAACCCAACTGTCTACCAACAAATGAATGGAAAAGCAAAATGTGGTAAAAGGAATGTTATTCAGCCATAAAAAAGGAATGAAGTTCTGATACATGCCACCACATGGATTGATCTTGAAAATATTATACTGAGTGAAATAGGCCAGACTCAAAATTGCAACTGTTATATGATTCCACTTCTATGAAATATCAGTTGTTCTAGGTGGTGTTATATGCCATTGAGTCAGTTTTCAATTCATAGCAACCCAATGCAACAGAGTGGAACTGCCCCA
>NW_006922127.1:1634664-1637062 GCF_000298275.1 Orycteropus afer afer
CTATGAGTCAAGTCAAGCCAATGGCAGTGAATTTGGTTTGGGCTTTGCTTCCAGTGGGTGTGGTTTGGGCTTTGCTTCTGTGAAGACTGACAGCCTTGGAGACCCTGTGGGCAGTTCCACTCTGTCCTCTAGGGGCGCTGTGAGTGGGAATCGACTCAGTAGGTGGTGGTTTTATGCTGGGGGGTTGGGAAGGTTTATAATATCCAAAAGATGGAAAATGAAACAGTTGATACTTTAATAATTTAAGTAATATTGTCACCAGTGCTGAATGCTGAGAAATCAATGAAATATGCATTAATTAGGTAATCATACAGCCAGAACATTATACAACCTGATTGCCTAGGATTCTGAAAAAAAAGAAAAAATAATCAGTCAGGAGAGTCATTTAATTACTATAGCATGGATGAATATTCAGAATGAGTGAAACAGGTCTAACATTTGGATTATAATGCCGTCATATTAATAACTTTGCTTTCCGACACAGCCTTCTCCCCAGGAAGCCGCTTCTGGTCTGATTGGTGTGTGTCCCCTGGTGCCGTTACTTCTTTCGAAAGTTCGGCCTCAGTTATTGGCACTCCAGTAATGAATTAGGAAGGGGCAGTGTGCAGTGAAGGCATCCCCATGTGGGAGAATGGTTAAGATGCTTGGTGCTGAACGGGCACGGAGGCGGCCTCTCTGACCTCCTGTAACTCCCTGAGAGAAAGAGAGAATCACCCGCAGTGGCCCAGGGCCTATCCTTATGAGGTCAGACATGCTGCTGCACTCCAGCCCTCTTACTAACCTTGACACCAGCCGTTCCTCCCATAGCACCCACCACGTCTCTGCTGGGTTCCATAATTCACTGCAGCAGCCACACAGAACTCACAGATTATGGGGCTTATTAGGGAAGCAACAGGCTACAATTCAGGTTCAGGAACACGCTCAGTCTCTCTCAGCAGCTGGCCATGTCTCTCACAGAAGTGCATCTCTCTCTCAACAGCACGTGTCTCTCGTGTCTGTCTGTCCTCGGCACGTCTCTTTCAGCAGTACGTCTCAGCCAGCAGTCAGAGAGACTCCTGTCTCTGTTGTTGTTGTTATGTGTTGTCGAGTCGGACCCGACTCATAGCGACCCCTCCTTGGGTTTCCGAGGCTGTCAGTCTTTACAGAAGCAAAGCCCAAACCACACCCACTGCCGTGGAGTCGATTCTGACTCACAGCGCCCCTAGAGGACAGAGTGGGACTGCCCCACAGGGTTTCCAAGGCTGTCAGTCTTTACAGAAGCAAAGCCCAAACCACACCCACTGCCGTGGAGTCGATTCTGACAGCGCCCCTAGAGGACAGAGTGGGACTGCCCCACAGGGTTTCCAAGCTGTAAATGTTTACAGGAGCAGACTGCAGCCACAGAGGTGGGTTTGAATCACTGACCTTTTGGTTCGCAGGCAAGCACTTTAACCACTGTGCTACCAGGGCTCCCGCCTTCTCATCCACACCCTCCCAAATGAAGTGTGAGTCTGAGCTGCTGTGGTCCCTCACAGGCAGCCTGCGCTGAAGGAATCAAAGTCTCAGGTCCAATTTTAGCCTCTGGGAGGGTGAGGGGCAGATTTATGGAGAGGCGGGTTTACTGACTACCTCATATCCTCCCACCAAGTCACGAGTGGTGACCACTCAGCCTCCTCAAAAGGCTAATTCTTACTGTGAGTAAAGTCAGGATGAGAACTCAGGGTTACTGACCCTCATTCCAGTATTTTACAAAGGATCAACACTGGTACTAGCTGCCATCAAGTTGGTGCTGACTCACGCTGAGCCCATGCATGTCAGAGCAGAACTGACCTCCACAGGGTTTTCAGCGGCTGAGTTTTCAAAAGCAGGTTGTTAGGGCTTTCTTCCAAGGTGCCTCTGTGTGGCCTTGAACTGCCAGCCTCTCGGTTAATAGCCCAGTGCAGGGCAGTAAATTACACGGTGTGGTTTTTCTAGCCATAGTCTTTGTAAACTCTGTGGTGGAATTTGCTGTGAGCAACTGAGTAGCTCCTCATTGTTAAAGTTATCCACCTGGGGTATTTCTGTTGTGAGCAGCACGAAGCAATTTTCTGGGAAGTTTGCTTTCTCTCAGGTGTGTGGGATTCTGGTGTTGAGACCGATTGGTTTTGGCCACTCTGCCAGGCTCAAAAGGAGCCCTCCTAGAGACAGAAGCATAGTGCCTAAGGCACATGACTGCTAACCAGAAGGCTGGCGGTTCAAACCTACCAGCCACTCCTCAGAAGGAAGATGGGACAATCTACTTCCTTAGTGATACTGCCTCAGAAACCCAAGGAGGGGTCGCTATGAATCAAGTCAAGTCAATGGCAGTTAATTTGGTTTGGGCTTTGCTTCCAGTGGGTGTGGTTTGGGCTTTGCTTCTGTGAAGATTGACAGCCTTGGA
>NW_006922127.1:1637303-1641971 GCF_000298275.1 Orycteropus afer afer
GGTTTGGGCTTTGCTTCTGTGAAGATTGACAGCCTTGGAAACCCTGTGGTGCAGTTCCACTCTGTCCTCTAGGGGCGCTGTGGGTCAGAATGGACTCCATGGCAGTGGGTGTGGTTTGGGCTTTACTTCTGTGAAGATTGACAGCCTTGGAAACCCCATGGGGCAGTTCCACTCTGTCCTCTAGGGGCGCTGTGGGTTGGAATGGACTCCATGGCAGTGGGTTTGGTTTGGGCTTTGCTTCTGTGAAGATTGACAGCCTAGGAAGCCCTATGGGGCAGTTCCACTCTGTCCTCTAGGGGCGCTGTGAGTCAGGATTGATTGACAGTGTACAACAGATAAGAAAGAGGAAAGGGTTTAAGAAGGAACTATCACCATCCTCACAGAGAAGCTTGTGATACTGCTGTAGAGAATGACTGGATGAATGAAATACAATAATGGATTAGAGGATTTTTTTTTTTTTTTTCACTATACAAAAGTATGCCATCAGGAGAAAAAACATCGCTGGGACCTACTGGTTGCGATCCATTGTAGCCACAGTGCAGGAATATGGGGAAGAAAATAGAAAAGTGCAGGAGGAATGACCACCAGGAGTCCTGCAGGGGAGAGACACAGACATGGGTCACAAGCACGAGTTATTGTTCCAGCCAGAGATCCAGGAAGGAGTATCCATTGATGAGATTTTTAAAAATTTAGATATAATTCACATATAATTTTTACCCTTTTCCTTGGCAATTGAGGAGTGTCTGGTATATTTACATATACGAAATCAGATGATAAGTAATCCAAGAAGCTGGACTCTATGAAGAAGAATGTGGCATCAGCACTGGAGGAAGACTCATTAACAACCTGCGACATGCAGATGACACCACCTTGCTTCCTGAACGTGAAAAGGACTTCAGGTACTTACTGATGAAGATTGAAGACTACAGTCTGCAGTATGGATTACACCTCAACATAAAGAAACAAAAATCCTCACAACTGGACCAATAAGCAGCATCACAGTAAATGGAAAAACAATTGAAGTTGTCAGGGACTTCATTTTACTTGAGTCCACAGTCAAGGCCCAAGGAAGCAGCAGTCAGGAAATCATTGCATTGGGCAACTGCATTGGGCAAATGTACTGCAAAAGACCTCTTTAACGAGTTAAAGAGCAAAGATTTCACTTTGAAGACTGAAGTATGACCCAAGGCATGGTATTTGCAATCCCTCATATGCGTGTGAAAGCTGGACAATGAGTAAGGAAGACCAAAGAAGAATTCACGCATTTGAGTTATGGTGCTGGTGAAGAATATTAACTATACCTTGATCTGCCAGAAGAACAAACAAATCTGTCTTGGAAGAAGTACAGCCAGAATGCCCCTTAGAAGCAAGGGTGATGAGACCCTTGTTAAGGTCTCACATACTTTGGACACCTTCTCAGCAGGGACCAAGCAATCCCTTGAGAAGGACATCCTGCCTGGTAGAGCAGAGGGTCATTGGAAAAGAAGAAGACCGTCAGTGGATTGCGATGAGTCGACACAGTGGCCACACTGGGCTCAAACATGGAATCGATTGTGAGGACGGTGTTGGACCAGGCAGCCTTTCGTTCTGCCGTGCATGGGGTCACTGTGACTCGAAACCTGCTCTAGAGCACCTAACACCAACAACAGCATATGCACACAATTGTACAACCATCACTGCTATCTAATTCCAGAACATTTTTAAAACTCCACAAAGAAACCCCATACCCACTAGGCATCATTCTCCATTCTCCCGGCTCCTAGCAACCACTAATCGACTTTGTGTCTCCATGGACTTGTCCATTCTGTATCTTTAATGTGAGATCGTTCGTTACATGGCCTTTTGTGTCTGGCTTATTTCACTTGTTGTTGTTGTTAGGTGCTGTCAAGTCGTTTCCGACTCATAGCAGCCCCATGCACAGCAGAATGAAACACTGCCCGATCCCACGCCAGCTCCACAATCCCTGCTATACTTGAGCCCATCATCGTAGCCACCATGTCAATCCATCTCGTTGAAGGCCTCCCCCTCTTTCGTCGACCCTCCACCCTACCAAGCATGACATCCTTCTCCAAGGAATGGTCCCTTCTGACAACATGACCAAAATAGGTGAGACAAAGTCTGGCCATTCTCGCTCCCAAGAAGCATTCCGGCTGCACTTCCTCCAGGACAGATCTGTTAGTTCTTTTAGCAGTCCATGGTACTTTCAGCATTCTCTGCCAGCACCACAACTCAAAAGCATCAACTCTTCTTTGGTCTTCCTTATTCATTGTCCAGCTCTCACATGCATACGAGGCGATTGGAAATATCATGACTTGTGTCACGTGCACCTTAGTCCTCAAGGAGACATCCTTGCTCCTCAGCACTTGAAACAGTTCCTTCGCGGTTGACCTTCCCAAGGCTACGCGTCGTCAAATGTCCTGACTGCTGCTTCCGTTGGCTTCGATTGTAGAACCAAGCAATGTGAATTCTTTGACAACCTCAATCTTCTCTCTATTTATTGTGATGCTGCTCATTGGTCCAGATGTGAGGATTTTTGTTTTCTTTATATTGAGACGTAATCCATACTGCAGACTGTATTCTTCAACCTTCATCAGTAAGTGCCTCAAGTCATCCTCACTTTCAGCAAGCAAAGTTGTATCATCTGCATATCTCAGGTTGTTAATGATTCTTTGTCCAATCCTGATACCACGTTTTTCTTCATATAGTCCAGCTTCTCGGATTATTTTCTCAGCATATAGATTGAAAGTGGGAGAAAGGATACAACCCTGACACACTCCCTTCTTGATTTTAAACCATGCAGTGTCCCCTTGTTCCATTCGAACAACAGCCTCCTGGTCAATGTACAGGTTCCTCATGAGTACAATCAAGTGTTCAGGAATTCCCGTTCTTCTCAATGTTATCCATAATTTGTCATGATCCACACAATCAAATGCCTTTGCATAGTCAATAAAACACAAGTAAACATCTTTCTGGCAACCACTAATCGATTTTGTGTCTCCATGGATTTGTCCGTTCTGTATATTTAATGTGAGACCATTTGTTACATGGCCTTCTGTGTCTGGCTTATTTCACTGAGCAAAATGTTTTCAAGGTTCATCCATGTTGTAGCATGTATCAGGATTTCATTCTTCTTTATGGTTGAATAATATGCCATCATAGGGATGGACCACATTTGGCTGATCCATTCATCATTTGTATGTTTGAGTTATTGCCTTTTTTTTTCTTACTATTTTAAATAATGTTGTTATGAACATTTGTGTACAAGTGTTGTGTGGCTATCAGTTATCAGTTCCCATACGTATATATACCTCGTAGTGGAATTACTGGATCATAAGTAACTCCAAGTTTTGGGAACTACCAGATTTTCTTCCAAAGAAGTGGCACCATTTTACAATTCCACCAGCAGAGGGTTTCAATTTCTCCATATTCTCACCAACACTTTTTATTTTACTTTTTATTGTCTCTATTTTTTTATTAGGAGCTCTGGTGGTATAGTGCCTAAGGCATTTGACTGCTAACCAGTAGGCTGGCAGTTCAAACCCACCAGCCACTCCTCGGAAGGAAGGTTGGGCAATCTACTTCCATAGAGATACCACCTCGGAAACCCAAGGAGGGATCACTATAGCCTTCCTAGTGAAGAGTCCCCAGATAGTACAATTAGTTAACACCTTCATCTGCTAACCAAAAGTTTGGATGTTTGAGTCCCCCGAGAGGTGCCTTCAAAGAAAGGCCTGGTAATCTTCTTATGAAAAATCAACCATTGAAAGTCCTGTGGAACACAGTTCTACTTGGACACACATGGTGTGGCCATGACTGTCGAAGTGAACTAATGTCAACTGTTTACAGTAGTGGGTGTGAAGTGGTATCTCATTGTGGTTCTGACCATTGTTAATGGAACTTAACAAGCAACTCAAGTTCTAGAATTTATATGCAAGAGCAAAGGGCCAAGGAGAGCCAACCTGAGTTCTGAAATAGAACAAGTTGAGGGGTGTGGTAGTTATGGTTGTGTGTCCCTGGGCTGGGCCATGGTTCTCAGTGGCTTAGCAGTTATGATGCAGTCATTCCCCATGATGTGATTGGATAGAATGTAATTACTTCCATGATGACATTTTCTATGAGCAGCCAATCAGTTGAAAGGGGTTACTTTTTGGGTGTGGCCTGCTTCCAGTATGTATAGAAAAGCTTTGGGAAAGATTTATGGCTGTTTGCTCATTTTAGGTCTTGCATTTGGCCCACCATCATCTTCGGTTCCTGTGGTATTGCCAGTTGGTCTTGGGATTGTTGCCTTCACAGACTGTGAGCCAACAATCTGCCGTTTTATCTGCTGATCTTGGATTCGTCAGCCTCAGAAGCCAGCTGCCTGCTATACTACTTGCCAGTCTTGAGTTAGTCAGCACCTGCAGCTATGTGAGTCAGGAGGTGCCTCCAGCTTGACATTTGATCCACGGACTTGGGACTTGTCAGCCCCTACAACTGCATGGGGAGCTCTGGTGGCGCAGTGCCTAAGACACTTGCCTGCTAACCAGAACACTGGTGGTTCAAACCCACCAGCCACTCCTCGGAAGGAAGACGGGGCAATCTACTTCCATAGTGATACTGCCTCAGAAACCCAAGGAGGGGTCGCTATGAGTCAGGTCTGACTTGATGGCATATAACAACAACAACAAC
>NW_006922127.1:1642840-1647095 GCF_000298275.1 Orycteropus afer afer
TATATAAAGATAAATATATATGGAGCAAAAATATGACCTTGATTATATCCCTCCTGAATTTAGAGACCATCTAAAAAATAGATGATGTTTATCTAAATGGATGAGCCCTGGGTCCCTGGGTCCCTGGGTTCCTGCCAGGAGGAGAGCATCCCAGGACAGCAGACCTGCTAGGAGTTCCTGTGTTAGATTCATGATCAAGAAATAAACTTTTATTATATTAAGTTACTGAAATTTTGGAGTTGTTGTTAAAAGCCAGTAACCCACCGCCATTGAGTCCATTCTGACTCACAGCGCCCCTAGAGGACAAAGTGGAACTGCCCCACAGGGTTTCCAAGGCCATAAATCTTTACAGAAGCAAAGGCCAAACCACATCCACTGCCAGTTGAATGAATGAACTGAATGTGTATGGGGTGGAGAAAGGCTGTTGAGTTGACACCAACTCACAGGGACCCGATGGATGTCAGGGTGGAGCTGTGTTTCATGGGGTTTTCAATGGCTAATTTTTTTTGCAAGGAGGTCACTGAGCCTTTCTGGAGAAACACACATCTGGGTGGGCTTGAACCTCTGACCTTCTGATTAGCAACTGAGCACGACTCCAAATGAGAAAACATTTTAAAACGTTTAAGAGAATACATAGAAGAAGGTCTTTAAGACATCCAGGTGGGAAATGAACAAAGCATAAATCGGAAGGGAGCGGAGAGCGTGATAAAAATCAGCTGCATTGAAATAATTTTTAAAAAACCCTCTAAATAAAGGCACCATAAGTGTGAAGACAAGCCAAGACTCGTAGAATATTTGCAACATCGCCAATAACCTCAGTCCTTTCCTTCATTGAGCACAGACCAGCTGATATAAATCCTGGAATACTGTCTCCAAGTTCCTAAGAAACAGTGATTTGTTGTAATAATTAACTACTGAACTTAAAAGTAACATTTAAGTGTTAATAACTGTTCTGGTTCCCTAGTGCCGCTCTGACAAGAATATACCACAAATGGGACGGCCTTAACAAACAGGAGTTTATTCTTTTACAATTTTGGAAGTTTTAAGTCCGAGTTCAAGGGGCCAGGCTTTGAGGGCTGGGTGAAAGCCACTCAATTTTGGGCTTCAGCTCTGCCTTCTGCTCCCGGCCCACTGGAGCTAGAGGCTTTTCTTCACTCAGACAGCTGCTGGCTGCTGAGGCTGAGAAGCCCCAAGATTGACAAGTAAAAAGGCACAGTCCTGATGTTACCAAACCATACGGCAGATCATTGATTCAAGGCCATTAAAAGTCCCAAGGTTGGCAGAGCATGGCAGGCCAGTGAACAACGACACGGCTACATGCAGGGTTCAAGCGTGCTATAAACTGGAGACCGTTCCCAAAGCTGCTGCTTATATACGGGAAGCGGACCACATCCCTAAGGCAGCTACTCAGCTGCTTGTGGTAGATCCCACCATGGAGTTGATTGCCAGTCTCACCGTGGGGAATAACTACCACCAGCTGCCCAGCCACTCAACCAGGCCCAGCCAAGTCGACACACAACCTTAACTACCACAATAACTAACACATAAGAGAATGCAGTATACTAGACAAGATTCTTAGTGTTGTTACTTTATATCAAAACTTTTTAGTTCCTTTGTATTAGCTCTTTTAATTCTCACAACTCAGTAGTACTGCTAATCAGAAGGCTGGTGGTGTGGTGGGTATGTATGTGTATGTGTGGTGTATGTATATGTATGTTTGTGTGTCTGTGTGTGGTGTGTCTGGTGTGTGTGTGTGGTATGTGTATGGTGTATATGTATGGTGGGTATGTGTGTGGTGTGTGCATATGTGTGTTGTGTGTCTCTGGTGTGTCTGTGTGATGTGTGTGTACGTGTGTACATGCATGGTATGTGTGGTGTGCATATGTGTGTGTGGTGTGTGTGGTATGTGCACACGTGTGTTCTGTGTATATGTGGTGGGTGGGTGTGGTATGTGGTATGTGTAGTTGTGTAGGGTGTGTATATGTGTGGTGTGTATACATGTGTGTGGCCTGTGTACATGTGTGGTGTACTTGTGTGCTGTGTATGTGCTATATGTGTGTGGTGTGTGTGTTTGTGTACATGTGTGGTGTGTGTATGCATATGGTGTGTGTGCTGTGTGTACTTGTGTGGTGTGTATGTGTGGTGTGTGTGCTTTGGTGTATGTATGTATGTGTGGTGTGTATATGGTGTGTATGTATGTGGTGTGTATTTGTGTGGGTTTGTATTTGTGTGACATGTGGTGTGTATGATGTGTTTAATTATGTGTGTGGTGTGTATATATGTGTGTTTGTGTGTACATGTGTGGTGTGTGTGTGTGTACATGTGTGTATGTGTGCTGTGTGCTGTGTATGTGGGTGTGTGTGGTGTGTAGGTATGTGTGTGGTGTGTGTATATGTGTATGTGTGTTGTGTGTATACGTGTATGTGGGTGGTGTGTGTGTACTTGTGTGCTGTGTGTGTGGTGTATGTGGTGTATGTATGTGTGGTGTGTATGTGGTATATGTGTGTTGTGTGTGTTATGTGTGGTGTGTGTATGGGGTATTTATGGTGTGTGTGATGTGCGCAGTGTGTGTACATGTGTGTGTTGTGTGTGTATCTATGTGTGTTGTGAGTATGGTGTGTGTTTGTGTGGTGTGTATGTGTGCATGTGGTGTGTGGTATGTGTGTGGTATGTATACGTGTGTTGTGTGTATGTTGTGTATTTGTGGGGTGTGTATGTGTGTATGGTGTGTATGTATGTATGTGTGGTATGTGTGTGCTGTGGGTATATATGTGTCTATGTGTGTGTGTGTGTGTATGTGTATGTACACATGTGGGGTGCGGGGCGTATACACGCTTCCTCTCTGCTTTTGTGGAGCCCCTTCATGCAGGGACTTGAGTGGCAGGTGTTGTACACGGTGACTGACGGGAACTCTCCCACACCCCCGTGCAGAGAGCTGCCCCCCAAGGCCGCCCACTAGCAGGTCCAGTTAGAAGCCAGATCGCAGCCTCATGGCTGGTTGGCCATTGCAGTGAGGAGGGAACCGGGCCATTTGTCATGACGTCATCATGAACACGCTGACTGTCTCCCGCAGGTTCAACCTTCGGAAATGAAGACCAGCCGGCTCTGAAGGCAGCCGTGCCGTCCAAAGAAGCAGCCAAAGGTGCCAGCCGGGCAGCTCCCCCCGCGCCCTCCAGTGTGGCCACGCCCCGCAGGAGTCTACTTCCGGCGCCCAAACCCACTTCCGCACCCGCTGGTAAGACTTTGGGCCCTGGAGGTGCTCCGAGGTGAAATGCCTGCCCTGCATTACATAAAAAGTCCCCTGAAAGTGCCTGTGTACATCTGTCCTTTAGATAGGACTTAAATCATTATAATGATGCTATTGTAGCATAGTGCCTAAGGCACTTGACTGCTCACCAGAAGGCTGGCGGTTCAAACTCACCAGCCACTCCTCGGAAGGAAGGTTGGGCAATCTACTTCCGTAGTGATACTGCCTGGGAAACCCAAGGAGGGGTCGCTATGAGTCGGGACCCACTCTACGCAAACAACAACAAATTGTTTTCAAAGCATTTGTATATGCAGTGAAACTGTGAGAGCCTGCAAAAATGACAGGGAGGCGGCATCTTCTGACCTCTTCTAACTTCACAGAAGGAAGACAGCCTCACCATTAGCAGTCCAGGGCTGATTCCTGAGGTCAGACATGCTGCCACCCTCCAGCCTTTTCCCAATCCCGACACTAACCATCCCTCCCAGGCACTCACTGCTCCTCTGGTGGGTTCAATCATTTGTTGCAATGGCCACGCAGAACTCACAGACCATACTCACGATTATGGAGTTTATTAGAGAAGCAGTAGGCTACAGTTCAGATTCAGGAATGCACTCAGGATACGGTTCTTGGATCAGGCGGGTCTCCCGTCTGCTGTACCCTTGTTGTTGTTGTTGTTGTTGTTGTTGTTGTTCTGTGCCGGCAAGACAGACCCGACCCATAGCGACCCCCCCTTGGGTTGCTGAGGCGGTATCTCTATGGAAGTAGATTGCCCACCCTTCCTTCCAAGGAGTGGCTGGTGGGTTTGAACTGCCAGCCTTCTGGTTAGCAGTCAGATGCCTTAGGCACTGCACCACCAGAGCTCCTACCTTCACAGAAGCAAAGCCCAAACCACACCCAGTGCCTAGAGGGGATTCTGATCCACAGCGCCCCTAGAGGACAGAGTGGAACTGCCCCACAGGGTTTCCAAGGCTGTCAATCTTCACAGAAGCAAAGCCCAAACCACACCCA
>NW_006922127.1:1647246-1648957 GCF_000298275.1 Orycteropus afer afer
CACAGCGCCCCTAGAGGACAGAGTGGAACTGCCCCACAGGGTTTCCAAGGCCGTCAGTCTTCACAGAAGCAAAGCCCAAACCACACCCACTGGAAGCAAAGCCCAAACCAAAGTCACTGCCATTGACTTGACTTGACTCCTAACAACCCCTCCTTGGGTTTCCCAGGCGGTATCACTACGGAAGTAGATTGCCCAACCTTCCCTCCGAGGAGTAGCTGGTGAGCTTGAACTTTCAGCTTTCTGGTTAGCAGTCAAGTGCCTTAGGCACTAGGCTACCAGAGCTCCCTTTCTGGCCCTCGGCCTCTCAGCCTGGCCTGTGCTCTGTCTGCCAGCAAGCCCCCTGCCCAAAGGCACTCAGCTTTCCTGCTCTGTGGGCTGGCACGCCTGCTGCTCTGTCTGTGCCTCTCGGTTCCACTGCCGCCCTCTCTCTGCTGGGCCATCTCTCTGCCGGGCCATCTCTCTGCCAGGGCGTCTCTCTCTGCCAGGGCCTCTCTGCCAAGGAGGTCCAGCACAGGGCTCTCAGGTCCGAGGACCTGCTCCACTTCACCTCCAGCTCTTCCTTTGATGGCAGGGCGATCCCCCTTCTGCCTCGAGGAGGGCTCCTTTTAAGCCTGGCAGAGTGACAGAACTAACCAGTCCCTTTCACACCTCATTGGCACGGTCCCACCCAGGATTCCGGTCAGAGTTACAAAGACTATGGCTAGAAAAACCAGACCGAGTCATTCACTGCACTGCTGAGCAAAACTTGACAAATCTACTTTGTTTTGCCACATCTTGCAAGTTTTCCACTTTTGACAGGGTGCAGTCTGGCCACGTTCCTGTTGCTCTCTGTTAGTGGAAGACATTTGCGTTTTCCTTCTCTGACAGGTTTCCGCCTCACACAGGTTCCAGCTTTCTCAGGTTTTCTTTGTTGTCAGTGGCCGTCAGCTCTGGTGCATGACGACCCCGTGTGCAGCAGCATGAAACACTGCCCGTCCCGTGCCGTCTTCACGATCACGGGCACGCCTGGGTCCACTGGGTCCCATCCAGGGGCCCCATCTTCCAGCTCCGTGTCCGACAATATTCTGTTGTGATCCACACGGTTTCATTGGCTTATTTCAGAAATATATCTCCAGGCCTTTTTTCCTAGTCTGCAAGGTCCACTAAAGTCCACCGTGGGTGACCCTGCTGGTATTTCCCATTGCCGTTGAGATAGCTTCCAGCACCATACCAGCATGCATGCCACCATTGTATGACAAAATGACCCACAGAACAAACAAACAAACAAAACTCACTGCCATGGAATCAATTCCAATTCGTAGCAACCCCCATTGGGTTTCCGAGGCAGTAGAGCTTTATAGAAGTAGACTGCCCGGTCTCCCTTCTGAGGAGTGGCTGGTAGGTTTGAACCGCAACCTTCTGGTTAGCAGTCAAATGCCTTAGGCACTGCGCCACCAGAGCAGAGCTGACGCACAGGTGGTGGGTTTTCACATATTCATACGTTTAAATGCCTCTCACCTTTCCTCCACTAGAGTTCTGGCTCCCTAGTGATGCTCTGACAGGAATATACCATAAATGGAATGGCCTTAAGAAACAGGAGTTTATTCTTATAATTTGGAGGCTTTAAGTCCAAGTTCAAAGTGCCAGGCTCTAGGGGCTGGGGGAAAGCCCCTCAACCTTGGGGTCCAGCTCTGCCTCCTGCTCCCGGCCCACTGGAGCTAGAGGCGTTTCT
>NW_006922127.1:1649812-1652319 GCF_000298275.1 Orycteropus afer afer
GATTCTGACCCACAGCGCCCCTAGAGGACAGAGTGGAACTTCCCACAGGGTTTCCTAGGCTGTCAATCTTCACAGAAGCAGATCACCAGATCTTTCTCCCACAGAGCACCTGATGTGTTTGAACTTTCGACCTTACAGTCGCCATTCAAACACTTTAACCACTGTGCCAGCAGAGCTCCCTGGAGGTCATGTACCTTGCCTCAAAACCCAGAGAGAATGGAAATGAGTTGTCAGAAGAGGGCATGATTAGGAACATGAAGCAGAAAGCTCCTTTTAAAGATGTCCAGGACTGCCTCTTCAAAGCTTTCTCTAACTCCCACCTAAGGGTCCCTTGCATTCCAAACTCATTGTCATCAAAACGTAAATTCAGTCACTGAGTTTGATCTTTGCTGTCATTCCACTGGTTTGAATTTCAAATTTCAATGACATCTAGGTTCTAAAACTAAGCAGCTTTCACGTCCCCTCATTCTACCGCCAAGCTAATTAAAAAGCAGAAGGCAGATAGGCCCAAATAATTGGATTGTTGAGCATGTAAGGTGTTTGGGTAATTTTAATTACTCAGGTAAGGCAAACCCTTGTTGCTTTAGCCTTGTTACTGGAACTGTTGCTAAAATAGGGCGCTTTGCTTCCTTCCCTGGGTGATTCCCAGCTGAGGATGACGGAGTCCTTGCATGTCTGCATCATCAATTCAATGACAGGTGCCCCCATTGTACACTCACCATGTGCCAAACCATCGTACACACCCTGGGAGTATCGGGGCCGTTCCTTTAACCGATTTCTGGTGTGAGTTCTCCTGTGACTTTCTCCTGGTTTGCAGTCATTCCACAAACATCCAAGTGTCTACTTTAAGGCACAAGTGACTTGGATTCCAAGATAATTAGAACCCTCCCCACCCTGGGAGAACTCACAAGGCAAACCAGTTTGTAAGCTAATAAGTAGAGCAGCGGGAACAAGAGACCCATAATCTTATCTGCTGGATTCCAGCTAATTCCAGCCAACCAAAACTCCCAGTAAGGTGGGTTATGAGAATAACAACCTGGAAAATGTTTAGATAAAACATAGGTCTTGCATTCACATATTATCTCATCTCTTTCCAATTTCAGAAAAGAGCCAAGGTAGCTCTTGGCTACAGAGCCAAGGCTCTACAAAGCCCTGTAGGAAGGGGCACAGAGAAACACAGATGTACAGATTTTAAAAAATAAATAATTCACGGAATGACAAAGAGGCAAGGAAGCCAGAAGTAGGTACAGAGCTTCCTGGGTACGAGGGCGGAAGAAGGAACAGCATCATGAAAAACTCAGGTTGTAGCATCAGAAGAGAGAAATGTATTCTCTAGTAAAAATGTTTAAGATTTCAGATTTCAGTTCCATGAAGTTTTGAAAATGGCATTGAACAAAATGGACAGTAACTCATTGTTCAAGACATGTGCTTTCTAATGAAATTAGAAGATGGTTTAAAATTTTACAGCAGAGAAAGTCTAAATGAAACCTGGGAGAGTTCAAGGAGTTGGGAGGTTTATCGTTTTACATTATAAAACTGTAAAATTCACTGCAAGGAAAGATATCACAGGGTTAAAGAAGGATGTTAAACTGCCAGGAAATGCTTCAACAGAGTGGTAACATGGGGAATTCAAAGAACTCCTGAAAATCGGTAGGAAAAAGACAACTTGTTTTAAAAATGGGTGAAAGTTGTTGTTGTTGTTGTTAGGTGCTATCGAGACAGTTCTGACTCCTAGCAACCCCGTGTACAACAGAACGGAACCCTGCCGGGTCCTGCACGGGCCTCACAGTTCCTGCTGTCCCTGAGCCCGTCTTGCAGCCACTGTGTCAGTCCATCCCATTGAGGGTCCTCCCCTTTTCCAGTGACCCCCCACTTCACCAAGCATGGTGTCCTACCCCAGGGACTGGTCCCTCCTGATAACGTGTCCAAAGTATGTGCAACAAAGACTCACCATCCCCGCTTATAAGGAGCATTCGGGCTGTACCTCTTCCAAGACAGATTTGTTCATTTTGCTGGCAGTCCGTAGTGTATTCAATATTCTTCACCAGCACCGTAATTCAAGGACATCGATTCATCTTTGGTCTTCCTTGTTCATCGTCCAGCTTTTGCATACATATGAGGAGTTTGAAAATATCATCACTTGAGTCAGGCTCACCTTAGTCTTTAAAGTGACATCTTTGCTTTTTAACACTTTAAAGAGATCTTTTGCTTTGAATTAGAGCCAACTCCACAGCACTCAAAAACAACACAGATTGGCGTATTGCCTCTCCATCTTTTTTCTTTATGGCTTTTTGGTTTTTTATACTGGAGTTGATACTTTATAGAGTTCCGTGTTCTGCTTTTTCACTTAACATTGTATCCTAAACATTTTCCAGTATCATGATCAAATGTTATGTTTAATGGTGTTTTAATAGTTTGCTCTGGTAGCATAGTGGCTAAGACACTTGCCTGCTAACCAGACGGCTGGCGGTTCAAACCCACCAGCCACTCCTTGGAAGGAAGGTTGG
>NW_006922127.1:1652624-1654045 GCF_000298275.1 Orycteropus afer afer
AGGGCTGCTTATGCACAGGGAGACAGCTCAGGGGGCAGGAGTGCATGGAGGGATGGACACAGGGAAGAGGTAACTGTGGGCAGGAAGTGGGAGGGGAGCTCTTGCATTGTGGGAAATGGCAGTCAATGTCCTGAGACAAAGTGTATGTGAGCTGCTGTGTGGAAAGTGAATCGTCTTTGTAAACTTTCACCCAAATCACAATAAAATAAAAAATAAGTTTAAAAAAAAAAAGATTTGCAGCCCCAGATACCCAGTCGGGGTCACTATGAGTCAGAATCAACTCGATGGCAGTGAGTTTGCTTTTGGTCGTTGCCATCGGTTACTGTTGAGTCAATTCCGGCTTCTAGTGGCCCCATGTGTACGGAGGAGAACTTCTCTCTGGGGTTCCAAGGCTGTGGGCTTTCAGAACAGTTGCCAGGCCTCCTCTGGGTCTGTTTGAACAGCCAACCTCTCCTGGGAGTCAGGAACCTAACTATGTGTGCCATCTGGAAACTCCAGGTTTCATACTGGCTTATAATTGATTGAACTCTTTAACTCCCATTTGGCATTTAGGCCGTTTCCAACCTTCAACTGTCATGAAACAGTGAATTGCAGCGAACATCTTTTGTATGAACATACTTTGTCAGGGCACCCAAGATCACCCTCAGGCTCAATGGTTTGCTAGAATGATTCACAAGACTCAGAAGTTAAGATTTATTGTAGCAAAAAGATACAGAGTGAAATCAGCAAAGAAAAGGGGTGCATGGGCAAAGTCCCAAGGAAACTAGGAGCACACTCCCAAGAGTCCCTTTCCCAATGGAATTGCAAGTGACATTCTTAATCCCTGCAGCAAAAGTGTGTGACAACACACACAAAAGTGTTGCCAACTATTGGGAAAAAATGAGACCAAAGATAAGGTGGACCACAAGGACCTCAACGTTCATGACCTGAGACCAGAAGAACTAGATGGTGCCCAGCTACCGATGTCAAGCACTTGGAAAGTGGATCAAAACTGGAGATCCTGGATAGAGTGGGAGGAAAAATAGGGAACAAAATTTGAAAACACAAAAATGACCAGAATTGCTGGTTAGATAGAGACTGGTGGAATCCCTGAGACTATGGCCCTGGGTTGTCCTTCGGGCCTGGAACTGGACTCACTTCCATGGATTGGCTCTCAGCCCAACAGTAGAAAGACCGACATGCAGAACACCCACCCCAGGGCGATGCTTCTTGTTGTTATTTGCCATTGAGTCGGACCCAACTCATAGCAACCCCTCCTTGGGTTTCCGAGGCTGTCAATCTTCACAGAAGCAAAGCCCAAACCAAACCCACTGCCATGGAGTCGATTCTGACCCACAGCGCCCCTAGAGGACAGAGTGGAACTGCACCACAGGGTTTCCAAGGCTGTCAATCTTCACAGAAGCAAAGCCCAAACCACACCC
>NW_006922127.1:1689077-1690713 GCF_000298275.1 Orycteropus afer afer
AAAAAAAAAACCTGTAAGAGAATAAATTGCTGTTTGTTAAAGCCAAAAAGAAAACCAAACAAACCAATAAAAACTAGGACTTACATGAGGTCATGTACTTAGTGCCGTGTTCTCATGGCGGGAAATTTAGACTCTCTCTTCCTAAAGGGACCATGTTAGGGTTCTTTTAGTTATTGAGTGCTGCTGTAACAGAAATACCACACTTGGGGCTTTAACGAACAAATTCATTGTCTCACGGTTTAGGAGGCTGGAAGTCTGAGTTCAGGGCGCTGGCTTTCGGGGAACCCTCTCTGTGTCCCACGACTCTGGGGGAAGGTCCTGGGCTCTTCTCAGCTGGTTTCTTAATTACTTGGAGATCTCCTGTGATGGACGTCTGTCTCCCTTTGTCTCCGCTGTGCGCTTAGTCAGCTTTGCTACCTCAGTAGGGGTTGACTTGTGATGCACCTACACTAATCCTACCTCATTCACATCACGAGAAACCCCGTTCCCCAATGGTTTACCCTAGGTAAACCAGCACACTGTCAGTGAGTCGATTCCGACTCACCGCAAGCCCCACTGGGTTTCTTTTCTTTCTTTTTTTTTTTTTAAGAACTTATTTTACATTCAACATAATGGGTACATTTAGCTTCATTCCCCATTCGCCATGTCCAACTCTAAACCAGTCTCCCCACCTCCCGACCCTATAACCCTCCCCCTGTGCCCCTCATAATTATGCCTCCTGTGTGTCCTGCATTTCCTCCACGTGAATGTTGGTCCTCTGGTGTCCCCTGGTCTATTGCTGTAAGGGATGTATTACCATTGAATGTGTGGGTGCATCATCCTGGGTTGAGTGGTCTACGTGTACATCTGGTTAACTATTGAAGCCCCACTGGGTTTCTGAGATGATAAATCTTTATGGAAGTAGATTGCCTTGACTTCCTTCTGCAGAGTGGCTGGTGGGTTTGAACTGCCAACCTTCTGGTTAGCAGCCAAATGCCTTAGGCACTGTGCCACCAGAGCTCCTTAAAACCACGGGTACAGGGATTAAAATGGCGTGGTGAGTAAAACATCTGGCTACTAACCAGATGGTCGGCGGTTCAAACCCCCCAGCTGCTCTGCACCAGGAACATGAAACAATCTACTTCCATAAAGATTTACAGCCTCGGGAACCCTACGGGGGTTGCTGGTTGGAGTAGACTCGATGGCAGTGAGTGGGGTTGGGTTTGATTGGGGGAGGACACAGTTCAGTCTGTAACAGGAATTTTGTATTTCCACGAGAAAGGCACGTTAGCTCTGAAAACACAACTGTGTATCTGCCCTTGAGTCAACGGGAAAGTAAATTTGGGGCCGACAGACAAATATTCCAGGCCGCTTCTTTCTTCTGAGCTTATTTAACTAAAACCATCACAATAAATAAAACTTGCTATCTGTGTGATCTGCAAAGGTCAGAGTGATTTTTCTGTTGGGTGTGGTTTGGGCTTTGCTTCTGTAAAGACTGACAGCCTTGGAAACCCTCTGAGGCAGTTCCACTCTGTCCTCTAGGGGCGCTGTGAGTCAGAATCAATGCCATGGCAGTGGGTGTGGTTTGGGTTTTGCTTCTGTAAAGATTAACAGCCTTGGAAACCCTGTGGGGCAGTTCCACTCTGTCCTCTAGGGG
>NW_006922127.1:1690995-1693891 GCF_000298275.1 Orycteropus afer afer
AACCCTGTGGGGCAGTTCCACTCTGTCCTCTAGGGGCGCTGTGGGTCAGAATCGACTCCACAGCAGTGGGTGTGGTTTGGGCTTTGCTTCTGTAAAGATTGACAGGCTGGGAAACCCTATGAGGCAGCTCCACTCTGTCCCCTAGGGGCACTGTGGATCAGAATGGACTTGACAGCACCCGACAACATCACAATCTAACTTTTGCAGCCTGTCCCTGAGCCCTTTTACACTTTATTTCAGTGATTCCAGGGTCTGCCCCTCAGACAGTAAGCTCATGAGGATGGAGACCTCCCTTGTCCTTTAGATTTGCAGCTATAGTGTCTGCCCTCCCAGAGCAGGTACATGCCATAAATGGTTGTTGAAACAAAGTGAGCCTTAACTAGGCAAAAACCCAGCCTCTTCTAAGCATAGGCCAGTATTCATCTTGTCCTCATTAACTCAGTCCTCTTCAACATCACAAATTCCTTTTGATGATTAAAAAATAAATAAATAAATACTATTGGGAGCACTAACCTGCTTTCCTTTTCCTGTTGTCCCCACAACGCTTGGAATTCATCCTGTCTCTCATTCAGATTTCTCTTTTATTTGATATATCCTTGTCTGGGCAATATGTCCTTTTATTCATTCCATTTCAGCCCCATAAATCTTCCCTTGAAAACTTCCTCCATCCTATTTGTCTTATAAATGATGCCGGAGTCCCTGTGTCCTGGTGACGTGATGCATTGTGCGTACTCAGCCCTTTCCCGTGATGCTGTGCGGTCGCGGTGCCTGGCGTTGTCGCACGTCCAGTTTCATTCTTCTCACTTCTTAGCGTCTTTCTTCGTGGACTTGTCGAGCGCCTTGTCTGGGGCCGCTCTGAGGATGGCCGCTGAGGGATTGGCCTGTCCACCGCTGTTTCACAGGCTTATGGAATGCGACTCTCGACAGTTCACGGATGCAGTCCATTTCCTGGGCATGTTTTTTGATCCTTTTTTCCCCCTTATCTTTTCTTATTTACACTGAGACCTACTTGCAGGATTTTGCAGTCCATTATGTGCGGGGTTAAGAGCCTGTTCCAATTCCCTTGGTTTGTGTTTTTTTTTTAACCTTTTATTTTTCTTTATGGAAAGGTTGGCAGCCTTCTTCTGTTATCTTAAATCTGTTTTATTTTTCATTCAGATGTGTCCAGTGAGCGTTGTGAATTAGTCATTTATTTGTTCTTTAAGACGACAGCCTCATCCTCAGAGCCCGCCTGTCCCTGATGTTTATCTGGCAGCCTTAGGGCCAGATGTGCTCAGCGACTTCTGTTTTATCCCCATGGCTCTGTGGCAAGTGGTCTGTCATGGTTATGTTTGTGTGTCAGCTTGGCTGGGCCTGGCTGAGTGGCTGGGCAGTTGGATGTAGTTATTCCCCATGGTAAGGTTGGTAATGAACTCCATGGTGGAATCTATTGGAGCAGCTGAGTAGCTGCCTTTGGGATGTGGTCTGCTTCCTGTATGTAAGAAACAGCTTGGGAATGGTCTCTAGCCTGTGGCATGCTTGGACCCTGCGTGGAGCCGTGTCATTGCTCAGCAGCCTGCCATGCTCTGCTGACCTGGGGACTTACAGTGGACTTAAGTTAATGGCCTGCAGTGTGGTTTGGTAACGTCGGGACTGTGCCTTTTTACTTGTCAACCTTGGGCTTGTCCGCCTCAGCAGCCAGCAGCTGTCTGAGTGAAGAAACGCCTCTAGCTCCAGTGGGCCGGGAGCAGGAGGCAGAGCTAGACCCCAAGGTTGAGGGGCTTTCCCCCAGCCCCTAGAGCCTGGCACTTTGAACTTGGACTTAAAGCCTCCAAGTTGTAAGAATAAACTCCTGTTTGTTAAGGCCACCCTGCCACCCCATTTGTGGTGTGTTCCTGTCAGAGCGGCACCAGGGAACCAGCAGATGGTCTCTGCCTTGTTGTTGCCTTGGTGTTAGTGGCTGTCCAGTTGGCTCTGATTCACGTGACCCCGGGTCCAACAGAGTGACACGTTGCCCTATCCCTGCACCATGTTCATGGTCGTCGGTCTCCTCAAGCCCATGGTTACAGCTGCCATGTTTTCAGTGCCTTCCAACCCAGAGGTCCATCTTCAAGCACCATGGTGGACAATATTCTGTGCTAACCCTTAGGATTCTCGGTTGATTTTCCAAAACAGTTTTCCACGCCAGGTTTCCTGGTCTATCTCAGTCCTATCTTTGCCTTAAGCTTCCAGACCGATCAGATTGTAACTCATTATTATGACGTACAGTTCAGGAAAAAAAAAAATGTAAAGAGGGCTTCTGCCAGCTTTTGTCCAAGCCACTCGTAACCCTGCAGAAGAATCCACGTGAGAAACCGAGATTTCATAGCTTTCTGTCCTGAGGAATGTTTGCAGATGTTTTCGGGGTCAATGGTGACATCATTCAGCTCAGGCCTCTGGGATGGTCTTTGCTGCTGTATTTGTGGTGGAACATTTTAGCACAGTTTGCGTGTGCAGCAGTGGCCTGGAACTGAGTGAGAAACCTCAGTGACCGTGTTGGGATTAAGCGCTCCTTGGACGACGCCTCACAGATCCGAGGGAGGCTGGCGTTTCTGTCCCTGCCCACCAACTCCTCCTCCCACCCCACAAGCTTGACTGGCCAAGCTCTGTATGTTGTGTGTATACGTTCTTGTACATATCTCTGAGTGTACTAAAGTATGGAAGACATCATTCTGAGCAGTACAGAGAAAAGCATGTGTATTTATTTATTAAGAAATAATCTGGGGGACTGGTATTGTGTTATTCAGTTCTTGTTAAGTTGCAAGTTACAGAAACTCAATTCAAGCTGCCTTAGGCAAAAGAGAAAAATATGGGGGTGTCATGGATTGAATGCTGTCTCCCCCAGAATGTGTGTCAACGTGGCTGGGCCATGACTCTC
>NW_006922127.1:1696546-1697428 GCF_000298275.1 Orycteropus afer afer
GGATCGGCTCGGTTGTTTTTCTCTTTTCTATTTCTTTAATGTGGATGGGAGAGCAGGGAGGAAGTGGGCGAGGATGGAAAGTGGGTGGGGTGGGTTGGATAGAGCAGGGTAGGGGGTGGCACCCCGGAGCCAAAGGAGAATGAGAAGAGAGAGGAGAGTTGGATCCCCTGGGCTGTCTCCCTCTTCCAGTCCCTGGAAAGGGTCCTTCCCCTAATACTCTGTGCACACATGCATGTATACTTGCATGCACACACATGTGTAAATGGTCTATCGTAGTGTTTTTAACAAGCTGTGAAAGCAGACACTGACATATTCGAGCAATTTCAAACTATCGTACAATGTTGTTGTTGTTATGTGTCGTTGAGTCATCTCTGACTCATAGTGACCCTGTGTACAACAGAATAAAACACTGTCCAGTCCTGTGCCAGCCCCATGATCCCTACTATACCTGAGCCCATCATTGCAGCCACCTTGTCAGTCTATCTCATTAGGGCCTTCCCCTTTTTCGTTGACCCTCCACTTTACCAAGCATGACATCCTTCTCCAGGGAATGGTCCCTTCTGACAACATGACCAAAAGAGGTGAGACGAAGTCTGGCCATTCTCGCTTCCAAGGAGCATTCCGGCTGCACTTCTTCCAGGATAGACCTGTTCGTTCTTTTAGTGGTCCATTGTATTTTCAGTGTTCTTCACCAGCACCACAACTCAAAGGCATCTATCTATCCTTTGTTCTTCCTTGTTCATTGTCCATTCCTTACTCATTGTCTATTCCTTTCTGACAACAAGATGAAAGCAGATGAGATGAAGTCTGGCCATTCTCGCTTCCAAGGAGCATTCCAGCTGCACTTCTTCCAGGACAGATTTGTTAGATCTTTTATCAGTC
>NW_006922127.1:1700023-1702902 GCF_000298275.1 Orycteropus afer afer
GAGGACAGAGTGGAACTGCCCCACAGGGTTTCCAAGACTATATATCTTTACAGATACATACTGCCTCACCTTTCTCCCATGGAGCAGCTGGTTGGTTTGAACCGCCAACCTTTGGGTTAGCAGCCCAATGCTTTAACTGCTGCATCTCCAGAGCTCCCTGTTCATCAAAAGGAAGATGGTTAAATGAATTATCACATCTTTGTGCACACCTTTAAGATGATGTGGCATTTTTAAAGATCTATACATTCTCAGTGTCTCTGTCACCTAGTGCTGCTACAGCAGAAATACTGGATGGGAGTGGCTTTAACAGAAATTTATTTCCTCAAAGTTAGGAGGCTAGAAGTCCAAATCCAGAGTGCCAGCTGTAGGGGATGGCTTTCTCTCTCAGCTCTGGGGAAGGTCCTCGTGTCCTTTCAACTTCAGTGGGCTGATGTTCCTCAGAGATGCCCATGTTTTGGCATCAGTCTTCTCCTGGGTTTAGGAGGTTCTCAGCCCAGGGACCCCGGGGCCAAAGAACACATTGCACTCTTGGCTCTTTTTTTCTTGGTGCCAGTAGGTCCCTCTCTCTCTGCTCACTTCTGTCTCCTTTCATTTCTTACAAAATAAAAGGTGATGCTGGCCACACCCCAGGGAAACTCTTCCGAATGGGGCTGCGACCTGAGTAAGTGCGTTGCATCCCACCCTAATCCCCTTACAACTGACTGATTGGCTGATCGCATTAGATCATATCATGAGAGATAATTACATCCTTGCATAACTGCCAAATTACATCATTACATAACTGCCAAACCACGGAGAATCATGGTCCAGCCAAGCTGACACCTATTCTGGGAGGACACAGTTCAATACATGACACACAGGTATGAAGAAGATCTCAAAACAAAACAGAAAACAAGGTGGTTAGGTAAGGAGAAATTACAGAGTTTGATTCATTTATTTAACTAATAACTGTATCTGTATACACGGAGTCCTGGTGGCTCGGTGGTTAAGTGCTTGGCTGCTAACTGGAAGGCTGGCAGTTTGAACCCAGCCAGCGGCTTCATGAGGGAAAGTCCTGGTTATCCGCTCTGTAAAGATTGTTGTTGTTAGATGCTGTCACATCAGTTCTGACTCATAGTGACCCCGTGGACAACAGAATGAAACACTGCCCAGTGCTGTGCCAGCTCCCTGATCCCTGCTATACCTGAGCCCATCATGGCAGCCACAGTGTCAGTCCATCTCGTTGAGGGCCTTCCCCTCTTTCGCTGACCCTCCCCTTACCAAGCATGACAGCCTTCTCCAGGGATGGGTCCCTCCTGACAACAAAGCCCGTAAGATGGGAGCACACATCTGTCACTTTGTCACACTGCGGTGGCTTGCATGGTGTTCTGAGGCTGGAAGTCATGCCATTGATATTTCAAACACCAGCAGGATCCCACGGTGGACAGGTTTCAGCAGAGCTTCCAAAGTAAGACAGATTCCGAAGAAGGACAAGGCCGTCTGCTTCTCAGAGAATTGGTCAGTGACCTTGAGTTTATGGTAATGGTGGTGGAACGTTTTGGAAAAGGATTGCAATAATGGTGGCACAATATGAAAAATGTCATCCATGTCCCTGAGCTGTAAATGGGGAAGTTGTTGTGTTGACAAATGTCTTGTTGTGTATGTTTGGTTTTTTGGGTTTTTTTAAATTGTGATTTGGGTGAAAATTTACAGAGCAAATTCACTTTCCATACAGCAGTTCACATTGTTGTGTATGTTTTCACCACAATAAAAGTTAAAAAAAAAAAAATTGGCCACGGAAAGCCTTATGAATAGCAGTGAAAGATGACAGCCTAGGAAACCCCGTGGGGAAGTTCTGCTCTGTCTTGAGGGGTCGCTATGAGTCGGAGTCCATTTGAGGAGACACAAGGGCCAGCTCTACCATTTGGCAGGGGCCAGCTCCAACACCAGGGTCCAGGAAGACTTAGCTGTAGCCAGGGAAGATAAAGGCTCCCTGAGTCCTCTCTGCAGACAGCTGCAGGGAAATAAATTCAAGTCACACCCTGTCCCCTGTGGTGAGCCTCCCAACAATGCTGAAGTCATTAGCAGTTACGTTGGCTCCAACTTGCTTCCCTGTCTTCTGAAAAATTGTTTAGGGGAAAGGAAGAAGTCCACCTGAGTTGATGGCTGGGGATAATAACATTTTAATCCATTGATAATTTGCCAGGGTCATCGGGATAGCATTGACCTCCAGGGAAGAGGACATTGTCATCAAATTAGAGACCACAGTGTCCTTATTTCCCTAATTGCTCCACACTAAAATCCCCTCCCTGTAAACAAGTGTGTCCTTCCTTGCAATAGGGGCTGGTGAGCAGAGCAAAAAATCACCTCAATATTATTTTTTGTCCTGTTTCACTTTTGTTAAGCCACCCTTGCCGCTACAGGTTATGTTGCTGCGTCCCTTGTAACTATCTTTTATTCTTTCTCTTTCCTAGGGACAAAGAAAGAAACACAAAAAGACCAAGACTCTCATAAACCTGCCATTTCGTCTCCTAAGAGAATCGCAGCTCCCACCACCAAGCTTCATTCACCAGGTAGTTAAGCACCGTGGGCCCTGTCATTGACGGGAGGCCTTGAACTTGGAATTGAGTGTCTTCAGACGTCCCGAACAGGGCAGTGCTTGCCCAGCTAGGATGTGTGTTAGGTTGTTCCTGTGTTTGACTTGCACAGACGAAGCTGCCTGACTCTAGATGAAATAGACTATAAACTCTTGGCATAATTTTACCTTAAAATAGAATACGTCATCATGCTTTGTTTAAAGGGGAGAATCTTCTTTGGGCTGGAGTTGTTGTTGTGTGCTGTGGATTGATTTTCAGTGCATAGTGTTCCCATGTGACAGAGTGGAACTGCCCCACGGGATT
>NW_006922127.1:1703631-1704531 GCF_000298275.1 Orycteropus afer afer
AGGAACAGGTCACCAGGTCTTTCTCTCATGGTGCCACTGGGGGTTCAAACTGCCAACCTTTTGGTTAGCATCTGAGCACTTAACCATTGAGTCACCAGGACTTCTTTGTGTTGAAGTATCTTGTGCTATTCCAACAGCATGTAGAAGCAATTTATAATTGAAAACTGGTCTTTGACTATCTAACATTGAGAGATATTTTCTTAAAAAAAATGGCTATCAAATGTTTTTATTGTCAATGAGGGAGCCCTCTATTCACATTAAAATGTGAATATGTTATGTGAAGTCACTTGGAAGTTGAAAATCCTTCTTTATGATATTCATATCATAAGACCTTAACCCCAATCTAGAAGAGTCTGCAGTAGAGCCAACCTCAAAAGATTTTCTTGAAACACAAAAATATTAGCAACAATAGCAGCTAATGTTTGAGGTCTTACTGTGACAGCTACTGTCTTAAACTCTTTCCATGTGTGACCGTATTTGATGCCTGCAACCACTCTGTGATATAGGGGCTGTTGTCACCCTTCACATGTGAGGAAGGTAAGGCACAGATATTTTGATTGATTTTCCTAAACTCACAGGTAGTAAGGAATAGACCCTTGGTTTACACCCAGCTTGCAGCCTGAACCTGCATTCACGGCCACAGCACAATGAACCAAGGAGCCCTGGTGGCACAGTGGTTAAGAGCTCAGCTGCTAATCAGAAAGTCACGCTTGGAACCTACCAGCCTCTCCAAGGGAGAAAGATACGGCAGTCAGCCTCTGCAAAAATCACAGCCTTGAATACCCTGTGGGGCAGTTCCACTCTGTCCTCTAGGGGCGCTGTGGGTCAGAATCGACTCCAGGGCAGTGGGTGTGGTTTGGGCTTTGCTTCTGTGAAGATTGACAGCCTAGGAAACCCTGT
>NW_006922127.1:1704925-1706159 GCF_000298275.1 Orycteropus afer afer
CACATTAGTTAAAGTGTTAGGGTAAGAAAGATAAGAGGTTCAAACCCACCAGCCGCTCTGTGGGAGAAAGATGCAGTCTGCTTCCATAAAGATTTATGCTAACGGTTAACATGCTCAGCTGCAAACAGAAAGCTTAGAGGTTTGAGTCCACCCAAAGGTGTGTGAGAAGAAAGGCCTGGCAATCTACTTCTGACAAACCAGTCACTGGAACCCTGTCGAGGCCCACGAGGAACTCGGGGCTACAACTCCCACTGTGTGCCTGCTGGGTGCCCATCTGCAAGGGCCTCCCTGCTCTGACAAAGACCAGACTCACCAAAGTGCTTTTTCATAAACTGGGAAGCTGTCAAAGTTGTGTCCTATAATTTTGTCCCTTCTTGTTTACAAGCATGAAGGTCAGGGGCCTTCTCTGATGTTATGAATTTGCAGGTTCCAACGCGTTGTTGTTTGTTGCTGTGTCCGTTCAGCTTTCAAGCTTGAAGCCGAAACCATCTTGTGTGGCCGTTAGAATCCTCTGGGTAGTGGCCGGGTGGCTGCAGACGAACTTTTTATATTCTCTTCCCATCTGCCAGGGCTGCGTGCTCCTTGGTGTCCATCCTCTGCACACAATGTGTTTTCACGCACCTTTGCAGTGTTTGTGAGGTTACAGGCTTTTTCCCAGCAGCCTTCAAGGGGCCAGTTACCACTGGGATCCTCATGGGTTCCATCTGCCCCCAACCAGAGACATGCAGCCAATGGGATGGTCAAAAAGAGATGGTCAGTGGGCCAAGACAAAGCCAGGAGGAGGATGCTCTAGACTTGGTTGTTGTTGTTAGGTGTTGTCGCGTTGGCTCCGACTCATAGCAATCTTGTGTACAACAGAATGAAACACTGCCCGGTCCTGCGTGAGCCTCACAATCCCTGCTGTACCTGAGCCCATCGCGGCAGCCACCGTGTCAATCCATCTCGTTGAGGGCCTTCCCCTTTTTTGCTGACCCTCCCCTTACCAAGCATGACATCCTTCTCCAGGGAATGGTCCCTTCTGACAACACGACCAAAGTATGTGAGACAAGTCTGGCCATTCTCACTTCCAACGAGCATTCCAGCTACACTTCTTCCAGGACAGATCTGTTAATTCTTTTAGCAGTCCATGGTACTTTCAGTATTCTTTGCCAACACAACAACTCAAAAGTATCAACTCTTTTTTGGTCTTTCTTATTCATTGTCCAGCTCTCGTATGCATATGTTATTGTTGTTA
>NW_006922127.1:1736932-1737523 GCF_000298275.1 Orycteropus afer afer
AGACAACATGAGAGCTTTCCACTTGTATAACGCTGGCATTGGAACAGCCAACAGTGGCCTGATGTCAGATGGTGGTGAATCTTACCTGGCACCAGCAAGTAGCTTCTTAATGGGCTGACTCTCTCGTACTCTGATGAGTTTGTACATTTAGTTGAAAGACATACTTACCACTTGCTTCATCTCTAAAGATGACAAAGAGTTCATACTGAAGTGGGGTGAACCCAAGAAAGAGGACTCCCCTGCTCCTAGTCCTTTCTCTATACGTTTGGGTGGCACAGCCAAGGAGTCGTAATGTGCTGATAGTCTCGTGAACTCTTGTCTTTAACGGGTAAATTGTTCTTCTAGAAAGAAGGACCTCCAGAGCTGGGTTCAGGAGGTATTTTGTTGTTACTGGGGCCCTTGCGTGGTGCTAAGGAGCTCTGATGGTGTAACGGTTAAAGCACTCGGCTGCTAACCCAAAGGTTGACACTGTGAACCCGCCAGCTGCTCTGTCGGAGAAAGATGAGGCAGTCTGCTTCCATAAAGATTGACAGCCTTGGAAACCCTGTGGGGCAGTTCCACTCTGTGCTATAGGATTGGTACCAGTCGAAA
>NW_006922127.1:1737888-1741407 GCF_000298275.1 Orycteropus afer afer
AGGAATGGCTGGTGGGTTTGAACCGCCAGCCTTCTGGTTAGCAGTCAGGTGCCTTAGGCACTATGCTACCAGAGTCCCTTTGCTCTTATTAGTGAACAGGAAACCGAGGTCAGCAAAGGCTGCTACACGATAACACCTTACTGGGGAATAGCTATGCCTGTCAGCTTTTACATCCCCTTCTAGAAAAATCTAGGCTGAAGGAGGGTTATGCATAGTGAGGGAACAAAGACGTGGAAAGACCCAATGGCAATCTGCCACCGGCTGGAATCCTTTCTGCAGCTGGCGGTCTATAGATGGGACCCTCGGGGGACTGATGCCTGGGCTTCTGCCCAGATGAAGGTGGTAGTGCAGTTGAGGAAAAGACTGGAAGCTCTGTGCCAAGGGAAAAAAATCAGGGCCATGGGAAGTAGCCTGGACAGAGTAAGGAGAAGTTTGCAACTGGGGGAAGAAAAGGAGGAACAAACTAAAAAACCAAACTCACTGCCATCAAGTCGATTCCAACTCATAGCAACCCCCATTGGGTTTCTGAGGACGTCCATCTTTATGGAAGTAGACTGCCCCATCTTCCTTCCAGGGAGCGGCTGGTGGCCATGAACCGGCAACCTGATGGTTAGCAATCAAATGCCTTAGGCACTGAGCCACCAGAGCTCCTTAAAGGAAGAAGGGGGTTAAGGTTTCTAACACAATGAAGCAAAAGGATTTGATGTCGTAGAATCAGAAGCTACAGTACTTGTTGTTGTTGTTGTTATGTGCCGTTGAGTCGGCCGCGACTCATAGCGACCCCTCCTTGGGTTTCCGAGGCAGTATCACTACGGAAGTAGATTGCCCAACCTTCCTTCCGAGGAGTGGCCGGTGGGTTTGAACCGCCAGCCTTCTGGTTAGCAGTCAAGTGCCTTAGACACAACACCACCAGAGCTACAGTACTTAGAGCAGTGATTACAGTGGGGAAGATATCCCTTCCAAAGTGAAGGAGTTATTTTTGGGTATTGGGACCCAGAGGAAACTCTGTACCATTTATCCGCCATTATTATTAGTTTCCAGAGGGCAGCTGTGGGTCACTGGTAGAATTCGCACCTTGTGTGCAGAGACTGGGGTTCGGTTCCCAGCCGACAGACGTTGTGGATAGCCACCACCTGTCTGTCAGTGGAGGCGGGCACGTTGCTACGATGCTGAGCAGGTTTCAGTGGAGCTTCCAGACTAAGAGAGACTAGGAAGAAAAACCTGGTCATCTACTGAAAATCAGCCAGTGAAAAAAAACATGCTGAGCACATTGGTCCAGTTTGCAGTTGACCATGGGCATGGCCCAGGACTGGGCAACGTTTCATTCCATTGTGTATGAGGTCACCCTCATACACACATGGGGATCCCTGAGGACACAACAGTTATCAAGCACTCAGCTGCTAAGCGAAAGGTCGACAGTTCAAATCCACCAGAAAGATCTGGCGATCTGTTCCCATAGAGATGACAGCCTAGGAAACCCCACGGTGTGACATAGGGTCACTGTGAGTCTGAATCGACTCATTGGCACCCAACAGCACTATTTATGCCAAGAACTTTGGTAGGGCCTTATTATACTTTGTTCTATTTGATTCTCACAGCACATCATGGGGAGAGAACTGCCCTTAGGTTAGACAAGTGAATTACTTTGCCAAAAGGCACACTACTAACTCAGAGATGAATTGTTATCTGAATCAAAGGAGTCCTCACGTTAAAGCCCTGCTTGGCACTACTTTCTGCTCTTCCTAGCCATTTATTTTTGGAATAATGCTGTGAAGATTAATGCTTTGCATCAACTTGGATAGGCTACGATACACAGTGATTTGGCAGATATGTTATCACCTATTATTTTGTGATCTGATCTCAGCAGCCAATCAGAAACGGAGTTTGCTTGGGGGTGTGGCCTGCATCCATGATATAAATGGAGGTTCTGCCTAAGCCCCGCCCCTCTAACCCTACATCCATCGTCACCTGACCTCTGGTTCTTGGGACAGAGAAGCCTCCAGCCTGCCTCCTGACCTGTGCATTTTGGATTCGTCAGCTTCTGCAACCATGTGAGTCAGGAGAAGCCGCCAGCCTGTGACCTAACCCATGGATTGGGGCATTCCAGCCTCCACAATTGTATGAGCCATTTCCTTGGATTCAACTTTCTATGTGTATTGAAACATACACTTCCCTGGTTTTACTCTTCTAGAGAACCCAGCCTAAGACAGATACATAATACAATAAAGTGAGAACTCACAGTGCAGAGGAAGCACAGAATTGGGGGTCAGAAAACCTGCCTCAGCTCTGACCCTCAGTAGCACTGGGCCCTGGAACACTGACAGAACCTCTCTGGGTTTCAGTTTCCTCATATGGATAATGACAACATTCTTGGAGGGAAGAGGGGCAATCGAGATAATGTATGTAACCATGTTTTAAAAACCTAAGCACTTTGAGGATGATGGCTATTGATTTATTCAAAAAATAATCATTGAGAGTCTGTGACTGGACCGGAAACTGTGTTTGGATCTGGGATGCGATAGCCAACAGACCTGCTTTGTACCCTCATGGAGCTCAGGGTCTGGTGGAAGAATTGCTGGAGTTTTTATAGAGTGCTCCTACACTTTGTGGGTCTGTCCAGTCAATTGGCCTAATGTTGTTTATAGGGTCTCTGTTCTACCTCCTCATTCAGTGAGCAGCACCTAGGGTCTTAAGAGCTGGTGAGCAGTCGCATAAGGTTCAATCATTGGTTTCTATTCACCTGGAGCAGCAGAGAAAGGAGGACACCCAGCAGCTGGAGAAGGAGATGGGCTGTGTGTCTAATTGCCTCCATGAACCACTATCTCCTTTGCCGTGAGACCAGAAGAAAATGGATGGTGCCAGGCTACCATTACTGAACATTCTGATCAGGGACCAAATAGATGGATCTGGATCAAAAGGGGGGAAATTGTAGAAAGTTGTTGTTGGCGGGTGCTGGTGAGTTGGTTCCAACTCATAGCAACCCCAGGTACAACAGAGCAAAACATTGCCTTGTCCTGCACCGCTCGCTATCATTGGTATGCTTGAGCCCATAAATTAGACTTACTGGACCCACTGAAACTGGAGGAACCCTCAAATCTACTGCCTGGAAACAAATTTTAAGACTTGAACTGAAACTAACCCATGAAGTCATCTTTAAACTAAAGAATAATTTAGCTAATTTAATGAGGAATGTTGTTGTTGTTGTTATGTGCCGTAGAGACCCCTCCTTGGGTTTCCAAGGCGGTTTCACTATGGAAGTAGATTGCCCAACCTTCCTTGCGAGGAGTGGCTGGTGGGTTTGAACTGCCAGCCTTCACAATTGACAGTCAAATGATTTAAGCACTATGCCACCAGAGCTCCCAAACACAGCAGAAGCTAAGCCCAAACCAAACCCCATGCCATGGAGTCGATTCTGACTCACAGCGCCCCTAGAGGACAGAGTGGAACTGCCCCACAGGGTTTCCAAGGCTGTCAATCTTCACAGAAGCAAAGCCCAAACCACACCCACTGCCATGGAGT
>NW_006922127.1:1742845-1747469 GCF_000298275.1 Orycteropus afer afer
CTGTCAATCTTCACAGAAGCAAAGCCCAAACCACACCCACTGCCGTGGAGTCGATTCTGACCCACAGCACCCCTAGAGGACAGAGTGGAACTGCCACGTGGAGTTTCCTAGGCTGTAATCTTTATGGAAGCAGATTGCTCGGTCTTTCTTCTGCAGAGCAGCTAGTGGGTTCGAACTGCTGACCTTTTGGTTAGCAGTTGAGCTCTTAACCAGCACACCACCGGGGCTCTTACCTCCTTATCACTGTCCTCGAAAATTATCTTCAGGCTCCTTCCAGAGAGTAAGCATTTTTCTCTTACTTCTAACCATCCACTTTGTCACAGTAATAGGGAAATTTATTCGAGCAAAACGTACAAAGTAGTTCAGGGACAGTCACCTTGGGGCCCATTTAAAACAAGGTGGCCTATATTATATAGGAGATGTTCAAAAGCCTTAGAGAGGGTTTTGCATTTTGAAAAACGCTTTTTAAGTTAATGAATACTTTTTCCGCACACCACAGCAAAATCCCCAAAGAAAAGAGGAAAAGAAAAAAAGATGCGTGTGTATTTATAAAACGTGCTGGTTACGTGAATATATTTTGTGAGAGTTAGACAGCCAGGTGAAACATCACTGGCAAAAAAATTAATCTTCTCTTCCATTGGAAGAGATTTGCTTTGTTTTGTGTTGTTTTGTTTTAGTCCAGTCTCCTATCTAATTATTTATTAACGTAGGTAGCTAATCACCAAGTTTAAGGCCAAGGAAAAGACTATTATAATACACTCCTAAAATGAATCTTGTACATTGTCTTTTCAACCGGAACTGAGAGAGTACATCTTTTCCTAGTAATTTTTCAGTCAGAGCTAATATGTCTAATTTAAATAATAAAGGAAGAAAAACTGTGTCCATGGTCAGTAATAACTTTGGAATTCTCACCATGTCTCCTGAAAAGCTAATAATACATAATAAGAAAGACTGGGAGAATCACACCCAAAGTGCTAAACCAAACCAAACTCACAGCTGTTGAGTCAGACCCAACTCATAGCGACCCTTCCTTGGGTTTCCGAGGCTGTCAGTTTTCACAGAAGCAAAGCCCAAACCAAAGTCACTGCCATTGACTTGACTTGACTCATAGCGACCCCTCCTTGGGTTTCCGAGGCAGTATCACTACGGAAGTAGGATTGCCCAACCTTCCTTCTGAGGAGTGGCTGGTGGGTTTGAACCGTGAACCACCAGCCTTCTGGTTAGTAGTCAAGTGCCTTAGGCCCTATGCTACCAGAGCTCTGCCTCAGAAACCCAAGGAGGGGTGGCTATGAGTCAAATCGACTTGACAGCAGTGAGTTTGGTTTTTTGTTTTGATTTATTTGACTGCTAACCAGTAGGCTGGCGGTTCAAACCCACCAGCCACTCCTCAGAAAGAAGGTTGGGCAATCTACTTCTGTAGTGATACTGCCTCGGAAACCCAAGGATGGGTCTCTATGAGTCACGTCCGACTCGATGACACATAAGAACAATATTGTTTGGTTTTAAGAAGGCTGTGGGGAATATTTTTGGTTTAAGGCTTAAAGATTATCTCAAGCAATAGTTTCAGGGGTTCCTCCGGCACAGGGTTTTCAATGGCTGATTTTTTATAAGTAAATTGCCAGCCCTTTCTCCTGGGTCACCTCTGGCTAGACACGAACCACCAATCATTCAGATAACAGTCAAGCGCTTAACCGTCTGCCCCATCACTGGATTCCTGCTTCTGTGTCCAGCCTGTCTTAATCTGTGTTGCTTCTTAGACAATTATTTCTGGTCACAAACAGGCCAGTAGTCTAACAGTAGTTAGGACACTGTGGTGGGGGGATCACCGTGACAGTTGGTGACACTGGTTAGGACCCAGTTCCATTCTCAATCCAGATAGACTCACACACCCACTCACCAAATTTGTCCTTAGGCCCCGTGCAGTGCCGGGTGGTCTGTGGGCTTCTCAGAAGCAAACCCAACCCAGGAGCTCACTGGTTTTTTACTGCTTTATGTGACCGCACAGCTAGCATCTCAGAACCTCAGTGAAGGTGGGGAAGAGAGAGGGATCACCTGCTTAGAATGCTTTGAACGAATGAATGCAATGCAAATTCATTTTGAATGGACGAATGGACTGAATGAAACAAGAAAAATGCGTATCGTGGTTGAAGACCCTCAACAGGTAACAAATTGCCATCACATTTGCTGACAAATTTTATTGAGGACTTTATTTGACCCTCTGTGTATTCACGGAAGGAGGTCTGGTGGCGCAGTGGTTAAAGCATTCATCTGCTAACTAAAAGGTGGGGAGTTCGAACCCACCAGCTGCTCCGTGGGAGGAAGATGAGGCAGTCTGCTTCCGTGAAGATTGACAGCTTCGCTGGATGGGTGGACAGGCTGCATGATCAGGTATGTCTAGGCTGGCAGGAGTGTGCCCATGACCATATATAGGGTTGGCAGACAATGTACAAGCACATTTGTATGTGCTGTAAGAATGTCCAAGTGTATAGTAGAGGTGACAAGGGACAAGTTTGTGGTGGCTTCTTGCCTACAGCCGGCTACCCTGAGGGAGCAAGTAGTTGGGCCTATGGGCTTGGGAACATGATCACAGGAGACATCAAGCTCAATTGGCACAATATACTACACAGAAACATTGTTCTACAGCCTACTTTGGTGAGTAGCGACTGGGGTCTTAAAAGCTTGCAAGTGGCCATTAGATGCAACGGCGGGTCTCTCCTTGTGCAGAGCAAAGAAGAATGAAAAAAACCAAAGATACATGGAAACAGTTAGTCCAAGAGACTAGTAGACCATGTGATCCTCAGCCTATATGACCATGAAACTAGAAGAACTAATTGATGCCCAGCTACCACACAAGAGGGGGGTCGGTGCAGGGGACCCTGGACAGAGTGGGAGAACAATGTGGAACAAAACTCAAAATCATAAAAAAAAGACCAGGTTTGCTGGTCTGATGGAGCCTGGTGAGACCCCTGAGACTATGGCCCCTAGTGACCCTTCAGGTCTGGGACTGAACTCAGCCTGTGGCTTCCAGCCAAACAGTAGACAGGCATATGGGGTGAACATTTATGCCAGGCAGATACACCCCTTGGAGCAATCAATCATGGGAGAACATGTTACACAGGGAGACAGTTCGGGGGGCAGGAGTACATGGGAGGAAGGACACAGGGAAGAGGTAACTACGGGGAGGAAGTGGGAGGGGAGCTGTTGCATTGTGGGGAATTGCAGTCAATGTCATGAGACAAAGTGTATGTGAGCTGCTGTATGGAAAGTGAATTTGCTCTACAAACGTTCACCCAAATCACAATGTTGTTGTTGTTGTTAGGTGCTGTCATCTCCAACTCATAGCGACCCTGTGCACAGCAGAACAAAACACTGCCCGGTCCTGTGCCTGTCCCACGATCCTTGCTGTACCTGAGCCCATCGTTGCAGCCTCTGTGTCAATCCATCCCATTGAGGGCCTTCCCCTTTTTCACTGGCCCTCCGCTTTACCAAGCATGACATCCTTCTCCAGGGAATGGTCCCTTCTGAGAACATGACCAAAGGAGGTGAGAGGAAGTCTGGCCGTTCTCGCTTCCAAGGAGCATTCTGGCTGCACTTCCTCCAGAAGGGATTTGTTAGTTCTTTTAGCAGTCCATGATACTTTCAGTATTCTTCACCAGCACCACGACTCAAAACCATCAACTCTTCACTGATTCATTCCACGAATCTTGATTGAGTGCCTACCGTGTGCTAAGGAACTCTGGTGGTGTAGTGCCCAAGGCATCTGACTGCTAACCAGAAAGTTGGTGGTTCAAACCCACCAACCACTCCACAGAAGGAAGATGGGATGATCTACTTCTGTAAAGATTTACCTCCTTGGACCCCCAATGGGGATCGCTGTGAGTCAGAATTGAGTCCCTGGCAGTGGCTACAGTGATGGCCCCAAGTGTAGCAAGAATCATGAGGCTGGCTCAGGACTGGGCAGTGTTTGGTTCTGTTGTGCACGGGGTCAATGGGAGTCGGAATCAACTTGACAGCACCTGACAACAACAGTCTTCGCAGGAGCAGATGGTCAGGCCTTCCTCCTGGAGAGCTGCCAGGTGCTACACTGGTAAAGGGCTTGGCTGCTAACCCGAAAACTGATGGTTCAAACCCACTCAGCGACTCCAAGGGAGGAAAAGCCTGTGATCCTATAAAGATTACGACCCAGAAAACCTTGTGGAGTGCTTCTACTGTCAGGGGGGCGCTATGAGTTGGAAATGACTTGAAGGCACCAAACAACACTAACAGTGAGAGTGCTGTTGCAGTAACTGATAATGGATTCTGGACAAAAGTATACCATGGGAGAGACAGTTACTAGGAGATGCTCAGGTTGTAAAAAGTTAGTAGCAATCTGTGATAGTTGGAGCTGTGTGTCAACGTGGCTGGACCACAATTCTTTGTGGTTTAAGCAGTTGTGATGTGGTTATTCCTATGATGGGATCAGATGAATGTGTTTTGAGCAGCCAATCCATTGAAAGGGAGTTTCTCTAGGGGTGTGGCTTGCTCCCAGTATATTTATGGACATCCTGGGAAAAGAGACACTCCTCTGTGGATTGGGATTCTGTTGTGCTGCCTACAACTGTCCATGAGCGAACAATCCACCATT
>NW_006922127.1:1747967-1748396 GCF_000298275.1 Orycteropus afer afer
CTGAGGTCCTGGGAATGGCAGTTAACATTTTCCAACGTAGTACAGATATTTAGAGTCATTGATGACTAAGATGTGTTTGATCCATGACATGGTGTTTTCAGTGCCTCACGTGGATGTGAAAGGTGCTCAATAGAGAAGGAAGCTTGAAGAAGAATCGGTGCATTTGAATTGTGGTACTGGTGTGGAATACTGACCATGCCATGAACTACCAGAAGAATGAACCAATGTGCCTTGGAGAAGAACACCCAGCATGCTCCTTAGAACCAAGGACGGTGAGAGTTCATCTCACGTGCTTTGGACATGGTGTCAGCAGGAACCCATCCCTGAAGAAAGACATCATGCTTGGTAAAATAGTTGTTGTTGTTGTTATGTACCATCGAGTCGGACCCGACTCCTAGTGACCCCTCCTTGGGTTTCCGAGGCAGTATC
>NW_006922127.1:1753040-1754143 GCF_000298275.1 Orycteropus afer afer
CCTCTCCTGGTGATCTCTTTGTCAGTAGGAGGTATGGGCCCGTGGTCAGGATCCAGGGACTGCCCCTCCCCATAACAATAGCGGACTCCGTGGCACCTGTGGCGGACCCCCTGGCATCTAACAACAATATTCTCTCTACCTGCTGTGCTCAGAGCCTCAGTGAGATGTTGACTTCTTCCCTTCCTTCACCTGGACCAAACTCAGTCACCAGTCCCAGGAACCACACAGGATGAAGACCATGGTTCTTAAATGATGCTGAAGACAAAATGTTACAGAAAAGGATGAGAGATTTCTGGTTGGACTCAGAGTCCTTGCCTGTCTCCACTAAGAGTAGTCGGAGATGGCAAAACATTTCTCAGGCAGGTTTCTTTATTTTCACTTGTCAAGTAAAAATGGAGACAGCGTGAGCTAAACAGCTACAAACAACTGCCTCCCCGGAGGGCAGTGGCTTCAGGCTTTTCCAGGTTTTAGGGAAATAGGGGAGTTACACATATTCATCAGGTTTCTGGGAATGGATGGGGAAAAGGCAGGGTATGCAAAGCAGGGTGCATGCCCATTGAGTTTCCAAGATGGAGTCAGAGTCCATTTTGTTTGGTCACACCAGCGTCACCAGGACACTTGCAGCGTGAGGTTGACAAGAGTTCCTTTTCAGTGGCCGTGGTTCAAATCCTGGTTGGTGCTTTTGGCTCAACACTGCCACCCCAGGAAGCAGTAGGCATTCAGTAGTATTTGTGGAATGAGATAATGTCATAAAAAGAATTGCTATGAGCGTGATGTGATTTTCAACATACATTTACAGAGCAAATTCATTTTCCACACAGCAGTTCATACATACTTGATTCATGACATTGACTGCAATCCCCACAATGTAGCAGCTCCCTTCCCACTTCCTCCCTGTATTTACCTCTTCCCTGTGTCCTTCTTTCCTGTGCATTCCTGCCCCTGAGCTGTCTCCCTGTGCAAACCCTGCCTTCTGCTCTCTCGTGGTTGATCAAAAATGTACTGTTAGGAATGAAGACTGTGAATATCACTGTGTATAATTTAGGTCTGTCCTCCTAATGAACTGAAATTGAATCCAGAGAGATTTTATTGTGGAACTACCA
>NW_006922128.1:0-553 GCF_000298275.1 Orycteropus afer afer
ATCTCTGTACTCACTGTTTTCGTCCAGGTTTTTCCACTAGTTGGTGCCTAATCCACTTCTGTATAGTTCCTTTAAAAGCTCAGGGTTCCAGGATTATCTTCTGTATTTCTGTCAATTGGTTTATCTTTTCTTTGTTGAAGAGGGTCTGCGTATTCCTCCATCATACCGGAAGTCTCCCACTGGTAAGTTTTGAACACCCTGTAGCATTTGTTATTTGTTTTCTGACTTTGTTATAGTAACTTTCAGGTTCAGTTGCTGAATCTGTGCATGCCATGCTTTAGCTAGACAAGTACAACACCAAGAAAATGTGTACAGAGTGACCTAGCTCTCCGGAAGCATCAAGAGCTCTGGTGGTGCAGTGGTTAAAGCATTCAGCTGCTAACCAAAAGGTCTGCAAGTCGAACCCACCCACCATTCTGAGGGAGAATGATGAGACAGTCTGCTTCCATAAAAACTGACAGCCTTGGAAACCCTGTAGGGAGTCCCAGTCTGTCCTCTAGGGGCGCTGTGGGTCGGAATGGACTCCACGGCAGTGGGTATGGTTTGGGCTTTG
>NW_006922128.1:1318-3795 GCF_000298275.1 Orycteropus afer afer
CCCAGAGATCCATTCCCACATCAGACCATGTGAAATGGTCTGGCCCACACCTGCTCATGGGATGGCATGGGACTGGGCAGCACTTCCTTCCCTGGGGGGTCACCTGGGTTGGAGATGACTTGAGAGCACCAACCACAGCAACAAGGAGACACCAGGTGGATATCAGCGTCCCGGCGTTCCCTGCCACATTCTCTGCCTCATCGAATCCATGCTGTGTAACCCAAGGGCTGCATTCTCTAGCAAGCAGAGCATCAAAGCTGGAATTCAAAGTGCTGATTAAGGTCGAGACCACAGAACCTGCAGCTAGGAGAAGCCCTGAGGAGGGAGGGTATTGCAGCACTGTCTGCACCCACAGCAGTCACCCACACACAAGCTCTTTTGCAACAGGTGACTTGGCCTCAGTGCTGGGCCTTGGATCCCTGACAGGCAGCAGGCGCTCTGTGCAGCCCTCACAGACCGTTATTTTCCCGAGGGCGTTTCTAATCCCTTATCAGATCCCTCCCATGGCCTGTGACACACTTGGCCAATGGGCTGAAAAGAACTCAAAAGATGTTCAACCTGAGGTGAACTTGGACAGCATCTTTCTAATCTAATAAATGAAGGAGCAGAGTCATAGGCCAGGCCAAAGGGACATCTCCTTGAAGAGTCATCTCTGTTATCGGAACCTGGGCGTCCCCTGGTGCTGCGCCTGTTGGTTCATTCTTCATGCTTCCTCCTGGCAGGCATCAATGGCAGTGTGACCTGTCAGGAGGGTTAACTGATGGTGGCATTGGTGACTCACGTTGTCCGAGCTATAGGGCCCCTACTTCTCTGGCGCCATCACTCAGAAAGACGGCCTCACCATCTCCAATGCTGCCAGCATGACCAGGCATACAAGAATAGTGACGTCATCCTCCTTCATGGAACGTATCGTCTCCTTTGGGATAAGGACAGAGATAAAACAGTAACGGAAGACCAGACTGATGTCACAGTGGACACAGGGCCTACTCGTCATGTGAGAATGCCTGTGTTTAGTTCCCAGCCTCACCACTTGCCCAAGGGCACAGGGAACTGTTTATGGAGGTGCTGAAGGAGGAAGGTCACAGAGGGAGTGTGTGGTTGGCCCGTGTCTGTGGAGAGCTGGGGTGGCCCCTGAAAAAGGCACCATGCACTCTATGTTGTGTGGACACTCTTCGTGCTGGTGAGCTTGGCACATTTATAAAAGGACAGTGGGGGCAGACCGAGATCAGAGAGCCAGGGCCTGTCCAGAGCTGTCCTGGGAATCGACTTGCCCAAGAGGCACAGGTGAGGCTGCGCAGGAATGGAAGGCAACAGGGGTGTCAAGAAAGGTGGTCAGCATCCAGGATGTCAGCAGCCCTGGAGGCCGGGCATGGCCACGGATCCCAAGAGACAGTGAGGCGGGGCCTGCGTTGGCCCCATTGAATCCAGCGGGGCGGGCCCTACGATAAGTGCCGGCAGTAGGGTCTTGGAAGCCCTCAGTTTCCTCTACCGCTAGAGGAAGGTGTTCATTTCCCCAAATCTCATGCTGTATTTTCATGAAATGTTCCATCGGAACCAAACAGTTGCAAACTCAAAACAGGCTTGGTGGAAATGACGCCTTACAGCTTTGGACTGAACACACGTGACACGGTCCTGGGAAATAATAGAGCAAAGCCGGATGGCAGGCAGCAGCAGCACGAGCAGGAGCCCTGTGTCCCCTGTATCCGCCACCGCCCCAGGTCACGGCCTCGTCAGCTCCTGTGGGAGAGGCTGCTCTTTGACCTTCGTGAACAGCATAACTTTAAAACTGACGTTGGTTTTGTTATAGTAATAATGAAGCAACTTGGTTCACAGCACAAACATTTTGTTTTCCCCAAATGAGATGCCGTTTATATCTTTTAAAATGGTATCAAAGGACAGTTCAGCAGGGCCCCCAAATGTGTCAGAGAGCTGTCTGTTTTCTCTCATGGGAACAGGATGCTGGGCGGTCCCTCTCAACATCTGGACGTGCAACCTGTCAACTGAGAATGCACCATTCCATTTTCCAAAGGCAGGTCTCTCTCTGTTAACGAAAACCCAAGGTGTCCTGTGCAAAAGGATTCACGGGTAACCAAAGGCTTTGTTGTTCACTTACTATTTCATGGGTGTTGATGTGCGGCCAGTTCTAATGGCTGAAGAATCCATCAGTTCAGGTTAGTGAGCAGACGTTCAGAACTGTGGAGCGTGGCTCATCTCCAACCACACCAGAACTACCATTATTGCCTGATACTGCAGTGAGCACGACTAATGAAACCAGATAAACAGATTCCAAAGGAAAACAAACCTGTGCTGTAACTGATTGATTATGGCACTCTGAAACAGGATTGCATCACAGAGGAGTTCCCTCTGCGCCAACTAGATGCAAAGTATTTCACTAAAAGAGTCTGTGTTGGTAAAGAACCTCCAGCTCCAGTCTGGCCACATCAGACCACCTTGGGTGCAAACAAGTGCTCAGTGTT
>NW_006922128.1:4704-5874 GCF_000298275.1 Orycteropus afer afer
GACCAACAGCCACAGCAATGACCAACAGCCACAGCAATGACCAACAGCCACAGCAATCTATGACAGCCACTACAACTGACCACTACAACTAACACCAACCATAACTAACATCAGCCAATTACCAACGGCTAACCACCAATATGGTTATGGGAGCTCTGGTAGCATAGTGGCTAAGGCACTTGACTGCTAACCAGAAGGCTGGCAGTTTAAACCCACCAGCCACTCATCGGAAGGAAGATGGGGCAATCTACTCCCATGGTGATACTGCCTCGGAAACCCAAGGAGGGGTCGCTATGAGTCAGGTCTGACTCGACGGCATATAACAACAACAACAACCAATAACAAAAAACAACCAAAACCACAATGACCAACAGCCTAAACAAGTAGATGCAACAACCAACCACTACAGCTACAACAACCAACTACTACAGCCACAACAGCCAACAACAACCACAATAACCAACTGCTACAATAACCACAACCAACAACAACCAAGGACCAACAACCACAGTGACACAGCCAACAACAACCAATAACTACAACACACTGTGAACCTGTAAGAACATTGCCTACTGTGAAGAAGAATTTGGAAAATTATCTCAGATTAGCATTGTAAATCAAACTGGGCATCATTTGGCTATGGGTTAATTTCACCTTCCACAAAAAGGCAATGAACTAAAACATTTAGTTCAGGCTTAAAAATAGTAAAACTAGGGCAAGAAATAGATGTCCAGATCTGCTCCGTGTCATATACATGACATCTCTAATTCCAGGATAGAAACTGAGTGGGAAAAATAATGTAAACCATGCCGGCCTCCCTACAAGAAATAACTACACACTTGTACATGTTTAAAAATCTTACAGTACAACTTCCTGAGGTGGCTATCTGACACCAGTGATTGTTGTTGTTATGTGCCATCTACGTATCTCCAACTCAAGCAACCCCGTGTACAACAGAACAAAACATTGTCGGGTCCTGTGCCAGCCCCACAATCTTTGCTATACCTGAGCCCATCATTGCAGCCACTGTGTCACTCCCATCTTGTTGAGGGCCTTCCCCTTTTTCGTTACCCTCCACCTTACCAAGCATGATATCCTTCTCCAGACAATAGTCCCCTCAGACAACATAACCAAAGTAGGTGAGACGAAGTCCCGCCATTCTCGTTTCCA
>NW_006922128.1:36698-39273 GCF_000298275.1 Orycteropus afer afer
ATACTTCATATATTCCATGTTCCAATTATTAATGGATGTTTGCATCTGTTTCTTCTCAATTTGATTCATGCATATGAGGCTATTGAAAATACTATGGCTTGTGTTAGGTGCACCTTAGTCTTCAAAGTGACATCTTGCTCTTTAAAACTTTAAAGACATTTTTTGCAGCAGATTTGCCCAGTGCTATATGTCATCTTATTTCTTGACTGGTGCACCCATGGGCAATGAGTTTGGACCCAAAGATGGTTCTGTATTTTGCTATAATGTGTCATATAAGTCATGAACTGTCAAGGAAATGACTCACACAGTTGAGGAGGTTGGCAAGTCCCTAATCCATGAGTCAGGTGTTGGTCTGGAGTATTCTCCTTACTTACATGGTCGCAGGGGCTGAGGAACCCAAATCAGTAGGTCAGATGACTGGCTGTTGTCTCAAGTGCCAGGAACTGGGTGTGAGATGATGATGACCAACAGGTGAAGGATCCAGAGTGAGAGGGTGAACTTCTCCAGAGCATTCACATATATACCCTCAAGGAAACCAAGGCTGGTGACTTCAGTCACATCCTCCAGCAAGGCGGGACTCAAGGTACAACTCACCCCAAAATGGGACCATCACCATAGACATGGAGGCTAGGATTTACAATGCATCACAAGATGGAGGACTATGGCTAGGAGGACCATATTAAGCAATTCAATTCACTGCACTGCACGTGTCTATCCTCTAGTTGGTGATTTTCTCCCCCTTCCCCTCTACCCCTGGTAATGTCCAAACAACAATTCTCTCTGTGTGTAAATATTTTCATAACTTTTTACAGTAGTAGTCTCATACAATAATTGTCTTTTTGTGATTGACTGATTTCACTCAGCATAATGTCCTCTAGGTTCATCCATGTCATGAGATGCTTCACAGATTCATTGTGGTTCTTTAATGGTGTCTAGTATTCCATCGTGTGCATTACCATAGTTTTTAACCTAGAAATCTGCTTCCTGCCTATTTTAGCTCTTGATGGTGTCACGTTTTCTTTTGTATCTGCGGCAGAGCTATATCACCTGTAACCCACTACAGTGGAGTCAATTCTAACTCAGAGCACCCTGTAGGACAGAGCAGAACTTCCCCATAGGGTTTACAAGGCTACAGATTAACAACCTGCGATTTGCAGATGACACAACCTTGATTGCTGAAAGTGAGGAGGATTTGAAGCACTTGCTGAAGAAGATCAAAAGCTAAAAGTCTTTCATATGGATTACACCTCGACATAAAGAAAACCAGAATCCTCACAACTAGACCAATAAGCAACATCATGATAAGTGGAGAAAAGATTGAAATTGTCAGGGCTTTCATTTTACTTGGATCCACAATCAACACACAAGCAAGTAGCAGTAAGGAAATCAGACGTTGTATTGCACTGGGAAATCTGCTGCAAAAGATCTCTTTAAAGTATTAAAGAGCGAAGATGTCACTTTGAAGATGAAGGTGCACTTAACCCAAGCCAAGAGCATTTTAATACTTTCATGTGCATGTGAGAGTTGGACAGTGCTTAGGGAAGACCAAGAAGAACTGATGCCTTTGATTTATGGGGTTTGTGAAGAATACTCTGTGGTAGTTAAGTTGTGTGTCAACTCGTCTGGGCCTGGTTGAGTGGCTGGCCAGCTGGATGTAGTGATTCCCCATGGTGAGACTGGTAATCAGCTCCATGATGGAATCTACTGCAGCAGCTGAGTAGCTGCCTTAGGGATGTGGTCTGCTTCCAGTGTGTAAGAAGTAGGTTTGAGGAAGGTCTCCAGCTTTTTGGCACACTTGGACCCTGCATGCAGCCAAGTCTTCAGTCAGCAGCCTGTCATGTTTCTTGCTGATCTTGGGCCTGTCTCTGTTCTTGAACTAGTGACCTGGCAATCTTGGGACTGTGCCATTTTACTTGTCAAGTCTGGGTTTGTCAGCTTCAGTAGTCAGCAGCTGCATGAGTTAAGAGAAGCCTCCAGTGTCAGTGGATTGACAGCAAGAAGCAGAGCTGAAGCCCAAGGTCAAGGGTCTTTCACCCAGCCCCTGGAGCTATTACTTTGAATTTGGACTTCTAGCCTCCTAAACTGTAGCCTCCTAAACTGTAGCCTTCTGTTTGTTAAAGCCACTCACTTGTGGCATTTTCTGTTAGAGTGGCACTAGAGAACCAAATGTTACTGAAAATACCATAGAGTACCTGAAAAATGAACAAACCTGTCTTGGAAGAAGTGCAGCCAGAACACCAGAACACTCCTTGGAAGCAGGAATGGCCAGGCTTTGTCTCACCTACTTTGGTCATGTTGTCAGAAGGGACCATTCCCTGGAGAAGAATATCAATACCTGCTAAACAGAGGCTCTGTGAAAAAGTGAAAGACCCTCAACAAGATGGATTGACACAGTGACTGCAATGATAGGCTCAAGTATAACAAGGATTGGGAAGATGGTGCAAGACTGGGTGGTGTTTTGTTCTGTTGTACGTGGGGCAGCTATGAGTCAGAGCCAACTCAACGACACCTAACAATAACCCAACAAATCTTTATGGAAGCCGACTGCCTCATCTTTCTCCCCCAGAGTGGCTGG
>NW_006922128.1:39867-49731 GCF_000298275.1 Orycteropus afer afer
CCTTCTGATTATCAGTCAAATGCCTTAGTCACTATGCCACCAGAGTGGGACCATGCAAATATGTGTCACCTTGGCTGAGCAGCTGGTAGTAGTTATTTCATAAAAAGAAACTGGAAATTAACTCCGTGGTGGAATTTGTTGTGAGCAACTAACTGAGTAGCTGCTTTTAAACTCCTGATTGTTAAAGTCATCCACCTGGGGTATTTCTGTTGGAGTGACATGAAGTAGTCTTCTGGGAAATTTCACTCTCAGGTGTGTACAACTTTGATGTTGGGATTGGTTAGTTTTGCCATTCTGCCAGGCTTAAGATGAGCCCTCCTGAAGGCAGAGGGGGGATCTCATTGCCAGCTGAGAGACACACCCAGCTGAGAGATGACGGCAGTGGAACCAAGAGGCATAGGACAGAGCGGAGGCTTACCTGGCCCACAGAGGCAGAGGCCAGCTGAGAGGCCAAGAGCCAGAGAGGTGTGTCTAAGGACACAGCAGAGGGGAGAATGTCCTGATCAAAGAACTGTATCCTGAGCGTGTTCCTGAACTTGAATTGTAGCCTATTGCTTCCCTAATAAACTCCATAATCTGTGAGTTCTGTGTGGCCACTGCAGCAGATTATCGAACCCAGGAAAGAGGTAGTGGGTGCCGCTGGAGGGACATTTGGTGTCAAGGTTGGTAAGAGGGCTGGAGGGTGGAGGCATGTCTGGCCTCATAGGAACAGGCCTTGGACTGCTGATGGTGATTTTGTCCCCCTCTTGTGGAGCTAGAGGAGGTCAGAAGATGCCACCTTCTTGCCTCTGTGGCACTACTAAAATTATTTTATGAATTCCAATTGTGTTTTCTGCTGTTATTCTTAGGTTTTTTACCATTGCAGTCATGTCATTTACAAACAACAGGGTAAGTAGCTCTTTCACAGTATCTGAAGCTCAGTTTTGTTCTGTTGTTTGTTTCCTATGTTCATTAGTAAGAATTTAAAGAACTGTTGAGTACTAGAGGTGGTTGTAGAAACTGGGAATCCAACAGAAATACTGTACTGAGCATTGTTCGTTCTTTCTTTTAACCTATCTGTTGGTCTGTTTTCTATGTTAGCCATTGAAATAATTTGGTGTTTTTTTAAATAAACATCCCTAGTTTTTAAGGTTTTCAAATGTACTGCTCTACAGACTGTAAATGAGAAAGTGGGCTTTGTGACAGGCACAGAGGAGATGGCAGGTAACTTACGAAGAACACGTCCACTTTGACAGTTGTAACCCTGTGGGTTAGTCACTGGACTTTCTCCAGTCTGATAAAGTTTATCTTCTCTTTTCTCTAAGCAACTGTTACTATGGTAATGTCCTCCATATTTTCTAGTATCTTCTTTTCTGCTTTTATCTTTATGGATTACATTGTTCTAATTTGAGGGGGATTTTTTGGTTGGTTGTTTTTAGCTACTCAGGTAGAATGATTCATTCATTTGTTTTAAACTTTGAAGGCTGTTCTTCTCAGTAACACAGAGCAGTTGGCATATTTGCTTACATTTAATATTTCCATGTTGATGATTAGAAATAGTTCCCAATTGTACTTCATTTGCTTTGTCTGATCCAAAAATTACTTAGGAAAGTCATTTTCCTCTCGAATGATGTTTTTTACTTTTCCTCCATTTGTGGAATTTTATTTGAAGGGTCTTTTGTGCTCTTTTGCAATTGTGAATGTAAATTATTCTCTGAGACAGTTCTCTTTCATGGACTTTGAAAGCCTTTGTAGCCTAAAGTGTAGTCACCACTTATAACAATGAAATGAGCGCTAGAAGACTTTATCTGATTGATTTAAGCTATGTTAATTCAAGCATATAAATTATGTAGTTGAAATTCTCTGCTGTCTTCTTGTCCTCCTGTGTCAAGACTTCCTTCCATTTCTAATCATTTTTGCTTCAGGTTTTGATGCACTTTTCTAAAGTATGCCACTTGCATCATCCCTGGTGCCTCTTATCAGCATAAAATGATCTTCCTGTTCAATGTTCCTGGCTTTGAACTTTGCTCCAGTCAGAATGTTGCCACTGCTTTTCTTTCATAAACCCATCTGGTGCCCCTTTACCCCAATTCTTATTTGTTTTAGTGTCATTAAACAGAAGGAGCTCTGGTGCCCTAGTGAGTCATTTGGCTGCTAACCAGGTCAGAGATTCAAACCCAGCAGGTGCTCTGCAGGAAGAAGATGAGGCCATCTACTTCCATAAAGATGCACAGCCTTGGAAACCCAATGGGGGTCGCTCTGAGTCAGAATCGACTCAATGGCAGTGGGTTTTTTGTATTTTAGGTCTTTGATCAGCATCATTCTCTTTACTGTTTAATAAGTTAGTGTTCACTCTACTCATTGCCGCCTTGAACTGTTGTATCTCATGCCTTGTTTAGTGTTTTTTAAATTATTATTATTTCTTTGCAACTTCCTTTGTTTACTGTCTATGGTGATTTGGAAACGAAATGTCTTTTAAGGGGAAAAAACAAGCAAACAAAAAACTTTGTTATTCATAACTATATTTAGGTTTTGGAGGCGTTCATTTGACAGCTTTCAGTTAAATGTGGTGAACGTCTCATCTGTCTTGCCCTCTCCTCTACCCGCCTGGCCCCTTTAAAGTCACTGGGAAGGAATTTTGGAGGTGGGGGAGTGAAGAATGGACCCGGAAAGAGAGTGTCAGGGAGTTGCCACTGGGGATGAAGCAGGGTGCAGGAAGTGAGCCTGAGGCAGCAGAACCAGGGGGCTAGGACCTGCAGAGCCCTGGGTGTGCCCTGTCGATGGGCAGGTCCTCAGAGGCCAGGCTGGTGTGGAGGGGGGTGAAATGTGCACTCCAGAGAGGACTGACAAGCTGTCCATGGAGCAGACACCAGTGTCCCCTCCAGCCCCTAGCAGCACTGAAGCCATGTTCATCAGGTATACTCCCATTCCCAGGCAAAAGCCAGGATGGGGTGGGGAGTTCTGTCTAAATAAAAGGTAACTACCTAGGAGAGCCGGAGGCACTAGATGTTGGCATCCCAGAAAAAATTCTCCCCAGTTTTGTCTTGAGGGATCCCCCACATGAGGGCCAGCCACCTTTCCCCACATGCAGCCTTGGGCCCTACACACACACACTCCCACAAAGCCTTTTACAAGAACTGGTGACCAGAATCACCGGATACTGAGAAGAGTCTACGTCATGATAGATGATTGAATGACCCTGGGGAAAACATCATTCCCAGAACAAAAATGGTGTAGGTTTTTTGTTGTTGTTGTTTTTAATTGTAACTTCAGGGAGATTCAACATCAAAGGTGAATGGATGAAAAAAGTCAAGGGACACTGATGCATTGCAATAATAGTCAGCAATGTGAAGGAACGAACTACTGGTATATGTACAGATCACCTCTAGGATAAAAGCTTTGTTTCCATGATATATAAAGAGCTCTCAAAATTCAATAACAAAATATTTTAAAAGCAAGCAATGGCTTTTTTAAATGGGCAAGAGACTTGAGCAGACACTTCACCAAAGAACACATACAAATGGTAAATAATAACACAGACAAATGGAAAGACAGTCCAACCACAATAAGAGGATACTACACATCTCTGGAAAACTAGAAAGACCTACCACATGGTGACAAAAATATGAAAGAACTGGGACGTTCACACACTTCTGGAAGCATACAAGATGCTACCACACTGGAAGCATCTTGGAGGCTTCTTAAAAAGTCAAACATATGACCCTAACATTCCACTCCTAGGTATTTGCCAGAGAGAAAGGAAAGCAAATGTTGAGTAGCAGCTTAATTTGTAGCAACCCAAATGTCCATCAGTAGGTGAATGATCAAACGGATTGTGGTCCGTTCATACAATGGGCTGCTACTCCACAGTGACAAGCAGAGAACTCCTTGCATGAGCAACAGCCCGGATGACTCTCAAGATCATCATGCTGAGTGGAAGAGGCCAGTCAAAAAAGAACACATCTGGGCCCCTGGGACTGTGGGGACCGTGGGGACTAATGTTGTTGGGTGCCATCAAGTTGGCTCCACTCACTGTGACCCTGTGTATAACAGAATGAAACACAACCTGGTCCTGTGCCAACCACACCATCCCTGAGCCCATCGTTGCAGCCACTGTGTCAATCCATCTTGTTGAGGACCTTCCCCTTTTTCACTGACCCTCCACTTTACGAAGCATGACATCCTTTTCCAGGGAATGGTCCCTTCTGACAACATGACCAGAGTAGGTGAGATGAAGTCTGGCCATTCTCGCTTCCAAGGAGCATTCTGGCTGCACTTCCTTCAGGACAGATTTGTTCATTCTTCTGGCAGTCCATGGGACTTTCAGTATTCTTCACCAACACCACAACTCAAAAGCATCAACTCTTTTTTGGTCTTTCTCATTCATTGTCCAAATTTCACATGCATATGAGGCAACTGAAAATACCATGGCTTGGGTTAGATGCACCTCAGTCTTCAAGGAGACATCTTTGCTCTTCAGCACTTGAAGGAGGCCTTTTGCAGCTGATTTTCACAGTGCAGTACATCGTCTGATATCTCAACTGCTGCTTTCATTGGTGTTAAGTGTGGATCCAAGTAATATGAAATCTTTGAAAACGTCCGTCTTTTCTCCGTTTATCGTGATGCTGTTTATCAGTCCAGTTGTGTGGATTTTTTTTTTTTTTTATGTTGAGGTGCAATGCCGACTGTACTCTTTAATCTCTTCAGTAAGCCCTTCAACTCCTCTTCACTTTCAGCAAGCAAGGTTGTGTCATCTATATATCGCAGGTTGTTAATGATTCTTCTTCCAGTCCTGAAGCCACATTCTTCTTCATATAGTTCAGCTTCTCAGATTATTTGCTCAGCATACAGATTGAATAAGTATGGTGAAAGGATACAACCCTGATACACTCCTTTCCCAATTTTAATCCATGCAATATACCCTTGTTCTGTTCGAATGACAGCCTCCTGGTCTATGTACACGTTCCTCGTGCGCACAATTAAGTGTTCTGGAATTCCCATTCTTCTCAATGTTATCCATAATTTGTCATGATCCACATGCTTGAATGCTTCTGCATAGTCAATAAAGCACAAGTAAACATCTTTCTGGTATTCTTTGTTTTCAGCCAAGATACATCTGGTATCAGCAATGATATCCCTTATTCCACATCCTCTTCTGAATCCAGCTTGCATTTCTGGAAGTTCCCTGCCAATATATTGCTGCAACCGTTTTTGAATTATGTGATATTAATGATATTGTTTGATAATTTCCACATTCTGTGGGATCACCTTCCTTTGGAATGGGTACAAATAGGGATGTCTTCCAATCAGTTGGCCAGATAGCTGTCTTCCAAATCCCTGGACATAGCTGAGTGAGTGCCTCCAGTGCAACATCTATTTGTTGAAACATCTCAGTGGGTATTCTGCCAATTACTGGAGCCTTGTTTTTTTCCAATTCCTTCTGTGCAACTTTGACTTCTTCCTTCCACATCATTGGTTTTTGATCATATGCCACCTCCTGAAATAGATGAACATTGATCGGTTCTTTTTGGTACAGTGACTCTGTATTCCTTCCATCTTCTTTTGTTGCTTCCTGCATCAGTCAATATTTTGCCCATAGAATCTTTCAATATTGCAACTTGAGGCTTAATTTTTTCTTCAGTTCTTTCAGCTCAAGAAATGCCGAGCATGTTTTTCCTGTCTTTGCACATTTCATTATAATAATTGACTTTGTTTTCTTGAGCTGCTCTTTGAAATTTTCTGTTTAGCTCTTTTATCTTGTCATTTTTCCATTTGCTTCAGCTACTCTCCACTCAAGATCAAGTTTCAGAGTCTCTTCTGACATCCATTGTGGTCTTTTCTTCCTTTCCTATCTTTTTAATGACCTTTTGTTTTCTTCATGTATGATGTTCTTGATATCATTCCACAGTTCCTCTGCTTGTCAGTCATTGGTGTTAAATGCATCAAATTATTCTTTAGATGGTCTCTAAGTTCAAGTGGGATGTAATCAAGTCATGTTTTCTCTCTTGTGGACTTGTTTTAATTGTCTTCCACTTCAACTTGAACTTGCATATGAGCAGTTGATGATCTGTTCCACAGTCAGCTCCTGGCCTTGTTTTGATTGAAGATATTGAGCTTTTCTATCACATCTTTCCAGTTAATACTTCTATTCAAATTTACACACCAACCAACAAAGCCAAAGATGAAGAAATTGAAGATTTTTACCAACTTCTGAAGTCTGAAATCGAGCAAACTTGCAATCGAGATGTTTTTATTATTACTGGTGATTGGAATGCAAAAGTTGGAAGCAAAAAGAACACCAGTATTTGGAAAATATGGCTTTGGTGATAGAAATGATGCTGAAGAGGGCATGAGAGAATTTTGCAAGACCAATGACTTACTCTTTTTTTCTTTTTTTTCCCCATGGGGACTGGCAAGTCTGAAATCTGTAGAGCAAGCAGTAGGCTTGAGACTTCTGCAGGCTTGTGTCTTAAGGTCCATAGGTCAGGTGCTGAGCAGAGTGCAGAGTGGGGATTGAGATAATGAGTTCTGCCAAACTATCAACATACAGTTTGGAGGAAGAACTTGTTTAAAGGAAACAATCTCTTACAGTTGACTGATTCCTTCCTGCCATAGCATGACATTACACTGTGCAGCAACACCAAGTCTAGTGTTTAGATAGACCATGAGTAACCATAGCCAAGCCAAGGTGACACATAAAATTAACTCTCACACAAGGGTTACAGAGGACTATTGTGTCTCTACCCTGGACAACTCCAGCCATGTCTCTCCACAAAAGGAGACTGAAAGGGTGCTTCACAGTGACCCTAGGAGCAGGTGGGCTCAGAGAAGAACACTGACATCTGGTGGGCTCTTGGGTGAAGGAAAGAAGCACATGGTAGACAGTTCACTGGATAATAAAGCAATGTTTGCAATTTGGAAGGAAAAATAACACAATATTATGTATCGATGAGGACCTATATGTGTGGCTAACGTATAAAGATGGGCTGGGTGTACATTAAGTTTGTGATTCTGGTTGTGGGGAGAACAGAAGGGAACAGAAGGGAAAACAGAGGGACTTCTGGTATTTTTTCCTGCTTTATTTGCTTTAAAGATATGAAACAAATTAGTCAAGTGTTTCTATGTTTTCAGGTAGTAATACTGATGCTGGGCGGCCATGTTATACTGTCTAGATTTATGTGTTTTAAACTTTTTTTCAAATACAGAGGGAAAAGAACACAGAGATAGGAATGGAATCTAGATTCTGAGGAAAGTGAAATCAGTATATTCTCAAGAGGAAAGGAAGCCTGTTCACAAAATCAGAATGGCCACCAGCACAGTTCTCTCTGACACACATGGCGTGGTCTCAAGTCTCAGTCCACTCCCTGGTGACTGCTTACCTGTTAGGCAGAGATCAACCCTCAGCACCATGGACAGCTCCACGCGTGCCTCAGGACCCCTTGCTCCTGAGGGCACGGGTTTTTATTTATTGCTTGGTGGTGGTAGTGGGGGGGGGGCAGCAGTGGCAGCTTGGTGGTGCAGGGGAGTTGATTAACCCCTTTGGGAATTTGATGGGAGTTATCTTCCACATGGAGTGGGCGTCTGACAGGGTACAGTAACCCATGGCTCTCCAAACTCAAGGGAGAAATGCAGCGGAAGGTTATTCCATTGGTGCATGTCAGCACCACTTCTGGAGGTCAACACTGTTAGACGTGGGAGGAAATAGGTCAACTACAATTTGCCCACACGACGTCTGTGGTCTGTATGAAGACGGGTGTGCCAACAACACAACATGGTGTTCGCTTTAGGGTCAATTAAAAGAACAGAGGGCTTGGTCATGGGCAGAACATCAACTCCCTTGGTGGGTCTGTGGGATTTTGGTGGCCCTTGAAGGGAGGATAGTTGGTGTGGCAGTTAAAGTTAGGTGTCAACTTGGCTGGGCCTGGTTTTGAGTGGCTGGGCAGCTGGATGTAGTGATTCCCCATGATGAGACTGATAACCAACTCCATGGTGGAATCTGCTGTGAGCAGCTGACTAGCTGCCTTAGGGATGTGGTCTGCTCCCAGTATCTAAGACGTTTTGAGAAAGTCTTGAGCTTTCTGGCTGGCATGGATCCTGCATGTCGCCGAGTCTTCATTGAGCAGCCTGCCAGGTTACCTACTGATCTTGGGACCATTTCTAGACTTGAGCTAGTGGCCTGCCATGTTGCTTCATAGTCTTGGGAATGTGCCGTTTTACTTGTCAACTTTGAGTTTGTCAGCCTCATCAGCCAGCAGCTGCCTGAGTTAAGAGAAGCCTCCAGCGTCGATGGGCTGGGAGAAGGAGGCAGAGCCAAGCCCAAGGTCGAAGGGCCTTCACCCAGTCCCTGGAGCTGGCACTTTGAACTTGGACTTCTAGCCTCCTAAACTGTAAGAGAATAAATCCCTGTTTGGTAAAGCCATCCAACTGTGGTATTTTGTTAGAGCAGCACTAGAGCCTCAAAACAGAATTTGGTACTGAGATAGTAGAGTGCTGCTCTGGCACATACGTAAAATGTGGAAACAGGAGTAGACTGCATCATTGACCTGAGATCCCTGCACTGAGACCATAGCAGGGAGACCAGCAGAGAGACTGGCAGAGACCAGCAGCAGGGCCAAGAGACTGGCATGACCCAGAGCAACAGGCATGGCACAGAGCGACAGGCTTACCAGCCAACAGAGGAGACAGCTGAATCCCTTTGGGTAGGAGGCTTCCTAGGTGAGCAGGTTGCCTTTGGGCACTAGTTGGTAGGAGACCAGCATGAGATGGAACAGCAGGCTTACTGGCTCGTGAAGCAGAAGCTGAGTGCCTGTGGGCAGGAGACTTCCCGGCGGAGTGGGTTGCCTTTGGGCATTAATTGGTAGAAGAGACCAGCATGAGATGGAACAGCAGGCTTACTGGCTCGTGAAGCAGAAGCTGAGTGCCTGTGGGCAGGAGACTTCCCGGCGGAGTGGGTTGCCTTTGGGCATTAGCTGGCAGAAGGTGAGAGACCAAGGAAACAGGACCATGGCCTCTGGGGGCGGAACCACCACATCCTTCTAAGTTTCAAAGAGTCAGATCTTCACAACTTGGTTCTGGAGTGTGGGGCTGCCATCACAAGGGACTGTGGGATCGGGCCATAGCTTCTGCCCAAAAATGAGTGGTCAGCACTTCCATGGCCAAGGGGCAGAAAACCGGGATCTGCCAGGCCAGGAGAGTGAGGGTGCCATTCAGATGGACTAGGATAATCAGGCCACTCAATAAAGGGGATCTATATAGGTGCCAAGTTGACAAGAGGTGAAATTGTAGTTAAGGTTCTGTGTCAACTTGGTTAAGCCTGGTTTTGAGAGGCTGGGCAACTGGGTGTGGTTATTCCCCATGATGAAACTGTTAATCAACCCCATGGTGGAGTCTACTGGAGCAGCTGAGTAGCTGCCTTAGGGATGTGGTCTGCTTCCTGTTTATAAGGAGAAGGTTTCAGGAAGGTCTTGAGTTTGGGGCACGCTTAGAACCTGCATGTGGCTTAGTGTTCATTCAGAAACCTGCCATGTTGCCTGCTAATCTCGAGACTGTCTCTGGACTTGAACTACTGGCCTGCCATGTTGCTTGATAGTCTTGGGACTGTGCCGTTTTGCTACTCAACCGTGGATTTGTCAGCCTCAGCAGCCAGCAGCTGCCTGAGTTAAAAGAAGCCTCCCTCTTTAGTGGCTGTGAGCAAGAGACAGAGCTGAAGCCCAAGGTCAAGAGGATTTCACTTGAGTGTCCCCAGAGCTGGCACTTTGAACTTGGACTTCTAGCCTCCTAAACTCTAAGAGAATAAATTCCTGTTTGTTAAAGCCCCTCGTTTGTGGTATTTTCTGTTAGAGCAGAACTAGAAGACGAAAACAATTGGGGAGACAGATTCTGGGC
>NW_006922128.1:83721-84228 GCF_000298275.1 Orycteropus afer afer
ACGGAAGCAGCTCACCAGGCCTTTCTTCCATGAGCCGCTGGCTGAGTTCACACCGCCTCCCTTTAGGCTAGCAGTCAAGCATAAACTGTGCCCTCTAAGGACCTAAACCCACGCCAACGTGCTCAGCTGTCTCCTGCCTGGGCAGCCCAACGTGGGGCCAGCGGAAAGCTCCCAGCCTGTGGCATCAGGACCCACGGAGAGGAAGCCTGCAGTGTCCCTGCGGGCACAGACTAAGGAGGAAACACTCAGAGTGGAAGTGTTACGCAACTGAGGAGTGAAAGACCTGGTGACCCACCTTGTAAGTCACAGAGCAACCTTGACAACTGCTGTGAGCCTCAGCCGGTGGGTCTCATGCACAGGTCCCAGAAAACTTCATGAAGGTCTTGGTTTGAGCCTGGGAGGCTCGGGTTGCCTGGAGGGGCTTCTAGGGGACAGTGACCCAGAGCCCAAGGTCAGAGACAAGAAAGGCCTTGTTCTGCAAAGAGGGAGGCTGGGCTCCTGCGATCC